>NC_091473.1:195082965-195389942 GCF_036971445.1 Narcine bancroftii
TGCCTTCCTCACTCTATCTCCCCTCCCTCCCCTTTCTCCCTCCCTCCCCTTTCTCCCCTCCCTCCCTTTCTCCCCTCCCTCCCCTTTCTCCTCTCCCTCCCCTTTCTTCCCTTCCCTCCTCCCTCCCTCCCGTTTCTTCCCTTCCCTCCCTCCCCTCCCTCCCTCCCTCCCTTTCTCCCCTTTCCCTTCTCCCCTTCCCTCCCTCCCTTTCTCCCCTTCCCTCCTTCCCTTTCTCTCCTTCCCTTTCTCCCCTTCCCTCCCTCCCTTTCTCCCCTTCTCTCCCTCCCTTTCTCCCTTCCCTCACTCCCTTCCCTCCTCCCCCTTCCCTCCCTTTCCCTCCCTCCCCTTCCCTTTCTCCCCTCCTCCCTTTCTCCCCCCTTCCCTCCCTCCCTTTCTCCCCCTCCCCTTTCTCCCCTTCCCCTCCCTCCCTTTCTCCCCTTCCCCTCCCTCCCTCCCTTTCTCCCCCTTCCCTCCCTCCCTCCCTTTCTCCCCCTTCCCTCCCTCCCCTTCTCTCCCTCCTCCCTTTCTCCCCCTTCCCTCCCTCCCACTCTCCCCCTTCCCTCCCTCCCTCTCTCCCCTTCCCTCCCTCCCTCTCTCCCCCTTCCTTTCTCCCTTTCTCCCTTCCCTCCCTTTCTCCCCTTCCCTCTCTTTCTCCTCTTCCTCACTTTCTCCCTTCGCTCCCTCCCTCTCTCCCCCCTTCCCCCTCCCTCTCTCCCCACCCCCCTCCCTCTCTTCCCCATCCCCCTCCCTCTCTCCCCCTTCCCCCTCCCTCTCTCCCCCTTTCCCCCTCCCTCTCTCCCCCCTTCCTCTCTCCCCCCCTTCCTCTCTCCCCCTTTCCTCCTCCCTCTCCCCCTTTCCCCCTCCCTCTCCCCCTTTCCCCCTCCCTCTCCCCCTTTCCCCCTCCCTCTCTCCCCCTTCCCCCTCCCTCTCCCCCCTTCCCCCTCCCTCTCTCCCCCCTTCCCCCTCCCTCTCTCCCCCCTTCCCCCTTCCCCCTCCCTCTCTCCCCCCTTCCCCCCTTCCCCCTCCCTCTCTCCCCCCTTCCCCCCTTCCCCCTCCCTCTCTCCCCCTTCCCCCCTTCCCACTCCCTCTCTCCCCTTCCCCTTCCCCCCTCTCTCCCCTTCCCCCTCCTCTCTCCCCCTCCCTCTCTCCCCCCTCCCTCTCTCCCCCCTCCCTCTCTCCCCCTCCCTCTCTCCCCCCTCCCTCTCTCCCCCCTCCCTCTCTCCCCCCTCCCTCTCTCCCCCCTCCCTCTCTCCCCCTTCCTCTCTCCCCCTTCCTCTCTCCCCCCTCCCTCTCTCCCCCCTTCCCCTCCCTCTCTCCCCCCTTCCCCCCTCTCTCCCCCTTCCTCTCTCCCCTTCCCTCCCTCTCTCCACCCTCACCCTCTCACTCTAACCCTTCTCCTCCCTCCCCTTACCTCCCTCTCCCTCCCTATCCTCTGCTCTCGTCCCTCCTGTCCTTTCTCTCCAACCCTTTTCCCTCCCTCCCCCTTTCCCTCCACCTATCCCCCCCCCCCGCCGCTCGGAGGCGGGCCCTGCTATGATTGACGTGCTGACGTCAGGCGGGGCAGCCGCGGGCTCTGGTGCAGAGACGCGCTCCGTTCACGGACCCCATCCTCGGACCGGGCCCGTAGTCCCGGCCGGCCGGCAGCGGCAGACAGTCGTCGGGGAGCCCGGTCATCTCCTCTCCCCTTCCCCCATCCTCTCTCCGGCCTCATCCCCTCTCCCCTTCTCTGTTCTCCATCCTTTCCCACATCCCTCTCTCATCTATCACACCTCTCCCTCCATCCCCTTTCACTCTCTCCCTCCATCCCTTTCACTCTCTCCCTCCATCCCCTTTCACTTTCTCCCTCCATCCCCTTTCTCTCTCCCTCCATCCCCTTTCTCTCTCCCTCCATCCCCTTTCTCTCTCCCTCCATCCCTTTCTCTCTCCCTTCATCCCCTTTCTCTCTCCCTTCATCCCCTTTCTCTCTCCCTCCATCCCCTTTATCTCTCTCCCTCCATCCTTCTCTTCCTCTCGTTTCTTTCCTCCCCTTGTCTCTCTCTCTCTCATCCTCCCCTCTCTCCTTCTTCTCTCTTGTTCTCCTCCTCTATCTGTCTCTGTTCCCTCTCTCTCCTCTCCCTCCTTCCCTCTTTCTCCCCCTCTCTCACCTTTCTTCCCCTCCACCCTCTCTCTCTCTCATTTTTACCCTTCCCCTCTTTCTCTCTGTCCCCCCATTCCCTCTCTCCACCCCTGCCGACTCCAATGTTCCAGCTGCTTCCCACCCAGGTCCTCTGGCTGCAGGTGATCGCTCCAGCCAGGAATGTCCTGGCAGAGAGTCCTGTGTCCGGTGTCGGTTCCTCCAGCAGCCGGGCCTCGGGTTGCGGCCGCTGGGTCGAGAGTCGGGGGCTCTGTGTTCTCGCCGAACTGACCCCAGGCCATGCCAATGTCTTCCGACTCACTGCCGTCCCTGAGCCCGGCGGTGTCACGCAGCCTGTCCCGCCTGGGCGAGCATCGGGCCCGTACCCAGCTCCTCCTTGCACTGGGGTAACTCAGATCGCCCTGGGCTCCATGATCGTGGCCATCAGCTTCGCTGCCCTGGCTATCACCAACTCGGCAAAGATTCGCCACTCCTGTCCCTTCTGGGCAGGATTTGCGGTGAGTGTGCTCACCTCTGTGTGTGTGGCTCCTCCCCCCCACCTCCCCCCCTCTTCCCCTTTCCCTTTCCCCCTCCTGCCCTTTCTCCCCTTCCCTCCCTGCCCTTCCCTCCTCCCTCCCCTTCCCTTCCTCCCTTCCCTCTCCTTCCCCTTCCTCCCCTTCCTCCCCTTCCCATCTTCTGCCCCCTCCACCCTCCTCCCCTCCCCACCCCATCCTCCTCCCCTCCCCACCCCACCCCACCCTCCTCCCCTCCCCACCCCACCCCCTTCATGCCCCTTCTCCACCCCCTTCCCCTCCCCTCTTCCCTTTTCAAACCATCCCACCTCAACTCTCCCACTCCTTCCTTTCTCCCCTCCACTCTCTCTTCCCTACCAATTCTTACACACCCCCTTCACCCTCTTTCCTCACTCCTTTTGCTTCCCCCTCCGCTCTCACCCCTCCCCTCTCGCATCCACATTCCCTCCCCTCATCACTCCTATTCCTCCTCTTTCCTCTCCCCCTCCCTCTCTCACCCCTACTCCTCCACTCCCACCCTCCCCTCTCTCACCCACTCCCCTCCCCTTATCACCCCCAATCTCCCTCTCTGGTCAATCATTCCCACTCCCCCTTTCCCCTCTAACCCCTCCCTCTTCCCTTTGCCCCTCATCTTCCCTCTGCCCCTCATCTCCCTCTCCCCCGCCCTCCCTCTGCCTCTAACTCTGTGAGCTTGGCTCCTGGGTTTGTGAGTGTGCCCCTGTGCACAGCACATGATCGTGCAAGCACACATATGGAGGTGAGTGGGGCCCAAGTGCAAGTGTGTGAGGATGCATCCTTGTTGCCGGACGTGCCCATGTGTGTGTAAGTGCAATGCGAGGAGTGGAGTATATCTGAGGGCCTTCTGAGTGTACACGAGTGAGTGTACACGAGCACCTGGTAACCAGGCCTAATGTGTGCCTGCAGGCGTGGGCTGAGTGTGAGTGTGACAGAGTGCGACTGTGTCCGCAAACAGGCATTGCTAGAATGTTGTTTTCTTCATCTTTAATAGCATAGTCTCCTCCTCAGCACCTGGGATGGGAGATGTTGTTATCCTATTGGGAACCAAATGGATCTGCTTCTGTCTTAACAATGTGTGATGGGACGGTGCGGAGGGGCTTCACTCTGGGTCTGACCCCGGGAATGTATGATGGGGCTGTGCGAGGGAGCTTCACTCTGTATCCAAACCCGGGAGAGTGTGATGGGACGATGCAGAGGGAACTTCACTCTCTATCCAACCCTGGAGTGTGTGATGGGACGGTGTGGAGGGAGTTTCACTCTGAGTCAGACCTGTTCTGTGCCTGCCCCCTGAGCGTGCCTTGCTGTGTGTTCTACTGACGAGGGTTGTTTTCACCTTGACAAGTTCGTCGACATGTTTGCCTCTTGCTGTATCTGCTCTCTAAACTATATAATTGCTTTGCTCTCCCTGATGCTCTCTAATTACACTCTGCCATCAGCTAATGCTGCAACATTTCCTGTCCTGGCTGCTTACTTCAATCCAACACTCTAAAAGGAAAATACAAATGGTATTGATTACCAGGGGACAAGGTCTGTGGAAGATGCATTAGCCGCAGTGGAATCTGGGGCTGGGAGACAAACCTGCTGCATCCACAGTTCTATAATTAACTCCAATGCAGCTGCAATATTGGCCCCAAAGCAGCAGTGAAACCTGCCCCACTGCAGCCGTTAATATCAGCCCCAGGGTAGCAGCGATGCAGCCTGTCCGCCGCCTCGATGCAGCCGTTAATATCAGCCCTAGGTAGCAGTGATGCAGCCTGTCAGCTGGCTGATGCAGACGGTGCAGTTAGAACTGCCCCAAGCATCCCCTGGGTCCATATCCGGCCCATTTGTAAGGAGTTTGTCTGCATGGGTTTCCTCCAACCCTTCAAAAATGTACAGGGGCTGTGGGCCAGAAGGGCCTGTTACCATTCTGTACATCTAAAAATAAATTCACCTATGAAGGTAGAACGAGCACGAGAGTTTGTTGACATGCATTTAAGTACAGCGTACGGATGCATGGACATTCCTCCTTGCTGCAGTAACACGTCTGGGTAATAAGCACCACTGTTGGACAAGTTAAATGACCACATCGTGCCTCAAGACAGGACAATATAAAGGATACATAAATGAATATCCACAGGGTAGCAAAGATGTGATGTTTGTAGTGCAGACACATCTATGGTGACGTTTATAAGGACTTTGGAAATAGGAGCAGGACGGCCATCCGGCCCGTCAGTGATCATGGCTGATCTGATGATGGGCTCGTCTCCACCGACCTGCATTTTCTCCATTTCCCTTAATTCCCCGACTATGTAAAAATCTACCCAACCTTGTCTTAAATATATTTACTGAGGTCCCTCCACTGCTTCAATAGGCAGTGAATTCCACAGATTCACTACCCTCTGGAAAAGCAGTTCCTCCTCATCTCCATCCTAAATCTACTCTCCTGGATCTTGAGGCTGTGTCCCCTCATTCTGGTCTCCCCCACCAATGAAAACAACTTGCCTACCTCTATCTAATCCATGTTTTCATAATTTTATATATTTCTATAGATCCTCTCTCATTCTTCTAAATCCAAGGAGTATAGTCCCAGATGACTCAATCTATCCTCATAGGCTAATCCCCTCATCTCTGGAATCAACCTGATGAATCCCCTCTGCACCAGCTCCAAAGCCAATCCATCCTTCCTTGTATTTTCTTTGGCTTGGCTTCGCGGACGAAGATTTATGGAGGGGGTAAAAAGTCCACGTCAGCTGCAGGCTCGTTTGTGGCTGACCAGTCCGATGCGGGACAGGCAGACACGATTGCAGCGGTTGCAAGGGAAAATTGGTTGTTGGGGTTGGGTGTTGGGTTTTTCCTCCTTTGCCTTTTGTCAGTGAGATGGGCTCTGCGGTCTTCTTCAAAGGAGGCCTGCTGCCCGCCAAACTGTGAGGCGCCAAGATGCACGTTTGAGGCGTTATCAGCCCACTGGCGGTGGTCAATGTGGCAGGCACCAAGAGATTTCTTTAGCAGTCCTTGTACCTTTTCTTTGGTGCACCTCTGTCACGGTGGCCAGTGGAGAGCTCGCCATATAATACGATCTTGGGAAGGCGATGGTCCTCCATTCTGGAGACGTGACCCATCCAGCGCAGCTGGATCTTCAGCAGCGTGGACTCGATGCTGTCGACCTCTGCCATCTCGAGTACCTCGACGTTAGGGGTGTGAGCGCTCCAATGGATGTTGAGGATGGAGCGGAGACAACGCTGGTGGAAGCGTTCTAGGAGCCGTAGGTGGTGCCGGTAGAGGACCCATGATTCGGAGCCGAACAGGAGTGTGGGTATGACAACGGCTCTGTATACGCTTATCTTTGTGAGGTTTTTCAGTTGGTTGTTTTTCCAGACTCTTTTGTGTAGTCTTCCAAAGGCGCTATTTGCCTTGGCGAGTCTGTTGTCTATCTCATTGTCGATCCTTGCATCTGATGAAATGGTGCAAGCCGAGATAGGTAAACTGTTGACCGTTTGAGTTTTGTGTGCCCGATGAGATGTGGGGGGGCTGGTAGTCATGGTGGGGAGCTGGCTGATGGAGGACCTCAGTTTTCTTCAGGCTGACTTCCAGGCCAAACATTTTGGCAGTTTCCGCAAAGCAGGACGTCAAGCGCTGAAGAGCTGGCTCTGAATGGGCAACTAAAGCGGCATCATCTGCAAAGAGTAGTTCACGGACAAGTTTCTCTTGTGTCTTGGTGTGAGCTTGCAGGCGCCTCAGATTGAAGAGACTGCCATCCGTGCGGTACCGGATGTAAACAGCGTCTTCATTGTTGGGGTCTTTCATGGCTTGGATCTTCAATCTTCAATCTTCAATCTTCTTCAGCATGATGCTGAACCTTGTATAGTGGCAGCCAAACCTCCCTGCTCCAAAATTCAATCCCTCAGCAATGTCGGCCAACATTCCAGTTGCCTTCCCAATAACCTGCTGCACCTGCAAACCAATCTTTGCGATTCATGCCCAAGCCCTCCCATGTCCTTCTGCACGGCAGCCTGCTGCAATCACCTGCATTTAAATAATAATCTAATCTTCCTTCCAAAGTGGATAACCTCATATTTACCAACAACATCCTCCATCTGGCAGACCCTTTCCCTCTCACTTAACCTATCGATATCCCTCTGCAGACTCTACGTATCCTCTGTATAATTTGCTTTTCCATTCAATTTAGTGTAATCAGCAAACTGAGATATCTGATACTCCTTCCCCTCTTCCAGATCGCTTATGTATATCGTGAACAGTTGCGGGTCAAGCACAGACCCCTGCAGCACTCTGCTCACCACCGATGCCAACCAGAAACACCCCTGTACCCCAACTCTTTGCTTTTTATTGGTTAACCAATCCTCTACCCATGCTGATACATCACCCCCAACTCCATTCATCCTGTATGCCTTTTATGCAGTCCCTATTGAACGCATTCTGGAAATCCAGGTAAACGGCATCCATCCATTCCCCTCATTACATCCAGCAAATTCGTCAAGCAGGACCTGACTTTTGTTGGATCCATGCTGCATCTGCCTGATGGACCCATTTCACTTACTAAATTCCAGATGCCTCGTTATTCTTTCTTTAATTATACCTCCAAGCATTTCCCCAACTACAGATGTTACACTAAATGCCCGATAGTTTCCTTCCTTCTGCCTACATCCTTTTTTGAACAGCAGTGCGACATTCACCATTATGATCCGTCGGGACCTACCCAGAGTCCAGAGAATTCTGGTAAATTATCACCCAAGCCTAGACCCTAACTTCTGCCATTTCGTTCAGTATCCTGGGATGCTTCTATCAGGACCAGCAGAATTTGTCTATCTTTAGACCCTGAAGTTTCGCAGTACGGCCTCTTAGTGAGAGCTATTGCGTCCAGGTGCTCACATCCGTCACATCCAGAGCTTCTGCCTTTGACATGTTCAACGTGTCCCTACCATGAAGACCAACACAAACTGGTCATTCAAAGCTCATAACCCAATATCAGTTCTCCTTCTCATCTTCCAAGGTCCAACCACTTCAGCCACCCTTTTGCACTTGATATAATTATAAAAACTTCTACTGTCCGTTTTGATATTTTGCACCCTCTCATTAATCCTCACCGTTGCTTCTCAAAGTTTTCCAATCTTCTAGTTTCCCACTGCTCTTGGCAATTTTATATGCACGAGCTTTTAGTTTGATGCCTTCCTTTATTTCCTTGGTTATCCAGGGCTGGCTGTCCTGATCTGGACTGACCTTGCTTTTAACGGAAATATACTTCTGTTGAGGCCCGTGAAAAATCTCCTTGAAAGTCCTCCACTGTTCCTCAACCATCCCTCCATCTAGCCTGTGTTCCCAATCGAACCCAGCCAACTCCTCCCTCGTCTCCTTGCACTTTCCTTGATTAGTATAACAGCCTGGTTTTAGGCCAAACTATTGTATGAGAAATTTAATAACACTGTGGTCACTCTTTCCAAGAAGATCGCTAACTACAAGATTGCCAATTTTACCTGTCTCATTGCAAGGACCAGACCCAATACAGCACGTTCCCTTGTAGTTCAGTGACGTGCTGTTGACGAAAGCCATCACATGTATATTCTATGAAGTCCTTCTCAAGGTTGCCTTGATCAACCATTACACGTGCATGTTAAAGTCCCCCATGATAACTGATGCCTACGATGTTTATTGCCTGTCCCGCTGCAATGTTTAGACTGGCTGGTCGAGAGATAACTTCCACTCCCTTTACTGTTCCTAATCTCTACCCAGATGGATTCAACGTTTTTGCTCATTATAGTGTACAAGGAGGTTCAAGAGCAGGAGACCAGGAGAGGTCCTGGTCTTCAGGCTTCGCTACCTTCTGCCCGAAGGGAGCGGTGAGCAGAGGCTGTGACCAATGTGGTGGGGTCCTTTGCGACGTGGCTGCCATCTCGAGGCAGCGCCTCACATAGATGGGAGATAGGTCATCGTTATGGACTGGAGAGGTTTCTGCTGCCTTCTGTTTTCTGGGCACTTGAGGCTGCAGACTTCCCACTGCAGATGTTTGGGAGGGTCAGAGCTAGAACACCAGGCTGAGAATAGTTTCTTCCCACGGGCAGTGAGACTGCTGAACAACTGCTGAACTAATCACCCAAATCCTCCGTGACTACTATTTATTTAACAGAAACATTTATTCATTTTAACATTCGTGTATATCTTTTGCTTGGCTTCGCGGACGAAGATTTATGGAACTGCAGGCTCATTTGTGGCTGACAAGTCCGATGCGGGACAGGCAGGCACAGTTGCAGCGGTTGCAGGGGGAAAGATTGTGGGTTGGGGTTGGGTGTTGGGTTTTCCCCTTTGTCTTTTGTCAGTGAGGTGGGCTCTGCGGTCTTCTTCAAAGGAGGTTGCTGCCGCCGAACTGTGAGGCGCCAAGATGCACGGTTTGAGACGATATCAGCCCACTGGCGGTAGTCAATGTGGTAGGCACCAAGAGATTTCTTTAGGCATTCCTTGTACCTCTTCTTTGGTGCACCTCTGTCTCGGTGGCCAGTGGAGAGCTCGCCATATAACACGATAGATAACACATATATAACACACACATATATATATATATCTATATATATATATATATAGATTATATATAGATATATCTATATCTATATATATATATAGATATAGATATATATATAAAAACACATATAACATATATGTAAAAAAAGTAAAAACACAAAGTAGGAGAATCTCAGCAGGTCAAACAATGTCCTTTATAGAGCAAAGGTAACAGTTCAAATCCAACATTCGGCTTGAGCCCTTCATCAAGGTGCAAGCAAAATGTAGACAGGTGCCCAAACAAAATGGTATGAGAGGGGCGGGGGGGAGCACAGGCACACAGGCAGGAGGTCACAGGTGGAGAAGGAGGGAGGGCACAGCAGAAAACAGGGGGAGGGGGGATGGCTCTGTGAATGGAGAAGGAAGGGAGTGGAGAGATGGAGGAAAGGAGACAGAGGGTTGTGGAAGAGAGGGGGACCGGGGAGGGGTCTAGCAGAAACCAGGGATCGGTGTTAGTGCTGTCTGGTTGGGGAGGGCTTAGACAGAAAATCAAGTGTTGCTCCTCCCATTTCTGGGTGGTCTTGGTGGGGCGATGTGGGAGTGGGTCACGGAACTGAAGTGGTCAGTCACTGTGAGGTCCCTGTCACTGGTGCAGACAGAGCGAAGGTGCTCAAGGACGCGATCTCCCGGTCTGTGCAGATGTATCGTTGTGTCCACCTGGTTGAGTTATGTACTGAGGACCGGAGGACACTGTTTAATTGGGTTGTATGGGCAATCGGACGACCAACAATTCAACGACCTATCCAATCTCCTCAGGCTCCTTCCACGGTAGAGGTGTGGGTGTGTGATTCACAGACATGCTGGAGAAACTCAGCAGGTCACGCAGCATTGGTTGGAAGTAAAGGGTGGCCAGTGTTCTGGGTCTGAGCCCTTCGTTGCTTCCTCGATGTGCTGGCTGCAGAAGCTCCTCATTGGGGTTTGGACGGATGGGGGAAGCGTATAATATTACGACAGGAATAGAGAGGATTGTGGTGATATGTAATTACACCACTAGGTCACCAGGGGTCATCCCGGTGACCTTGTATATAAAGCAGTCCAGAGCTATAGTCTAGCCTTCCAGGTTCGTCTTACAGAGAGACAAGACCTCTTAGTGTACATATTAGTTTATTAAAACTGTCTTATACTCGCACTGCTGGTGTGGTTATTGTCAGTACAAGGATAAAGGCAGGGGGATTGCTTCGACTGGGAGGTGGGGACACCGCCTCAGGATTCAGGATGGGGATGAGGAGAAACTGCTTCTCCCAGAGACTAGTGGATCTGGGGGATTTTCTGTCCTGGTGAATATGGTGGGGACACGGGCACGTTGTTGACTCGTTGGGGAATTCGGGGTTCTGGGGAACAAGAGGAAGGTGGGGCGCAGACCCCAGCCCCTGAGCCGGAGGAGTCAGTTCTCCCGTCGCAACCTCTCATTGGTTTCTCTGTTTGGCTGGTTTGACTGACAGGTGCTGTTAGCTGGACTGATTGGAGTCATCTCCTGGAAGAGACCCCTCTCACTGGTGGTAGGTGTTGGCTCCGCTCTCCTAGAACCTCTTCTCCATTCCCTCCCCCCACCCTCCCCCAATTCCCTCCCTCCCCCTCTCACTGGTGGTAGATGATGGCTCGACTCTCCTCAAACCCCCTCCACTCCCCTCCCTCCCCCTCCCACCTTCCCCAACCCTCCACTCCACCCGCTCCTTCCTTCCCCTCCTACCCCCTCATCTGCCTCTCCTTCATACCCCTCCCACCCCTCACTCACCCTCTCCCCTCACACACCCATCCCTTCCCCCTCAACCCCCTTCCTCATTCCCCATCCCTCCTGCCTCCCCCTCCCCCACACCCCTCACTTTCACCCCCTTAACTCCTCATCCCTCCCACCTACCCTCCCTCCCCCTCCCCACCCTCTTCCATCCCTCTCCTCTCTTCACTCACCCCCACCCTCCCCTTCAAACTCTGACTCCCTACTCTCCTCACACTCCTCCATCCCCACCAGCCCCCCCCACACCCTGACACCCTTCCCTACTCACCCCCACCTGTCCATTCACTGCCCCACACCCCACCCTCTGCCCTCTCCACCCTTACCCCAGGCCTCCCTTTCCCAGACACTCTCCTCTCTCTCCCTTCTACACCACCTGTATTGGGTTGTGGAGGATGGGGTTGGGCGGTGGGGTCCCGGCCAGTCTGACCCCACTGACCCCCTGACTTGTAACCCCCAGGTGACCTTCTTCACCCTGCTGTCCGTGGTGTGCGTGATGCTGAGTCTGGCTGGATCCATCCTGTCATGTCAGAACGCACAGACCGTGAGGGCCCTGGACTCCTGTCAGATGGTGCGGCCCGAGGTGGGGACGGAAAGGGATAGGGGAGGGGGAGAAGGGCGAGTGTGGGGAGCGAGGGAGGGGGAGAATGGGGAGCAAGGAGGGAGGGGTGGGGGTTGTGGGGAGGGAGGGAGGGGACAGGAGAGGGAGGGTGTGGGGAGAGGGTGGTGAAAGAGGGAGGGGGTGTGGGGAGGGGAAGGGGAGGGTGACATGTGGGTGAGGGAGAACCGTGAAGAGGATGTAACCTCCCCCCCCATTCCCCATCAGATCGGGCTGGAGAGGGAGGGCCTGTGTATGTGCTGTGACCTGCAGACCCAGAGGGATCGGCCGCGTCTGTGCGGGGCCCTGGGGGAGCTGCTCAAACTGCACCACTTCCAGGACTGCACTACCGTCCGCATGGCCCTCAAGGTACGGGGTGGGGTCTGGGGATAGAGGGTCCCGGGAGGGGGGGGTTTTGTGGTTGAGGGATGGTGCTGTTGTTGGATCTTGCTGTGCCTTGAGTCAGACGGGGGAAGGAGTATGTCAGTTAGTCCCTGTTGAACTCTCCCTCCCTACCCAGGGAGGGGGTAGGTGGGGAGGATCCCAAGGGGGAGGAGGCAGGGTGTGTGTGTGAGACTGAATTCCTTGGGACAGGGCCAGAGTGACTGACCATCCTGGGTGATGTCGTGGCGGGATGGGGTCAAGGACGGGGTGAGGGTGGGTGAGTGACCATCCCGGCGAGGTGTCGGGGCGGGATGGGGTCAAGGACGGGGTGAGGGTGGGTGACCATCCCAGGGTTGTCGGGGTGGGTTCAGGGACGGGATGGGGTGGGTACGTGTTTGGGAAACACTGACTATTTCCCGGTGGCAGGACCTGCTCTTCAGTGTGTGTGGCCTCAGCATCCTGTCCACCATCATCTGCACCCTTTCCACCGTCCTCTGCTGCATCCACATGTTCGGGGTCAACATGCTGCACATCGTGAGTGTCCCGTGGGGAACTAGCGGGAGGGGACAGTGAGTGGAGCAGGGGAGGGGCTGCCAGATAGAGGGATCATTAGGTAAAAGGAGCCGGAAGGAGGCAGATGTGGGGCAGTGAGGAGAGAAGAGTGTGGGGAGGGAGGTTTGGTAGGGAGAGAGTGGCAGTGAGGGGAAGGGGAAATGAATGGATTAGTGAGGAGGGGAAGGGCGAGGAGAGAGGGGGAGGAAATGGGTGAGGAGGGGGACAGGAGGAAAGGTGCAAGGGGGTGCAGGAAGGGAGGGGGTGAGGAGCGAGAGAGGTGGTGGGGAGGGAGGAAAGAGTGAGAAGGGAGGGGGGAGGAGTGAGAGGTAATGAGGGTGGGGAGGAGGAGGGAGTGAGGTACTGTTGGTGGGATCTTGCTGTGCCTTGGGTCAGGTGGTGAGTCGGCTAATTCCTGTTGACGCTTCCCCTCTCCCAACAGCTGGTGCCGCAGAGACCACGGCCCCTGAATCCAGAATGTTCTTCGCCGCATGAAAACTTTCTGAGGAACCTGGGCGAGCTAGAGGAGTTTGTGCCTCCAGTGCCCCCACCTCCCTATTACCCCCCGGAGTACACCTGCAGTTCGGAGACGGACGCACAGAGGTGGGCAGGTCTCCTTCTCCACCCTCACTTTGCCCCGACACCGCGCCAGGCATGACCTCCCCCCACCCCCGCTCCCCCAATCCCGCATCCCTGCCCTCTCCCCCAACCCCACCCACTCTTCCCGACCCCCTCCCATCCTCACTCCCACCCCCCCCACCATGACCCCAACCTCCCTCTCCCAATTCCCACCTTCTCTCAGCCCCTCCCCACCCTCAATCCCCTGCATCCTGATCCTGCCCTCTCCCCCCCCAACCCAGTGGTGTCACTAGGGTTGGTGTCAACCAGTGCAGTAACCCATGGTGTCACTCACCCCCCTACTCCCCCATATATAGTTGTTAAAATGTAGAATAAAATTATAAATCTAGTTGTAAGTTGCTTAAATGTAATATTCCTTAGATACTAACAACAAAATTGTTTTGTTAAAATCCTTCAACTTCGAATGACAACATTTATCAGTAACTGAGTGAAATCTTTTTTTGATATTTTCCCCTTCTATTCCTTTAATGACCGCTTCATTCTCAAAGACGTTACTGATCTCGGTTCATAAATACCAATGACTACGACATTGTAGTTGAAACACCAGAAACTTTGACAAATAGACTCTAAAAACATCAGCAGCAACAAAAACAACAGCGCTTGCTGATGCAGACGGGACCATGTGACTCAAAGCGTCGTTGTCATTGGGTAATAACAACGGCTCTGACCAGAGCACAGTAGAAGGGTCAAAACATAAATGAGCATTAAGTTTTAGCCTCATAGCTACATGAAGGCTGGTCTTTCGAAAAATGTTTTTGTTGTTATAACCAACGACAGGGATATTTTTATTAAAAATAATAAATTTCTGCTGAAACCTTGCACAAAAATTTTAAAGACAGCCATTTTGGTGTCTCCCCCTCTGATGGGGTCACTCCATGCAATCCGCAACCCCTCCCGCACCTCCTTAGTGATGCCAGTGCCATGACCCCACCCTCTCTCCCCCTTCACCCCACCCTCTCTGTTTGTTGCCTCCACAGCATCACCTACAACGGGTCAATGGACAGCCCTGTGCCCCTCTACCCCAGTGATTACCCACCGCCATACGAGACGGTGATGAGGTACAGCACAACCAGCCAGGTATGTGTGTGAGCGTCAGGGACGGGGCAGGGGAAGGGGGGGGTCTGTGTTCTGGAAGGGGAAGGAGGGGCGGGGTCGGGTCTTGGCAGGGGAAGGGGGGTCAGGATCCTGGAAGCGGAAAAGGGGTGTACTAGGGTCAAGCAGTGATGTTGCTCTCTCTACCTCTCCATCAATGCTCACATTACTGTGCAATTTCCCTTTCATTCCCTCTCCCACCCCCCTCCTCTCCCACCCCCCTCCTCTCCCACCCCCCTCCAATCCCGCCCCCCTCCTCTCCCGCCCCCCTCCTCTCCCGCCCCCTCCTCTCCCGCCCCCCTCCTCTCCCGCCCCCCTCCTCTCCCGCCCCCCTCCTCTCCCGCCCCCCTCCTCTCCCGCCCCCCCCTCCCCATCCACCCTTCTCTTTCCCCCATAGGTCACTGACGGTGACCACCAACTCACCGAGATCTCCAACTCCAGTTTCTGTGAGCATGCCTTCAGCGGGGAAGGTAACCCCAACCCACCAAAATCTCCTTGTTGTTCTCCTTGCCACTACATGAAGCCTTCTCCTCTTAGCTGGAAGTTTGCCTACCCACCCCACTCCTCTCTCTCTCTCTCTCTCTCTCTCTCTCTCTCTCTCTCTCTCTACCCCTTTCCCCAACCCCGCTTCCCTCCCATCCCCATCTCCGCTACCTTCCCCATCTCTGTCTCTGCCCCTGTTTGCCCCTAATATCCCTGGCCCCTCTTCCCCTTCCCATGTTTCCCCTGTCTCCATCTCCCCATCCCCTCTCCCCCTCCCAGACTCTCCCCTCCTCCAGACTCTCCCCTCCTCCAGACTCTCCCCTCCTCCCAGACTCTCCCCTCCTCCCAGACTCTCCCCTCCTCCCAGACTCTCCCCCTCCTCCCAGACTCTCCCCCTCCTCCCAGACTCTCCCCCTCCTCCCAGACTCTCCCCCTCCTCCCAGACTCTCCCCCTCCTCCCAGACTCTCCCCCTCCTCCCAGACTCTCCCCCTCCTCCCAGACTCTCCCCCTCCTCCCAGACTCTCCCCCTCCTCCCAGACTCTCCCCCTCCTCCCAGACTCTCCCCCTCCTCCCAGACTCTCCCCTCCTCCCAGACTCTCCCCCTCCTCCCAGACTCTCCCCCTCCTCCCAGACTCTCCCCCTCCTCCCAGACTCTCCCCCTCCTCCCAGACTCTCCCCCTCCTCCCAGACTCTCCCCCTCCTCCCAGACTCTCCCCCTCCTCCCAGACTCTCCCCCTCCTCCCAGACTCTCCCTCCTCCCAGACTCTCTCCCTCCTCCCCTTCCCCATCTTGCCCCTCCCCCTCACTGCCTCAACCCCTTCCCTATCTCGTTCCCCCCGTGCCCTCCCCTTTCATCCCCCCCCCACTCCATCGTGACCTCCCTCTCTGTGCCTCCACCAGGATCCATGGACAGTGGCTCGCTGATGATGTCTGAGATCATTGACATACCGGACGACAGCAGCTGCTCTGAGGACTCCTGCCTGCTGGGGGTCGGGGGTCAGCGTCCAGAAGGGGTCAGGGGTCAGCGGCCAGAGGGAGCGGTGATTGACCAGTGCCCAGGGGCGGCCAGTCCCTGCGGCCGCAGCGGCCGCTCCTTCTCTTGCAGTGCCCCTGGACCCTCCGCTTCCTCCGACGACCCCCACGCCCACAGCTGCCAACGTCTAGACATGGTGGGCACCCCGGCCCAGATGCCAGCCCGGCGCAGTGACAGTTCCCCTCCCCGTGCCTGGCGCCGCAGGCATAGTGACGGCTCCAGGCCCCCAACCCCAGTCCGCAGCCTGGAGGTGAGCCGCGTCGCACGGTCAAACAGCGACCCCGGACTCTTCGTGGCAGCAACTGGAGGTAAGTGGGTCTGCCTTGCGGTAGCGCCGGGCAGGGTGGGTGTAGAACTGGCTTGCTTGCTCCATCTGAAGTCCAGAGCCTGTAACTGCACCTTTCCCTCCTGAATTTGGTTTCTCTAACCACATTTTTAATTTAGACATACAGCATGGTAACAGGCCATTCTGGCCCACGAGTCCATGCTGCCCAATTTTCATCCCATTAACCTACACTCCTGGAACATTTTGATAGGTTGGGAGGAAACAAGAGCCCCTGGGGAAAACCCATGGAGACATGGGGAGAACAGACAAACTCCTTACAGACAGTGCAGGATTTGAACCCTGGTCCTGATTGTTAGCGCTGTAAAGGCATTGCACTAACCATTAAGCCAGCCGTGCTGCCCATTCCTATTGTCACGTAATATTACTATTGTCACGTAACAATGTAATATTGTGATCTACGTCAACCTCTACCTGTGTAAACAAAGAGTCCCGCAAGCATTGCCCGGCGCCCCTAACAGTAGGGGAAAGAGAAGCAAAGGAGAGTCACCGAGTGTCCGTGGATTCGCCTCCAGCCCTCCAGCAGCCTCTGTGGCCGCACAGTCCACCGGCAACCTGAGCTCCAGATCCGATCATCTGACACGATCGGGAAGCCTTCAGCGCCCGAGGCCCTTCCTTGCCCTCGACACTCTCTCGGATCCTGGCTCCAATACCTGGTTCCCACGAGACAGTCTCCAGCAGCCTGTGAGGGTTCTTCAATCGCAAGTCACCAGCAACCCGCAGCCTGTACATCTTTAGAACATGAGAGGAAATTCATGGGAGAATGTACAAACTCTTCATGGACAGCGGTAGGTTCACACTCAGGTCACTGGAGCTACAAGAGTGTTGCACGAATCTTTTGCTGTCACATACAGGAGTACAGTTGCAGTGAAATTCCTGCCCGCTGCCATTACACAAAACATGCCAGCAAGTCTAAATTAAATCTAAATCAACACAGTGTACCACAACTGTAAATAAAAACTGTAAAAGGAAAGGTGGATTAACATTCAGTGCGTCTACTGGTGATCATGGGGAGGTTCAAGAGCTGTTGGATAAACTGTTCTAGGACTGAGACGTGTCAAACTTCACCAATCTGGTCTCACCAATGTCTCACAACTCCACCATAACACCCCAACTCTTGAACTCAGTACTTTGATTTATGAAGGTCAAGATGCCAAAAGCTCTCTTTACAACATGGTCTACCTGTGTATCTATCGGAATTAAGTATCTGTATTCCCAGATCCCTCTGTTCTACCGGATTCCTCAGTGCCCGACTCTTTACCATGTGCATCCTTTCTTGGTTTGTCCTTCCAAAACGCAAAACCTCACACTTGTCTGCATTAAATTCCATCTACCATTTTGCAGCCCATTTTTACAGCTGGTCAAGATCCCTCTGCAAGCTTTGAAGTCCTTCCTCACTGTCCACAACACCTCCAATATTTGTGTCATCTGCAAATTTGCTGATCCAATTTCCCACATTATCATCTAGATCATTGATATTGATGACAAACAGCAATGCAGACAGCCCACACCCAATATCTCTGGAGAGGGAGTGCGTTGTATCTGTTGGCTCTTCGGGAGAGTTTGAGGACAGGCAAGAGGGCAGGGATGGGGGTAGAGAAGAGAGCCAGCGATGTTCTAGTGAACCATTCCTGATTTATTTCCAGGTGAGGCGAGGACAAACTGGAGGTCAAAACCTTCAGAGGAGGTCATGTCACAGACATCAACAGACACAGGTAGGTGGATGGGTATCCTTGGGGATCTGGTCCCCATGCAGTAAACCTCTGCCTTCCAAGCCCAATATCCTAGGGGAAGAGTGTTCTTGCCTGGATAAATACCAAAGCCATATCAGGGAGGATCCCCCGGGTAGAACAGTAGATATAGTATATTTAGAGTGTATCAGTATTGGAATGGGAGAGGGAGAGGGATGAGGATGGGAAAGGATGTTGGGTCTTTCTGCCAATATTAGATGGTCTCTTGAGAATCCAGATGGGAATTCAGGGAGGCATAAGCGCATGGAGGGGGAATTGGGAACTCGCTTCCATTGGAGGGTTTTAAGGGGAAACAGGATGAGAAGAAGAAAGAAGGATAAATGGGAAAGGATGTGGAACAGCAGCATGCAGCAGAGGGGAAGAATGGCCCATTGCTGTTAATTCTCTAAATTGTTACCTGGATCAAGACATTTAAAACCCAGACACCCTTGGCAGGAGTTGGAGGGGCTTAGGCTATGCGGCCTATTGTGTCTCTGTGTTATGTGGGAGACTTCTTAAATAATGTAGAGATGCAAGATTCAAATAACAAAAGAGACTACTTAATGATGCCTTCCACCATCACCGGAAACTGTTCACACACACTATATATACTCCCCACAGTGGTGCACTACAGTTACTACAGTGAGAAGGATGTATTCTTACACGGTTACAAAATAGTTCACATTATCCTGACTATATAACATCCCTCCTTCTCAAGATAAAGAAAAAAATGTAGTATTCTTTATAGCATCAACCCTTCCTTCAATTTGCTATGGGTGGATCTGCATAGGGAGGAATTTCATTTGTGTTCTCATGGCTTCGAAGGCACTGGCTGTGTCTTTTGCTTTGGCCAGCTTCAAGCTATCCTTCCCTATAAGAGACTTTTGCACTAATTGATCAACTAATCTTTCCTCTACATCCTTAAATCTGCATTTTGCAGCAACAATATTTTTGATTATTTTATTTATAATTTCACATAAGCCATATACGGTGTCACTTGAGAATCTTACAGAAGGGACTGTATTTGTTTCTCAGGTTGTTAGTTACTTTCTCCAGGGGAATGCAGCTCTTCATTTCCTTGTTCCATCATTCGATACTAAGACTAGAGTCGGACTTTCAAGTCGCTGCAATGCACTTCCTGGCCACTGCCAATGCGATTAACAAATTGGATTTGAAATTTGGACGGCTTCATTGTGAGCCTTATGTCCATTATGTTTCCCAGCAGGAACAACTCTGGGTCCTGTGGGAATCGCTTGCTGATGTGCAGCAACAATTTTTAGTCTAGTGAGAAAGTTATCAACAGTCTCTTGCAATAAACCTTGAAATTCATAATGTTTATTCTATGATTAGACCTGGGTTCAAGGTGAGAAACAAACGGCAAATATCTGCTCTGGATCATTTTTCTCCACCTCAGGAAGCTCCCAGCTATTAAATAAGTCAAGGCCTCGCTCCTCTGTCCAGAGAAGGATATAACTGATCTTCTCCTCTGCTGTTGCATTTTTAAAAGAGCTTTTCAATGTTAAATTGAACTTCTGCTGAAACATTTTAAACGATTCAACGATGTCGTCAGCCTCCCGTCCATCACTGGGTGAATTGATGTTACTCCAGCCATTTTTTTCAGTAATGTCTTTTCTCTTCTTCCCCTTCATATTGCATATTTCAAATTTATGGCTTTATTCTTGATCTCTTATACCGCTACCAACATGTTGTCTCTGTTACGTGGGAGGCTTCTTAAATAATTTGGACATGCAAGATTCAAATAAAAAAAGAGACTTTACTTACTGATGTCTTCCACCATCTCAGGAAACTGTTCACACCCACTGTACATATACATACACCCCACAGTGGTGCACTATAGTTACTACAGTGAGAAGGGTGTATTCTTACCCGGTTACAAAATAGTTCACCTTGTGCTGACCATATAACATGGCCTACCACAGGCCCAAAGCCTGGGCCTCTCTTGGAATGTCCTGCAGACTACTCTTCAGGAAGGCCTGGGGTTGTTGGGTTTGGCAGCCAGATCTTGAGGCTGGGGGATGGGGAGCCATCACCTTGAGGCTATGCGGCCTAGCATAGGCCTGAAGCCTGGGCCTGCCTGGAGCTGTGCCCAGATGGGAGACCCGGAACCCTGTAACTAGCATGTTCTCACCCCACAGCACCCTGCTCCGAAGCCTGTTTCCTTCCTGGATCCCAGCACGGGACCCCGGAGCTCCTGCGCCGGCTGGTGGGAGCCAAGGTTAGGCCGACAGGGAAGGACAAAGCGCCAAGGACACTGTGGAAGGATGGCACACGGTCATTGGGTGACCTGAAGATGTGCCGAGGGACCCGGGTGCTGGTGGCACGGTTCCTACAGCGGTCCAAACGTAACCTCGCTGCCGAGTACGGGCATGGCTCGTCTGGGCCGGCCGGAGGCAAACGGCGGGTCGACAGGCGGAGAATTGGCAGCAGCTCTGACCAGGTCTGGATCAGTCAGTGAGGGGGCTGAGGGATGGAATGGTGGTGGTAGTGTGCTCTGGGTATGTGTGATAGGATGGTGTGGAGGGATCTTCACTCTGTGTCTGACCCTGGGAGTGTGTGATGGGACGATGTGGAGGGAGCTTCAATCTGTATCCAACCCTGGGAGTGTGTGATGGGACAGTGGGGAGGGAGCTTCAATCTGTGTCTGATCCTTGGAGTGTATGATGGGACTGTGTGGAGGAAGCTTCACTCTGTGTCTGACCCTGGGAGTGTGTGATGGGTCGGTGTGGAGGGAGCTTCACTCTGTGTCTGACCCCGGGACTGTGTAATGGGAGGGTGCAGAGGGAGGGTACCTGTTCCCTGTGGGTGAGTGACTGCACTTTCTCTCCCTGCAGGTGCCCCGATGCTCAGGAACTCCAGCCGGATGCCACCAGTCAATGCGAGAGGACAGCTTCCACCTGCAGAGCTGTGGGGACATCAGTTCATCAGCCTCCAGCCTGAGACACCTTGTGTCCGCTGGAGCCCTGGAGGGGAGCCGGCCCCACAGTCTCATCGGCGTGTACCGAGAGACAGTGCTGTGACATCAGCTGCTCTCTCCGGAATTGGTCCGACAACCCCACCCTCCATGATCCCAAGAGGAGTCGGGAGCATCAAGAGATCGACATAGGGAACCTCCCTGGGGTGGGGAACATGGCTCCCACCTCCCCATCCCCTGGGGCAGGACAGCTGCCCACTCTTCTGTGGTTCTCTCCCACCTTCTCCAGAGGGGGGGATGGCTCCCTGCTGTGTGGGGAAAATCCCCTGGATCTGCATGTTCCCCTTGTAAATAATGGGGAGGGGCATTTATTTCCAGACTGCTCACTGCATATCTCAGATTACACCCTTGACAAGGTTGGGGTGATCTGGGCCCTGCTGGCTTGTGGAGGGACTGGGTGGGAGGTGGGATTCTTGCAAGCTTCAGGTTGGGGTGAGAGAGAGGGAGGAGTGGAAATGGGTGTGGAGGGATCTTCACTCTGTGTCTGACCCCGGGAGTGTGCGATGGGATGGTGCGGAGCGAGCTTCACTCTGTCTGACCCCGGGAGTGTGTGATGGGATGGTGTGGAGCGAGCTTCACTCTGTCTGACCCCGGGAGTATGTGATGGGATGGTGTGGAGGGCGCCTATCCCACAAATTGGAGATTGTTGTAAGGTTGTTCTGTGGATGAACACCACCCAACTCCGCAGGTTTGCTATGAGGAAGGAGAATAGTTGGGGAATTCCTCTCTCTGGAAGTTTCAGTTCCCACTACCATGCTGTTTGGGTCTCCAGGTCTCAGCAGGAACTGGGTGGCAGAGGCTAAACAAAGGGCAGTTTGCAGGGACTGAGAATGTTCAAATAAAACTTCTACATCTCCATAAACTGTACTGTCTGCACTTCGCTGGGATTAGTTCTCCCATCAGTCCAGAATTTTGCTGACTATTCCCTAATCATTTCTGCATCCGTGGGATGCATTTCTCTGATACCCATCCTGCAGGGATGGAACTGGACCCCAGGCCCAGGACAAATGGCTGGCACAGCGACAACACAGGAAGAGGTGAAGTGGGCAAGGCTACCGGCCACCATCATGTCAACCCATTGAGAGCATCCTGGCCGGCTGCATCACAGTGTGGTACAGTCGCTTCAGAGAAATGGATCCACAGAACCATTAGAGTGGCTGAGAGGATGACTAGAATCTCTTCTCCTCCCCCTCCAAACAACATGGATATGATCTACCGGGATCATCGTCTGAAGAGGCCGCACAAATTCATTTAGGGCCCCCTTCCACCCCGCACACAGCATCTTTCAGCTGCTCCCGTCGGGGAAGAGATGCAGGGGTATCAGAGCCAGCACCACCCGGCTGAGGAACAGCTTCTTCCCATGGGCTGAATGACCAAAGGAACTGCTTGCACTAACCCATCCGAGACTCTCATATTCATGAAACAATATTTATTTATACATATAAAAACTTGTCCTGCATATGTATTATTTGTCTGTTGGTGTATTATGTCTGGTTGTGTGTCTGTGTGTTTTGCACCGAGGACAGGAGAGCTTTGTTTCATTGGGTGGTACTTGTACAATCAAATGACTATTAACTTGATACTGAATGTGGTGCTGGAGACCCAGGTTCGATCCTCCCCTCCCCCAGCACTGCATGCATGGAGCTCACACAATCCCTGTGCCCCTGTTGGGCTCCCTCCCACATCACAACGATGTCCGGCTCAATGGGTTAGAACCATAGAACATGGCAGTAAGGAAAACGTGAAAGTCTGCAGATGCTTTTGCTCTGTGTGCGTCAGTGACAGGGAGCTCCCAGTCACCAACCATTTCAATTCTGCACCCCACTCCCACACCAACATGTTTGCCTGTGGCCTTGCGTACTATCCCACCAAGGCCACCCACCAATTGGAGGAATAGAACTTGATTTTCCATCTGGGCTCTCTACAACTGGGTGGCATTAACATTGGCTTTTCTGGTGTCTATTTGCCTGCTCCCCATTCTCCCTCTGTCGCCTTTCCCCAGCTCTGCACCCCCTTCCCTCTCCATTCACAGAGCTGTCCCCCTCCCCCATTTGCTGGTGTGCCCTTCCTCTCTTATCCGCCTATGACCTCCTGTCTGTGGGCCTGTGCTCCTCCCCCTGCCCCTCCCTCCCACCATCTCATTCAGGCACCTGCCCAGATTTTGATCACACCTTGATGAAGGGCTTCAGACCGAAATGCTGGTTATATATCATTATCTTTGCTATATAAAGCGTGCCGTTTGACCTACTGAGCATCTCCAGCGTGTTGGAGCAACTCAGCTGGTCTTGCAGCATCCACAGGATATATGTCTGACATTTTGGGCCTGAACCCTTCAAGGTGTGAGCAAAAAGCTGGCAGGAGAGAGAAAGGGGAAGACTGGAAGGAGGTGTCCAGACTTCATTCAATGGCTCTGCTGTGAAATCTCTTCAAGGGATGCCTACCCTGGAGGTTCTCCTCCTTGACCTCCTTTGGGCGCTGCGAGAGCGGCAGAGTTACTCCAGTATTTACATGATTTTACTACAATTGCAGTGTCCACAGACTTCTTTACCAGAACACCCCAACTCCCACACTCAATATTTTGATTTATGATGACCAATATGAAAAAAGCCCTCTTTACAACCCTGTCCATCTGTGATCTCACTTTCAGAGAATTGTGAATCTGTGTTCCCAGATCCCTCTGTCCTACCGCACTCCCTAGTGTCCGATCATATACTGTATACATCCTACCCTGGTTTGTCCTTCCAAAGTGCAGCACCTCTCACTTGTCTGCTGTCACATCATAGACAAGCAGCAATAGAAATACAGCAAGACAATGTTATTTTTAAAACAATATTTTTATTAATGATTAACAATAATATCCTACTTAAATCTAAACTTAACCCCAACTAAGCACAGATATTCATGTATGTGTGTGGATTACCCAAACCATTTCAGGTTAGGCACAATTCTGGAAAATCAACTCAAAGTTCAGCCTTTGAAATCCTGTGTTGAAACCCAGAACCTTTGAACTGATGTTCAAAAGTAATTATGAAGTAGATGAGATGCTGAGGGATCAGATTGCTCAGAACTCACAAATCCTTGTCAAGTTGCTTCCAGAGAAATGTTCTTTCATACAAATGATTGGCACAACTCCCCTCCTCCTTGCATAGGGGATACGAAATGTGTGACTTCCACAAAGCTTCCAAAGACCCAGGCAAGGGTCAGATGAAATGACCATCAGAATGGTTACAATCCAATGAAGCTTCTTTTACCCAGATATGAGTTGATCAAAAATGACTATTACTGTGATCACGCTGGTTCACTGTTGTCCCTGACCAAGAGAAACAGCAGAAGTGTCCATTTCACACTTCATTTCTTTCCCTTGCAGATCTCTGGTTACTGAATAATCAATCTTGCTTCTTCAAGTGTCTCTAATGCATGAGTCATAATCACACCTCTCCTCACCAGATGTCTTTCCTTAAGGAAACAATCCATTCTTTTGGGATTTAGTTGAGAGCATTAACTTTGTTTATGGTTTGGATTCAGGTGCCAGGCTGTCTGGAAATGTTGTGAACTGTGACTGTTTCCAACCCCCAAAGTAACACTCACTAAAAAAGAAACAGAAGCTTGCAACATCCATTAAATTCCATCTGCCAATTTTCCAGGTGGCCCAGACCCCTCTGCAAGCTTTGAAACCCTTGTTCACTGTCCACAACGCCTCCAATCTTAGTGTCATGTGCAAACTTGCTGATCCAATTTCCTACATTATCATCCAGATCATTAATATAGATTTCAAACAACAATGGTCCCTGAGGCACTTCATAGTCACAGGCTCCAGTCTGAGAAGCCACTACTCTCTGGCTTCTCCCGTCCAGCCATTGTTGAATCCAGTTCACCACTCCACCAGAAAAATCAAGTGTCTGAACCTTCCCGACCTACCTCCTATGTGGGTCTTAGAACAGCAAGCTGCACTCCCCAGACAGCCTGCGGCTCCTGAACTACTCTCCCCCCTCCCCCCCACGATCTCTTTCATCTGTTGCTTTTCAAAACAACAATCCATTAATGAAGTCTCTTGGGCACTCCCCAAAGGTTTTGTAAAGGTCCCCTGGAGCTGCCCTGTCTGGCTTGAGCAGAGTTCCAGTATTTTAAACAAGATCTGAAGTGTTTGTATGTGACCCACACTAAAAAATCCTGCCACAATTTATCTCCCAAAATCATATCTATATACAATATAAACACAACATAATCTCTCACAATATATAAATAAATATACTGTAAAATATCAATAAAAATATTTTAAAAAGAAATAACTACATACATGGATAAATATAATTATGTACGTTTCTGAATATGTGTCAAAATTTGCATGTAAGAGTAAACACATGTATAATAATTTTTTTGTGCCTTGTGGCTCTTAAACATCTGAAGTTTATTGTATGTTACGTTAAGCAGGTTTGGTTGCCATGGGATGAAGCAAACACAGGGAAATAGGAACAGCTATACCAACAGGTTCAGCAATGTAACGAGTTCTGTATGTGCACAAAAATACTGACGTGCTGCAGCCGAACAGGTACACAACAAAAAAAAATAACAAGCACAAGAATAGTTCTGGTGTAACAGGCTCTGAAGGTGGTCATGGCTAAAGGGTGGTCATGGGCATGAGTTCCCACTGCTACACAAATGCTGTTCTTGGTGTGCATCTCAAACAGCCTCTGACAACCAAGTCCCACTCCTGGCCTTCATGTGCAGTCTAGTTCTCACTGTCAGGAGAAGGGGCAAAGGCCGGGCACTGGCACCTTGAAACGAGTTGCTCCGGGCAGATGGAGCTCGTTAACCACGGACGGTAACTCATCTAGGAGAGGGAAAACGCTGATTTCAAATCTTGGCTGCCTTGTGGCTCTACCCGCTTGTGAGAGATGAGTAAAACTAATATGAAAATATGAGAGATTAATAAAGCCAGTATGAAAGGATAGATAATAGAATGTAGGAAGTAAAGTTAGTCTGAATAAGATAAGGGTCTTCTTATTAGCAAGTTCTGCATATAAGAAGTTAGTAAGCCCTGAGGGTCAGGAAGGTGTGAATAAGGACAAAGGCAGGTTTGTGAATAAGGACAATGACATGATGGCACAGACAGGATACCCCCTGGTCCTCCAAGTTCACAGAAACAGCATGTAGGCAGACAGGATTGCCTAATGCCAAACTCATCCAGGAGGCAGAAGAATGTAAGGGGGAGGGTACTTCTATACTGAAATAAACTGTATAAAAGTTGGGTGAGCCCCAGTGTGTGTGTGTATTCCCAGGGTAAGGGGAAAGCACCCAACTTTGCATTGTTGTATAATAAATGTTCTTTGTTCTCAATTTTTATCTCGAGCAAATTCTGTGAAGGTACTTCTGTTTTGCACAAATGGGGACTCGTCCAGGATCCCACTCCCTCCACTGACAGAGTGCCCGACGACGAGGGTAGGTGCACCCCGGCTGATTCAGCTGGACTCACGGACGGCGGGTGACTGGTCAGTGGATGAAGCAAGTGATATCCGAGAAGAGGCATTGAGAACAAACGACGGGAGGATGTTAAGGAAGCGCGCTAGGAATAGCTACTGGATCCCGGTAAGAGGAATTTTACTTAGTATGGGAGGTGTGAGTAGCAAGGGAAATAGTCTTAAGGAAGGACGGGACGATCAGATAACTAAGCAAAGTCCGTTAGGATTAATGCTATCTGATTGGGGTGCGAGGAGAACCCGCGGGAAAGACAAACAGACCATGGTCAGGTATTGCTGTCTGGAATGGGTTAAAAATCCGATAAAAGGGAATTCGGTATATTGGCCAAAGTTCGGATCCAATGAGGACTGGATGTGTCAGGCATTGAACATCTGGCTCTATCAAAATCAAAGAGATAATATTGAGAGCAGAGAATATGCAGCCTGCTGGCTCAGTGGATCGGTTGATCAACTGGTTTTGAATGAAAAGGAATGTAAGGACAAGAAGGATGAGGAACCTTTTGTCCCTGAAACACAAGGATGGGATGTGTAACATTCCCTTCCTCCTATGCCGGCTCCTATCTTTCCCTTCTCTCCTATGCTCTACCCTTCTTCACCTTCCCCTCCTCCCCCACAGCTAAAGAAAGGAGAAGAAAGTAGGGGTGGTATGATGACCTGTTCACAAAGTACTAAATTACCACCTCAATTGACAAGAGAGGGAGGAGACTTTGATTCAGAACAGTGTGAGACTCTCCGGGAGGGAAGGGCAGAACCCTTTGATTCATTTCCTGGAGAGCAGGAACCTAGACATTATAAAGGAGAGGATAAGCCAGAAATTAACTGGATGAGACCTTTACGGGAAGTTCCTGTGGGAGGGGGGTCTCGGTTTCGTAAATGTGCCCCTGACTAGTACGAAGGTGCGTAACTTTAAGAGAGAAATGACCTCCCTGATAGAGGATCCTCAGGGATGTGCCGAACAACTAGATCAATTTTTGGGACCATATATATGTACATGAGATGAGTTAACATTGATCTTTAGGGCTCTGTTCACTTTGGATGAACGTGGAATGATTCGTCAGGCAGGGATTAGAGTCTGGGATAGGGAACACCAAGGGGGACCAGAGGCGATACCTGGGGAACTTAAATTCTCCCTGGCAAAACCAAATTGGGATAAGAATAATAATGATGGTCGCACATTAATGGAGGAATATAGGGTTAATCTGATAAAAGGAATCAGGGAATCTGTTCCAAAGGGACAGAATTTTAAGAAAGCATTTGAGGTTCCCCAAGGTCCCAAGGAGAACACCCTCTGCATTTCTGAATAGATTGCGTAAGGCCATACAGCAATATGGGGGTCTGGATATAGAATCCCCAGTGGGTGAACAATTGGTATTAATGGGCTTCGTTACAAACTCAGCCCCAGACATCAGGAGAAAATTGCAGAAGACTGAGAATTGGCATGAACAGGGAATAACACAGCTTTTACATATCGCACAAAGGGCATACGACCATAGGTCTGAGGATAAACAGAAAGGAAAGGCTAAGATTTTGATGCAGGCAGTCAAGGAAGTTGTGGAGGGACAGCAGGGAAATGTTAGGGGCTGTGTGCCAGCTCCTGGATGTTGGGAGAAGCGCCGGGAGTGGGAGAGTAGAGACCAGAGATAATTTCATAAATCACGACTTCTCACTTCAGTCACTGACCAATATTAATTAAAATTCATGCTAAAATGTAAATGTCATAAATGATAGTTTATCAATACTGTAGAATGAGCGAACTTAACTACCAGTTAATTTCATTTTATGAAATAAATTGTATTCAAACGTGATTTTGCACAGGGAGTACGTGAGAGTTGAGTGATGTTATAACATTTGCAGGGAGAAATGTTTGCGCAAATAGGGTGAGTTCTATAAGTCTTATTTTTTAAGTGTATGTAAGATAAAGAAAGGATCTGATGTGTAAAGTGGCTGGATCAGCCAGTTGAAGGGGGAGTGTGCATGTCCCTTTAAGCGCATTGTGGCACTAATGAATTGTATGCTGTTCACTTGAAACTGAGGCTCCAGGCTCCTGTCTTGCAGTTAGCGGTATGGATACCTCTCAATAGATTTAGTACATTTGTTCTACACATTCAGCAGTCAAGGTCTGTGAGCTTAAAGATCGCCCACCTCTGGAGAATAAAGAAACCTCTGGGGAATCCAATAAGTTTAATGATTGATTTCTCTGGTGCATTTTCCTCCAGAGTGAAACACATGCCTCAGCACAATTTCTCTGTATTGCCGCTGTAATTTAGTTCATGATAACTTCCCCCATTCATCAGGTTTATATTTAAATCCAGTCGTGTGGAAGTTACATTATAAATATCTTTCTTTGGCTTGGCTTCGCGGACGAAGATTTATGGAGGGGGTAAAAAGTCCACGTCAGCTGCAGGCTCGTTTGTGGCTGACGAGTCCGATGCGGGACAGGCAGACACGATTGCAGCGGTTGCAGGGGAAAATTGGTTGGTTGGGGTTGGGTGTTGGGTTTTTCCTCCTTTGCCTTTTGTCAGTGAGGTGGGCTCTGCGGTCTTCTTCAAAGGAGGTTGCTGCCCGCCAAACTGTGAGGCGCCAAGATGCACGGTTTGAGGGGTTATCAGCCCACTGGCGGTGGTCAATGTGGCAGGCACCAAGAGATTTCTTTAGGCAGTCCTTGTACCTTTTCTTTGGTGCACCTCTGTCACGGTGGCCAGTGGAGAGCTCGCCATATAACACGATCTTGGGAAGGCAATGGTCCTCCATTCTGGAGACGTGACCCATCCAGCGCAGCTGGATCTTCAGCAGCGTGGACTCGATGCTGTCGACCTCTGCCATCTCGAGTACTTCGACGTTAGGGATGTAAGCGCTCCAATGGATGTTGAGGATGGAGCGGAGACAACGCTGGTGGAAGCGTTCTAGGAGCCGTAGGTGGTGCCGGTAGAGGACCCATGATTCGGAGCCGAACAGGAGTGTGGGTATGACAACGGCTCTGTATACGCTTATCTTTGTGAGGTTTTTCAGTTGGTTGTTTTTCCAGACTCTTTTGTGTAGTCTTCCAAAGGCGCTATTTGCCTTGGCGAGTCTGTTGTCTATCTCATTGTCGATCCTTGCATCTGATTATAAATAATCACGGAGGTAAACCCTGTGTGACTGGATTTAGCTTAATGGAGAAATAAACCTGTGAACAGTGGTGTGTGAGTACTGCAATAGCTGGAATATGATTTAAATTAGTGGCATAGTTCAGAACAATTGGGTGCATAGGCATAACAATATCATTAATAGCTCACAGATCTTGTACCAGATGCTATTCAGTACGTCTCGGCTTAAGGACTGGAAGAATTGGCATGTTACAGAGAGATTGGCATGGCATTTATATGGCATTTAACCATATAACCACTTACAGCACAGTACAGGCCAGTTCGGCCCTACTAGTCCATGCCGTAGCAAATCCTCACCCTCCTAGTCCCACTGACCAGTACCCGGTCCATACCCCTCTAATCCCCTCCTATCCATGTATCGATCCAGTCTTTCCTTAAATGTAACCAATGATCCCGCCTCGACCACGTCTGCCGGAAGCTCATTCCACATCCCCACCACCCTCTGCATAAAGAAATTTCCCCTCATGTTCCCCTTATAATTTTCCCCCTTCAATCTTAAACCATGTCCTCTAGTTTGAATCTCCCCCTTTCTTAATTGAAAAAGCCTATCCACATTTACTCTGTCTGTACCTTTTAAAATCTTAAACACCTCTATCAAGTCCCCTCTCAATCTTCTACGCTCCAGAGAAAAAAGCCCCAGTCTGCACAACCTTTCCCTGTAACTCAGACCCTGAAATCCTGTCAACATTCTCGTGAACCTTCTCTGCATGGGGAGGAGTCACGTGATGGAGTAGTGGCCGGTCAGGGAACTCCAGGCCTCTCCGGAAAAGTTGAAAAAAAACACACAAAACACAAAGGTACAAGAATAAAAATTAAAACAAAGTAAAAGTAAAGGTGAGAAGAAAATGGCAGCGAAGAGAGAAAAGTCGAAAGCAACGGGAAGAAGAGAAGAAGAAAGAACGTCGGAAGAAGAAGGTGAAGGTCATACCTGTCCGAGGAGGCCCGCCGCAGAGAAAGAAGCCCGCTCCCAAAGGTCGGTGGAAGTCCCGAGCTCGGGACTACAAAAATGGCTCGCGGAGCCGAATAAAAGTGCGCAACCGCGCATGAAAAAAAACACACTGACGGGGGGGGGGGGGGGGGAACAGCTGAGGAGTCGATCTCCACAGCTGAGAGTGACAGCTGCAACACAGCAACAGGAAGAGAACATAGAAAACAACGAGAACAAGAAAGAAGAGAGTAAAAAGAAAACAAGGAAACAACAGATGGCCAACCCAGAGGAAGAAGAAGAAGAAGAACATAGAGAAATGGAAGAAGGGAAAGGCAGGACAATGGATATATATTTTTTTTAAAGAATATATGGAATCAGTAAAAGATGGCAATTACAAGAATTTAATGAAATAAAAAGAAGAATTAAGAGTGCAGAAGAAAAAATGAATAAAATAGAGATGGTCATATCAGAGATAGGAAAAAGAGTGGACAATGTGGAAGAATGAGAAATAATCGTAGAAATGGAAGTAGAGGACTTAAAAGAGAAATTAGAAGAATCTAATAAAAAAGTTAAAGAGGCACAAGAGCTGTTAGGTCAGAAGATAGATATAATGGAAAACTATAATAGAAGAAATAATATAAAGATAGTGGGCCTTAAGGAAGATGAAGAAGGCAAGAATATGAGAGAATTTATAAAGGATTCGATCCCCAGGGACCTAGGAAGACCAGAATTACAGGAAGAAATGGAAATAGAGAGGGCACATAGAACATTAGCCCCTAAACCACAGCCACAACAAAAACCAAGATCCATTTTAGTAAAATTCCTAAGATATACAACAATATATTGGAGAAAGCAATGAAGAAAATAAGAGAAGACAAAAAGCCACTGGAATACAAAGGTCAAAAATTTTTTTTCTATCCAGACATAAGTTTTGAACTCCTGAAGAAGAGGAAGGAGTTCAATACAGCAAAAACGATCTTATGGAAAAAAGGATATAAATTTATGTTAAAGTACCCAGTGGTACTTAAAATAGTTATTCCAGGGCAACAAAATAGACTATTCTCGGATCCGGAGGAAGCACGAAAATTTGCAGAACAACTACAAAACAAGCAGAGAGATGAAGACATGTAATGAAAGTAAAGATGACCATGAACTATATGTATGTGTGTATATGGGTGTATATATATATATATATATATATATATATACATATATATATAGATGTGTATGTATATATGTGTGTACATGAGTGTATCCGTATTTAGAGGAAAATATATAGAGTATAGATAAGAATTAATAGGGGAATGAAAGGGAACAGAGGAAATAAGGAGGGAATTAAAAGAGTGACCTTTGTTATGTATGAAAATTGAAATCTTTTCCGGGGGGGGGTGCTGGGTGGGGAGGAGTTACGGTCACTGCAAAATCAATTGACGCTTGCGAGTGAATTCGCAAATCAAAATGGAGAGGGGAGATGTGGTTGCCCGACAAGGGATAAAGGGCAACTCAGGAGGGGGAGGGGACAATGGGGTTAAAGAAGTTTTAGATAGGAGAATAAGGGAAATGTTTGATGTTTTAGAAATGTTGTCAAATGTTTTAGATGTTTTAGAAATGTGTTCAAAACAAGAAAGCAGAAATGGATAAGAAGGAAAGGTGATGATGAGGAAACGGAAAGGGAAGATAAACAAAGTATGAAATGGCTACGTTGAACTATATGACTTTAAATATTAACAGAATACATAACCAAATCAAAAGGAAGAAACTGCTAAATTTACTGAAAAAAGAAAAAATTGATATAGCATTCGTGCAAGAAACACATTTAACTGAAACGGAGCACAAGAAATTAAAGAGAGATTGGGTAGGACATGTAACAGCAGCGTCATATAATTCAAAAGCTAGAGGAGTAGCTATATTAATCAGTAAAAATGTACCAATTAAAATAGAAGAGGAAATAATAGATCCAGCAGGGAGATATGTAACGATAAAATGTCAGATATATTCGGAGTTTTGGAATTTACTCAATGTATATTCACCTAATGAAGAAGATCAAAAGTTTATGCAAGATATTTTTTTGAAGATAGCAGACACGCAAGGGAACATATTAATAGGAGGGGATTTCAACCTTAATTTGGATTCAAATATGGATAAAACTGGGAAAAAAATTAACAGAAAGAACAAAGTAACCAAATTTATAATTAAATTGATGCAAGAAATGCAACTTTTGGATATATGGAGGAAACAACACCCAAAGGAAAAGGAATATTCATATTATTCGGTAGACATAAAACATACTCAAGAATAGACCTATTCCTGTTATCAGTTCGCATGCAAGACAGAGTAAGAAAAACAGAATATAAAGCTAGAATATTATCGGACCACTCATTGACAATAGAGTTAGAGGACATCCCTCCAAGATGGAGATTAAACTCCATGCTACTTAAAAGGCAGGATTTTAGAGAATTCATTGAAAGACAAATTAAAATGTACTTTGAAATAAATACGGAATCAGTGAAAGATAAGTTTATACTATGGGACGCAATGAAAGCGTTCATCAGAGGGCAAATAATAAGCTATGTAACCAAGATGAAGAAGGATTACAACCAGGAAACAGAGCAGTTGGAAAGGGAAATAGTAAATATAGAAAAAGAATTAGCAATGAAGGAAGACACAACTAAAAGAAGAGAATTGGCAGATAAAAAAATAAAATATGAAACACTACAAACATATAAGGTGGAGAAGAACATAATGAAGACAAAACAGAAATATTCTGAACTAGGGGAAAAAACGCACAAAATTCTAGCATGGCAGCTTAAGACAGAACAAACTAAGAGAATGGTATTGGCATCAAAGAAAAAAGACAAGCAAATCACATATAATTCAACTGAGATTAATGAAAACTTTAGAGAATTCTACGAACAATTATACCAAACTGAAAACGAAGGGAAAGAAGACAAAATAGATAAATTTTTAACTAAAATTGAACTACCAAAATTACAAATAGAGGAACAAAATAAATTAACAGAACCATTTGAAATAGTAGAAATACAAGAGATAATAAAAAAACCTACCAAATAATAAAACACCAGGAGAGGATGGATTCCCAATAGAATTCTATAAAACATTTAAAGATTTATTAATTCCTCCCCTCCTGGAAGTAATCAACCAGACTGACAAAACACAAAGCTTACCAGATTCATGCAAAACAGCAATAATTATAGTAATACCAAAGACAGGGAAAGATCCACTTGCACCAGCGTCATATAGACCAATATCATTACTTAACACAGATTATAAGATAATAGCTAAACTATTAGCAAACAGATTAGCAGATTATGTACCTAAAATGGTAAATCTAGACCAAACTGGATTTATTAAAAAAAGACGCACAACAGACAATATTTGTAAATTTATTAACATAATTCATGCAGTAGAAGGGAGTAAAGTGCCAACAGTAGCAGTTGCTTTAGATGCAGAAAAGTCCTTTGACAGAGTAGAATGAAATTATTTATTCAAAGTATTGCAAAAATTAAGTTTACCAGAGAAGTATATTAATTGGATTAAAGCATTATATAAGGGGCCATTGGCGAAAGTGACAGTAAATGGATATATATCAAAGCAATTTAATTTAAGCAGATCAACAAGGCAGGGATGCCCACTATCACCCTTATTGTTCGTGTTAGCTATAGAACCACTAGCAGAATTGATAAGAACAGAAAATAAAATAAAAGGGCTAAAAATAAAAGACAAGGAATATAAAATCAGTTTATTTGCAGATGATGTTATAGTATAGTTAACAGAACCAGAATTATCAATAAAAGAATTACATAACAAATTGAAGGAATATGGAGAAGTGTCAGGTTACAAGATTAATGCAAATAAAAGTGAAGCAATGCCAATGAATAATGCGGATTTCTCAAAATTTAAGAAGGAATCACCATTCAGATGGCAAATGCAAGCAATAAGATACCTAGGTATACAAATAAATAAAAACCTCGGCCATCTATAAAAACTCAATTATTATCCACTATGAAAAAATTACAGGACGATTTAGAGCATTGGAAAGATTTACCATTAACACTAATAGGAAGGATAAACTGTATTAAAATGAACATTTTCCCAAGGATACAATACCTATTTCAGGCATTGCCAATACACTTGACAGAGAAATTCTTCAAGGAGTTAAAGAAAATAATAAGGAAATTTTTATGGAAAGGGGGGAAACCGAGGAGAGCACTAGATAAATTAACAGAATGGTATAAACAAGGAGGCTTACAACTGCCAAACTTTAAAAATTATTATAGAGCCTCACAATTAAGATTACAGAAAAGCCAGATTGGACTAGACTAGAACTAGATAAAATAGGGGAAAAGATACCTGAACACATATTATGCAAATTGGATGAAAAATTGGTACAACGTAGGAATTCTCCAGTATTACATCATTTGCTCAATATTTGGAAGAAGATTCATGTAGAAAGGAATAAAAAAAATTACCAATTACCAAAACTAATACTGACGCAAAATCAGCTAATCCCTTTTACAATAGATAACCTTTCCTTTAGAGAATGGGAGAAAAAAGGGATCAAAAGAATAGAAAATTGTTTTTCAGGAAATAAATTATTATCCTTTGAATAAATGAAGGATAAATATAATATAACTCAAGATACAGTGTTGGCATACTACCAATTGAGATCCTACTTGAAGGACAAATTGGGAAGCAGTCTGAGGTTACCAGAGGGAAGTAATTTTGAATATGTGATTACAGATACAATGATAATCAAAAAATTTATCACAAATATGTATATTAAACTGCAAGAAAAGGAGAATGAGGAAACAAATGGTAAAACTAAACAAAAATGGGAACAAGATTTAAACATAAAGATAAAGAAGAAAACATGGGAGAAGTTATGCTCTGGAACTATGAGAAATACAATAAACACGAGGTTACGTATGATACAATATAACTGGATACACAGGCTATATATTACACCTCAAAAGTTAAATAAATGGGATCCAACAGTATCTGACAGATATTTTCTTTGTTAAAAAGAAATGGGAACAACAATTCATGCAATCTGGACATGTGAGAAAGTGAAAAAATTTTGGGAAGATCTAAACCAGGTATTAAATAAAATTACAGAAAACAATATACCAAAAAACCCAGAGATCTTCCTCCTAAGTAACATAAAAAACAAAGAATTTGGACTTGATTTGGATGGTGCACAAAAAAGATTTGTTAGGATAGCTCTAGCTGTAGCAAAAAAATGTATTATGTCAACTTGGAAATTAGAAGATAACTTGAGAATACAACAATGGTATATAGAAATGAATAAATGTATTCCATTAGAAAAAATAACATATAATTTAAGAAATCATATTGAAATATTTGAACAAATATGGGAGCCATACATGAAACACAATAGGGAAAACCTACCGGGTACATCTACCACCTAAAATAACGAAATGAGAAGGAAATGAAAAGAATTGACTCAGTGGAATTTTTTGTTTATTTTTATTGAATGACAACATTGTTTGACTGCTTTAATATATCTTAGATTTTGTACTTTAAATGAATGGGGGGGGAGGTAGGGAGGGTGGGATGGGAGGAGGGAGGGTGGGAGAAAATGACACTGTATATATTTGAAAAGGAAAATTTGTATGGTGTGAAAAATATAAAATTTGGCCTCACCAATGCCTTGTACAATTTCATCATAACCTCCCTACTCTTGAATTAAATACTCCGATTTAGGAAGGCTAACATTCCAAATGCCTTCTTCACCACACCATCTACATGAGTATCAGCCTTGAGGGTAGTATTTACCATAACTACTAAATCCCTTTGTTGCTCTGCACTCCTCAATTGTCTACCATTCAATGTATATGACCTATTTAAATTTCCCTTTCCAAAATGTACCACCTCACATTTATCTGTATTAAATTCCATCAGCCATTTCTCAGCCCACACCTCTAGCCTTCCTAAATCACCTTTTAATCTACGGCAATCTTCCTCACTGTCTCCAACACCACCAATCTTTGTGTCATCCGCAAACTTGCTTATCCAATTCTCCACCCCAACTTCCAGATCGTTAATATATATAACAAACAATAGTGGACTGAGGACCGATCCCTGAGGAACTCCACTAGTCATCAGCCTTCAATTGGAAAAACAATTTTCTACCACTACTCTCTGACACCTCCCATCCAACCATTGCTGAATCCATTTCACTACCTCCTCATTTATATCTAATGCCTCCACCTTTTCTCCTAACCTCTTGTGGGGAACTTTGTCAAAAGCATTACTAAAGTCTAAATAGACAACATCCACAGCTTTCCCTTCATCAACCTTTTTTGTAACCCCCTATAAAAACTCAATCAGATTTGTCAAGCATGATCTACCCCTGACAAAACCATGCTGATTACTCCCTAGCAATCCCAGTACCTCCAAATATTTGTAAATACCATCCTTCAGAACACTTTCCATCAACTTGCCCACCACAGACGTCAGACTCACGGGCCTATAATTCCCAGGTTTATATTTAGACCCTTTCTTAAACAGCGGAACCACATGCGCCACACTCCAATGTTTGGCACTACCCCCGTGGCCAGTGACATCCTAAATATCTCTGTTAATGGCCCCACTATCTGTCCACTAGCCTCCCTGAGTGTCCTTGGGAATATTTTGTCCGGTCCCAGAGATTTATCCACCTTTATCTTTTTCAACACAGCCATCACTACCTCCTCAGCTTATATCCTTATATGCTTCATTACCTCCCCACTATTTTTCTTTACCTCAACTGGTTCAATATTTTTTTCCCTAGTGAATACCGAGGCAAAGAAATCATTCAAAATTTCCCCCATTTCCTCTTACTTCTCACTCAGCCTACCCTCGCTATCTACAAGGGGTCCAATTTTATCCCTCACTAATCTTTTACTTTTAATGTACTTATAGAAACCCTTTGGATTTATTTCTACTCTGTCTGCCAAAGCCGCTTCATGCCTTTTTTTGGCCTTTCTAATTTATTTCTTAAGATTCCTTTTACATTCCATGTAGTCCTCCTTCAAATTGTCAGCTCCCTGTACTTTTTTAAAAATTTTTTATTTTTCACACTATAAACCACATTGATCAAGATACAAGCATTTTTCTTTTCAAATATATACAGTGTCATTTTCTCCCCCCCCTTCCCATCCCACCCTCCCTACCTCCCCTCCCATTCATTTAAAGTTCAGAATATAAGATACATTAAAACCGTCAAACAATGTAGTCACTCAATAAAAATAAACAAGAAATTCCACTGAGTCAATTCTTTTCATTTCCTTCTCCTTCTGTCATTTTAGGTGGTAGATGTCCCCGGTAGGTTTTCTCTATTGTGTTTCATGTATGGCACCCATATTTGTTCAAATATTGTAATATTATTTCTTAAATTATATGTTATTTTTTCTAATGGAATACATTTATTCATTTCTATATACCATTGTTGTATTCTCAAGTTATCTTCTAATTTCCAGGCTGACATAATACATTTTTTTGCTACAGCTAGGGCTATCCTAACAAATCATTTTTGTGCACCATCCAAATCAAGTCCAAATTCTTTGTTTTTATGTTACTTAGGAGGAAGATCTCTGGGTTTTTTGGTATATTGCTTTTTGTGATTTTATTCAATATCTGGTTTAGATCTTCCCAAAATTTTTTCACTTTCTCACATGTCCAGATTGCATGAATTGTTGTTCCCATTTCCTTTTTACAGTGAAAACATCTGTCAGATACTTTTGGGTCCCATTTATTTAACTTTTGAGGTGTAATGTATAGCCTGTGTATCCAGTTATATTGTATCATACGTAACCTCGTGTTTATTGTATTTCTCATAGTTCCAGAGCATAACTTCTCCCATGTTTCCTTCTTTATCTTTATGTTTAAAACTTGTTTCCATTTTTGTTTAGTTTTACCATTTGTTTCCTCATTCTCCTTTTCTTGCAGTTTAATATACATATTTGTTACAAATTTTGTGATTATCATTGTGTCTGTAATCACATATTCAAAATTACTTCCCTCTGGTAACCTCAGACTGCTTCCCAATTTGTCCTTCAAGTAGGATCTCAATTGGTAGTATGCCAACACTGTATCTTGAGTTATATTATATTTATCCTTCATTTGTTCAAAGGATAATAATTTATTTCCCAAAAAGCAATTTTCTATTCTTTTGATCCCTTTTTTCTCCCATTCTCTAAAGGAAAGGTTATCTATTGTAAAAGGGATTAGCTGATTTTGCATCAGTATTAGTTTTGGTAATTGGTAATTTTTTTTATTCCTTTCTACATGAATCTTCTTCCAAATATTGAGCAAATGATGTAATACTGGAGAATTCCTACGTTGTACCAATTTTTCATCCAATTTGCATAATATGTGTTCAGGTATCTTTTCCCCTATTTTATTTAGTTCTAGTCTAGTCCAATCTGGCTTTTCCCTTGTTTGATAAAAATCTGATAGGTATCATAATTGTACGGCTCTATAATAATTTTCAAAGTTTGGCAGTTGTAAACCTCCTTGGTTATACCATTCTGTTAATTTATCTAGTGCTATCCTTGGTTTCCCCCCTTTCCATAAAAATTTCCTTATTATTTTCTTTAACTCCTTGAAGAATTTCTCTGTCAAGTGTGTTTGCAATGCCTGAAATAGATATTTTATCCTTGGGAAAATGTTCATTTTAATACAGTTTATCCTTCCTATTAGAGTTAGTGATAAGTCTTTCCAATGCTCTAAGTCGTCCTGTAATTTTTTCATAGTGGATAATAATTGAGTTTATATAGATGCCCGAAGTTTTTATTTATTTGTATACCTAGGTATCGTATTGCTTGCATTTGCCATCTGAATGGTGATTCTCTCTTAAATTTTGAGAAATCCACATTATTCATTGGCATTGCTTCACTTTTATTTGCGTTAATCTTGTATCACGACACTTCTCCATATTACCTCAATTTGTTATGTAATCCTTTTATTGATATTTCTGGTTCTGTTAAGTATACTATAACGTCATCTGCAAATAAACTGATTTTATATTCCTTGTCTTTTATTTTTATCCCTGCTATTTTTTTTCTGTTCTTATAAATTCTGCTAGTGGTTCTATAGCTAACGCGAACTATAAGGGCGATAGTGGGCATCCCTGCCTTGTTGATCTGCTTAAGTTAAATTGCTTTGATATATATCCATTTACTGTCACTTTCGCCAATGGCCCCTTATATAATGCTTTAATCCAATTAATATATTTCTCTGGTAAACTTAATTTTTTTAGTACTTTGAATAAATAATTCCATTCCACTCTGTCAAAGGCCTTCTCTGCGTCTAAAGCAACCGCTACTGTTGGAGCTTTATTTCCTTCTACTGCATTAATTAAGTTAATAAATTTACAAATATTGTCTGTTGTTTGTCTTTTTTTAATAAATCCAGTTTGGTCTAGATTTACTATTTTTGGTACATAGTCGACTAATCTGTTTGCTAATAGTTTAGCTATTATCTTATAATCTGTGTTAAGTAATGATATTGGTCTATATGACGCTGGTGCAAGTGGATCTTTCCCTGTCTTTGGTATTACTGTAATTATTGCTGTTTTGCATGAATCTGGTAAGCTTTGTGTTTTGTCAGTCTGGTTGATTACTTCCAGGAGGGGAGGAATTAATAAATCTTTAAATGTTTTATAGAATTCTATTGGGAATCCATCCTCTCCTGGTGTTTTATTATTTGGGATTTTTTTATTATCTCTTGTATTTCTACTATTTCAAATGGTTCTGTTAATTTATTTTGTTCCTCTATTTGTAATTTTGGTAGTTCAATTTTAGTTAAAAATTCATCTATTTTGTCTTCTTTCCCTTCGTTTTCAGTTTGGTATAATTGTTCGTAGAATTCTCTAAAGTTTTCATTAATCTCAGTTGGATTATATGTGATTTGTTTGTCTTTTTTCCTTGATGCCAATACCATTCTCTTAGTTTGTTCTGTCTTAAGCTGCCATGCTAGAATTTTGTGCGTTTTTTCCCCTAGTTCATAATATTTCTGTTTTGTCTTCATTATGTTCTTCTCCACCTGATATGTTTGTAGTGTTTCATATTTTATTTTTTTATCTGCCAATTCTCTTCTTTTAGTTGTATCTTCCTTCATTGCTAATTCTTTTTCTATATTTGCTATTTCCCTTTCCAACTGCTCTGTTTCCTGATTGTAGTTCTTCTTCATCTTGGTTACATAACTTATTATTTGCCCTCTGATGAACGCTTTCATTACGTCCCATAGTATTAACTTATCTTTCACTGATTCCGTATTTATTTCAAAGTACATTTTAATTTGTCTTTCAATGAATTCTCTAAAATCCTGCCTTTTAAGTAGCATGGAGTTTAATCTCCATCTTGGAGGGATGTCCTATAACTCTATTGTCAATGAGTGGTCCGATAATATTCTTGCTTTATATTCTGTTTTTCTTACTCTATCTTGCATACGAGCTGATAACAGGAATAGGTCTATTGTTGAGTATGTTTTATGTCTACCCGAATAATATGAATATTCCTTTTCCTTTGGGTGTTGTTTCCTCCATATATCCAAAAGTTGCATTTCTTGCATTAATTTAATTATAAATTTGGTTACTTTGTTCTTTCTGTTAATTTTTTTCCCAGTTTTATCCATGTTTCAATCCAAATTCAGGTTGAAATCCCCTCCTATTAGTATGTTTCCTTGCGTGTCAAAAAAATATCTTGCATAAATTTTTGATCTTCTTCGTTAGGTGAATATACATTGAGTAAATTCCAAAACTCCGAATATATCTGACATTTTATCGTTACATATCTCCCTGCTGGATCTATTATTTCCTCTTCTATTTTAATTGGTACATTTTTACTGATTAATATAGCTACTCCTCTAGCTTTTGAATTATATGACGCTGCTGTTACATGTCCTACCCAATCTCTCTTTAATTTCTTGTGCTCCGTTTCAGTTAAATGTGTTTCTTGCACAATGCTATATCAATTTTTTCTTTTTTCAGTAAATTTAGCAGTTTCTTCCTTTTGATTTGGTTATGTATTCTGTTAATATTTAAAGTCATATAGTTCAACGTAGCCATTTCATACTTTGTTTATCTTCCCTTTCCGTTTCTCCATCATCACGTTTCCTTCTTATCCATTTCTGTTTTCTTGTTTTGAACACTTTATAAGACAACATTTCTAAAACATCAAACATTTCCCTTATTCTCCTATCTAAAATTTCTTTAACCCCACTATCCCCTCCCCTTCCTGAGTTGCCCTTTATCCCTTGTCGGGCAACCACATCTCCCCTCTCCATTTTGATTTGCAAATTCACTCGCAAGCGTCAACTGATTTCACAGTGACCGTAACTCCTCCCCACCCAGCCCCCCCAGAAAAGATTTTAATTTTCATATATAACAAAGGTCACTCTCTTAATTCCCTCCTTACTTCCTCTCTTCCCTTTCTTTCCCTTATTAATTCTGATCTATACTCTATACATTTTCCTTTAAATATGGATACACTCATGTACACACATATATACATACACACACACATATATATATATATACACACATACATATAATTCGTGGTCATTTTTACTCTCGTTACATGTCTTCATCTCTCTGCCTGTTTTGTAGTTGTTCAGCAAATTTTCGTGCTTTCTTCGGATCTGAGAATAGTCTGTTTTGCTGCCCTGGAATAACTATTTTAAGTACCGCTGGGTACTTTTGCATAAATTTATGTCCTTTTTTCCATAGGATCGCTTTTGCTGTATTAAACTCCTTTCTCTTCTTCAGGAGTTCAAAACTTATATCTGGGTAGAAAAAATTTTTTTGACCTTTGTATTCCAGTGGCTTTTTGTCTTCTCTTATTTTCTTCATTGCTTTCTCCAATATATTTTCTCTTGTTGTATTTCTTAGGAATTTTACTAAAATATATCTTGGTTTTGTTGTGGCTGTGGTTTCGGGGCTAATGTTCTATGTGCCCTTTCTATTTCCATTTCTTCCTGTAATTCTGGTCTTCCTAGGACCCTGGGGATCCAATCTTTTATAAATTCTCTCATATTCTTGCCTTCTTCATCTTCCTTAAGGCCCACTATCTTAATATTGTTTCTTCTATTATAATTTTCCATTATATCTATCTTCTGAGCTAACAGCTCTTGTGTCTCTAACTTTTTTATTAGATTCTTCTAATTTCTCTTTTAAGTCCTCTACTTCCATTTCTATGGCTGTTTCTCGTTCTTCCACCTTGTCCACTCTTTTTCCTATATCTGACATGACCATCTCTAATCTATTTATTTTTTCTTCTGTACTTTTAATTTTTCTTTTTATTTTACTAAATTCTTGTGATTGCCATTCTGTTACTGATTCCATATATTCTTTAAAAAAAAATATATCCATTGTCTTGCCTTTCCCTTCTTTTTCCATTTCTCTATGTTCTTCTTCTTCTTCCTCTGGGTTAGTCATCTGTTGTTTCCTTGTTTTCTTTTTACTCTCTTCTTTCTTGTTCTCATTATTTTCTATGTTCTCTTCCTGTTGTTGTGCTGTGGCTGTCATTCTCAGCTGTGGAGATCGACTCCTCAGCTGGTCCCCCCTCCCGTCAGTGTTATTTTTGTCTTGTGCACTTTTGCTTGGCTCCGCGAGCCATTTTTGTAGTCCCGAGCTCGGGACTTCAACTGACCTTAGGGAGCGGGCTTCTCTCTCCGCGGCGGGCCTCCTCGGACAGGTAAGGCGTTCACCTTCTTCTTCCGCATTCCTTTCTTCTTCTCTTCCCGTTGCTTTCGACTTTTCTTTCTTCGCTGCCATTTTCTTCCCACCTTTATTTTCACTTTATTTTTATTTTTGTGTTTGTGCCTTTGCGTTTTCTGTGTTTTTTTAAAACTTTTCCGGAGAGGGCTGGAGTTCCCCGACCGGCCACTACTCCATCACGTGACTCCTCAGCTCCCTGTTCTTTATACCTCTTGTACACCTCCCTTTTTCTCCTAACCAAATTTCCAATATTCTTCGAAAACCAAGCCTCCCTATGACTTCCAGCCTTTCCTTTGATCCTCACTGGGACATAACTACTCTGTACCCTCAAAATTTCTTTTTTGAATATCCTCCATTTTTCATTTACACCCTCTCCTGAAAATATCCTGTCCCACTCAATACTCCTCAAATCACTTCTTATTCCTTTGAAATTTGCTCTTCTCGAATCCAGAACCTCAACTTTAGGCCCCTCCTTGCTCCTCCCTAAAACTACCTTAAAGCTAACAGAATTATGATCACTAGACCCAATTGGATCTCCAACATTAATGTCTGATACCTGACCTAGCTCGTTCTCAAACAGGAGATCCAGTCTCATACCTGACCTAGCTCGTTCCCTAACAGGAGATCCAGTATTACACTGTCCCGAGTTGGTTCTTCTACTAATTGATTCAGAAAACAATCTTGAACACATTTAACGAACTCTAGCCCATCCAGCCCTCTAACTGTATGGGTATCCCAATCAATGTGAGGGAAGTTAAAATTTCCCATGATCATTACCTTATGATTCTCACACATATACGTTATCTCTCTACACATTTGTTCCTCTAGTTTTCTTGACCCATTTGGTGGTCTGTAATACACCTCTATTAGCACCCTCATGTCTCTTTCACCCCTCAATTCCACCCAAACAGCCTCACTGGACGATCCCTCCAAACAATCTTTCCACCTCACGTCAGTAATGTCCTCCTTAACAAGCAGAGCACCTTTCCAACCCTCAGGGCTTACTAATTCTATATGCAGAATTTGCTAATTCTGTCTAAGGGTCTAAGGCTTACTAATTACATATGTGGAACTTGCTGACACTCTCTAAGGCTAGAAGACCCTTATCTTATTCAGACTAACTTATTTCCTACATTTCCTATTCATACTGGCTTTATTCATTACACATTTTCATATTAGTTTTACTCATCTCTCACAATCCTCACTTTTCTTTTAGCTACGCTTCGTGAATTCTCAATTGGAATGTATTACTTGTAAACTTGGTCTTGTGAGAGATGAATAAAACTAATATGAAAATATGAGAGATGAAGGAGATGAAGAAAGCTAGTATGGATATGTGTGTAATGAATAAAGCCAGTATGAATAGGATAAGGGTAGATAATAGAATGTAGGAAGTAAAGTTAGTCTGAATAAAAGAAGGGTCTTCTAGCGAGAGAGTCAGCAAAGTTCTGCATATGTAATTAATAAGCCTTAGACAGAATTATCAAGTTCTGCATATTAGAGTTAGTAAGCCCTGAGGGTTGGGAAGGTGCGAATAAGGACAATGACATAATGGGACACAGAGAGCCACAGATACCCCCTGGTCCTCCAAGTTCACAGAAACAGCACGTAGGCAGACAGAATTGCCTAATGCCAAACTTATCCAGGAGGCAGAAGGGGGGGGGGGGGGGGTTACCTCTACACTGAAATGAACTGTATAAAAGTTGGGTAAACTTTTGAAAATCTAGTGATTTTTGGATTACCTATGATAGATTTGACTTATTTATCTCTTCCTGCTTTTCTTACACTAATGGCTAGAAGATCTATACTATTAAATTGGAAAGAGGTAAATCCTCCCACTGTTTTCCAATGGTTTACCCAAACTATACTATGTTTAAATTTAGAGAAAATTAGAAACTCTGTCTATGAATCCCCTTCTAAGTTTGAGTTAACCTGGCGACCATTTATTCAATATTTTCATTTGTGGTGAGTTGATCTGGCTCTGTTTTCTTTCTATGATTATGTATGATAATTGGGCTGTAAGATGAGATCGGAGTGATCGGCGTGGTTTAGCTATATCTGTAGGTTTTTTTTTAAGTTTTTTTTAAAGTTTTTTTTAATTCAGATTTGTTTTTTCTTCTTTTTTGGGGTTTTATTTTTTCTCTTTTTTCATATATTGTTATTAATTATATCTTTTTTTTTAGAGATAGTTCACACCCTAAACTGATCAAAATTTTTTTTATGATATATTTTTATTCTGTAATATTATTGTTTAATATCTCTGTATTAATTCATTACTTACTATGTATTTTTTTATATCTCTTTGAACTGTATGTGTTTATAAATTAATAATAATAAAAAGATTGAAAAAGAAAGAAAAGTTGGGTGAGCCCCAGTATGTGTGTGTATTCCCAGGGTAAGGGGAAGCACCCAACTTTGCATTGTTGTATAATAAATGTTCTTTGTTCTCAATTTTTGTCTCGAGCAAATTCTGTGAAGGTACTTCTGTTTCTCACAGTCTTTTTCCCAACAAGCCAGTAAACGAACTGCAGTCTCAGCATCATCAGACAGAATTTTGGAAACATACATCCTTTGGGTTATAGTGATCTGACGAGGGGTCCGTTGAATTAAATACTGCACACAAGTCTTTAGGCAGGGGAGTACCAAAATGGCCAGAATAGCGAGTCCAGCTGCTATAAGGGCTGTGGGTATCAGACTCCAGTTACCAATAAAAAGTCTAGTCCATCCCACACCGGACCAAGGTTGCCCTGTCTGAACCTGGGCATGGGAAGATTTTCGAACTCCTGAAGAAGTGTCTTTAACCGCCTGACCGTTGTAAGCATTGTCATTAACTAGTCTTTCACAAATGCTGCCTTCAGCAGCCAACGAGTAATCGAGAGCCAGGCGGTTTTGTTGATCTGTGGCTCGTATCTGTCGTCTTTCTTCAACCCATAAATTCAGGGCCATCGCTGTCTGTTTGGTAATGATCTCCAAGGCTGCCTGGAGTCTGATTAAACGATTTAAATGCCAAGCAGCTGTGGTGTTCTGGAGCAGCTTACGTCGTTTACAACTGGAACTCCCCTTACAGTGGTGGTTCTTAACATTCCAAATGTCTGTGTGACCCAAAGGATGATTTACAGGAGACCAAGTTGGGGAGGGGTGTTTCTTGTCACTTAACCTGTGAGTTGCAGCTTGTCTGCGAACATTAGCATAAGTATCACTAAACTTGTGAGTTGCAGCCTGTCTGTGAACATTAGTATATGTATTCACTCTATCTCTGCTACATGTACAATCCTGACTAACATTCTGTCTGTCATTGTCCCACCATCTTCTTTGTGCTATCTCTTTAAAACTCCTCTTTTTAATACCTGTAGAGGCTGAAATACAAATCAAATCTACTCCCCTAGGGCCGTTCTGTTCCCCTGGTCCATGTTGGTGTGAGAGATGAAGTAAAACTAATATGAAAATATGTGTAATGAATAAAGCCAGTATGAATAGGATAAGGGTAGATAATAGAATGTAGGAAGTAAAGTTAGTTTGAATAAGATAAGGGTCTTCTAGCCTTAGAGAGAGTCAGCAAGTTCCGCATATGTAATTAGTAAGCCTTAGACAGAATTGGCAAGTTCAGCATTTAAGAACCCTGAGAGTTGGGAAGGTGTGAATAAGGACAAAGGCAGGTGAATAAGGACAATGACATGATGGGACACTAACAGGATACCCCCTGGTCCTCCAAGTTCACAGAAACAGCACGTAGGCAGACAGGATTGCCTAATGCCAAACTCATCCAGGAGGCAGAAGACTGTTAGGGGGGGAGGGTACCTCTACACTGAAATGAACTGTATAAGTTGGATGAGCCCCAGTCTGTGTGTGTATTCCCAGGGTAAGGGGAAAGCACCCAACTTTGCATTGTTGTATAATAAATGTTCTTTGTTCTCAATTTTTGTCTCGAGCAATTTCTGTGAAGGTACTTCTGTTTCTCACAAATGGGGGATCGTCCGGGATCCCATTCCCTCCACTGACAGAGTGCCCGATGACGAGGGTAGGTGCACCCTGGCTGATTCAGCTGGACTCAAGGACGATGGGTGACTGGTCAGTGGATGAAGCGAGTGATATCCGAGAAGAGGCATTGAGAACAAACGACGGGAGGACGTTAAGGAAGCGCGCTAGGAATAGCTACTGGATCCCGATAAGAGGAATTTTACTTACCTGTTAGTATGGGAGGTGTGAGTAGCAAGGGAAATAGTCCTAAGTAAGGACGGGACGATCAGTTGGTAATTTGTTTTATTCCTTTCTACATGAATCTTCCTCCAAATGTTGAGCAGATGACACAATACCGGTGAATTCCTACGTTGCACCAATTTTTCATCCCATTTATATAATATATGTTCAGGTATCTTCTCCCCTATTTTATCTAGTTCTAATCTGGTCCAATCTGGTTTTTCCCTTGTTTGATAAAAATCTGAAAGGTATCTTAATTTTGCGGCTCTATAATAATTCTTAAAGTTTGGTAGTTGTAAGCCTCCTTGTTTGTACCATTCTGTTAATTTATCTAGTGCTGTCCTTGGTTTCCCCCCTTTCCATAAGAATTTCCTTATTATTTTCTTTAACTCCTTGAAGAATTTCTCTGTTAGATGTATTGGTAATGACTGAAATAGGTATTGTATCCTTGGGAAAATGTTCATTTTAATACAGTTTATCCTTCCTATCAGTGTTAGTGGTAAATCTTTCCAATGCTCTAAGTCATCTTGTAATTTTTTCATTAATGGATGGTAATTGAGTTTATATAGATGGCCGAGGTTTTTATTTATTTGTATACCTAGGTATCGCATTGCTTGTGTTTGCCACCTAAATGGCGATTCTTTCTTAAATTTTGTGAAATCCGCATTATTCATTGGCATTGCTTCACTTTTATTTGCGTTGATCTTGTACCCAATACTTCTCCATATTCCTTGAATTTCCTATGTAATTCTTTTATTGATATTTCTGGTTCTGTTAAGTATATTATAACATCATCTGCAAATAGACTGATTTTGTATTCCTTCTCTTTTATTTTTATCCCTCTTATTTTATTTTCTGTTCTTATCAGTTCTGCTAGTGGTTCTATGGCTAACGCGAACAGTGAGGGAGATAGTGGACATCCCTGCCTTGTTGATCTGCTTAAGTAAATTGTTTTGATATATATCCATTTACTGTCACTTTCGCCAATGGCCCCTTATATAATGCTTTAATCCAATTAGTATGGAGGAGTCACGTGATGGAGTAGTGACCGGTCAGGGAATTCCAGCCCTCTCCGGAAAAGTTAAAAAAAACGCACAAAACACAAAGATACAAGAGTAAAAATTAAAACAAAATAAAAATAAAGGAGAGAAGAAAATGGCAGCGAAGAGAGAAAAGTCTAAAACAACAGAAAGAAGAGAAGAAGAAAGAACATCGGAAGAAGAAGGTGAAGGCCTTACCTGTCCAAGGAGGCCCGCCGCGGAGAGAGAAGCCCGCTCCCTCAGGTCAGTGGAAGTCCCGGGCTCAGGACTACAAAAATGGCTCGCAGAGCCGAGTAAAAGTGCGCAACCGTGCATGATAAAAAACACACTGACGGCAGGGGGGAACAGCTGCGGAGTCAATCTCCACAGCTGAGGTAGACACCTGCAACACAGCAGCAGGTGCAGAACATGGAAAATAACGACAACAAGAAAGAAGAGGGTAAAAAGAAAACAAGGAAACAACAGATGGTCAACCCAGAGGAAGAAGAAGAAGAAGAACAGAAAGAAATGGAAGAAGAAGAGAAAGGCAAGACAATGGATATATCTTTTTTTAAAGAATATATGGAATCAGTGAATGAATGGCAATTACAAGAATTTAATGAGATAAACAGAAGAATTAAGAATGCAGAAGAAAAAATGAATAAAATAGAAATGGTCATGTCAGAGATAGGAAAAAGAGTGGAAAATATGGAAGAATGAAAAATAATCGTAGAAATGGAAGTAGAGGACTTAAAAGAGAAATTAGAAGGATCTAATAAAAAAGTTAAAGAGGCACATGAGCTGTTAGCTCAGAAGATAGATATAATGGAAAACTATAATAGAAGAAATAATATAAAGATAGTGGGCCTTAAGGAAGATGAAGAAGGCAAGAATATGAGAGAATTTATAAAAGATTGGATCCCCAGGGTCCTAGGAAGACCAGAATTACAGGAAGAAATGGAAATAGAGAGGGCACATAGAACTTTAGCCACGAAACCACAACCGCAGAAAAAACTAAGATCCATTTTAGTAAAATTTTTAAGATATACAACAAGAGAAAATATATTGGAGAAAGCAATGAAGAAAATAAGAGAAGACAAAAAGCCACTGGAATACAAAGGTCAAAATTTTTTTTTCTATCCAGACGTAAGTTTTGAACTCTTGAAGAAGAGGAAGGAGTTCAATACAGCAAAAACGATCTTATGGAAAAAAGAATATAAATTTATGTTAAAGTACCCAGCGGTATTTAAAATAGTTATTCCAGGGCAACAAAACAGACTATTCTCGGATCCAGAGGAGGCAGGAAAATTTGCAGAACTACAAAACAAGCAGAGAGATGAAGACATGTAATGAGAGTAAAAATGACTACGAACTATATGCATGTGTGTTTATGGGTATGTGTGTGTGTATATATATATATATATATATGTATAGATGTATATGTATGTGTGTGTATACATGAATGTATCTGCATTTAGAGGAAAATATATAGAGTATAGATAAGAATTAATAGGGGAATGAAAGGGAATAGAGGGAATAAGGAGGGAATTAAAAGAGTGACCTTTGTTATATATGAAAATTGAAATCTTTTCCGGGGGTGGGGCTGGGTGGGGAGGAGTTACGGTCACTGATAAATCAGTTGACGCTTGCGAGTGAATTCACAAATCCAAATGGAGAGGGGAGATGTGATTGCCCGACAAGGGATAAAGGGCAACTCAGGAGGGGAAGGGGAGAATGGGGTTAAAGAAGTTTTAAATAGGAGAATAAGGAAAATGTTTGATGTTTTAGAAATGTTGTCTTATAAAGTGTTCAAAACAAGAAAGCAGAAATGGATAAGAAGGAAAGGTGATGATAGAGAAACGGAAAGGGAAGATAAACAAAGTATGAAATGGCTACGTTGAACTATATGACTTTAAATATTAACGGAATACAACCAAATCAAAAGGAAGAAACTGCTAAATTTACTGAAAAAAGAAAAAATTGATATAGCATTTGTGTAAGAATCACATTTAACTGAAATGGAGCACAAGAAATTAAAGAGAGATTGGGTAGGACATGTAACAGCAGCATTGTATAATTCAAAACCAAGAGGAGGAGTTATATTAATCAGTAAAAATGTACCAATTAAAATAGAAGAGAAAATAATAGATCCAGCAGGGAGATATGTAATGATAAAATGTCAGATATATTCGGAGTTTTGGAATCTACTCAATGTATATTCACCTAACGAAGAAGATCAAAAGTTTATGCAAGATATTTTTTTGAAGACAGTAGATACGCAAGGGAACATATTGATAGGAGGGGATTTCAACCTTAATTTGGATTCAAATATGGATAAAACTGGGAAAAAAATTAACAGAAAGAACAAAGTAACCAAATTTATAATTAAATCGATGCAAGAAATGCAACTTTTGGATATATGGAGGAAACAACACCCAAAGGAAAAGGAATATTCATATTATTCGGGTAGACATAAAACATACTCAAGAATAGACCTATTCCTGTTATCAGCTCGTATGCAAGATAGAGTAAGAAAAACAGAATATAAAGCTAGAATATTATCGGACCACTCACCCTTGATATTGACTAATAGAGTTAGAGGACATCCCTCCAATAATGTATAGATGGAGATTAAACTCCATGCTACTTAAAAGGCAGGATTTTAGAGAATTAATTGAAAGACAAATTAAAATGTACTTTGAAATAAATACGGAATCAGTGAAAGATAAGTTTATACTATGGGATGCAATGAAAGCGTTCATTAGAGGGCAAATAATAAATTATGTAACCAAGATGAAGAAGGACTACAATCAGGAAACAGAGCAGTTGGAAAGGGAAATAGTAAATATAGAAAAAGAATTAGCAATGATGGAAGACACAACTAAAAGAAGAGAATTGGCAGATAAAAAAATAAAATATGAAACACTACAAACATATAAGGTGGAGAAGAACATAATGAAGACAAAACAGAAATATTATGAACTAGGTGAAAAAACGCACAAAATCCTAGCATGGCAGCTTAAGACAGAACAAGCTAAGAAAATGGTATTGGCATCAAGGAAAAAAGACAAACAAATCACATATAATCCAACAGAGATCAATGAAAACTTTAGAGAATTCTATGAACAATTATACCAAACTGAAAACGAAGGAAAAGAAGGCAAAATAGACGAATTTTTAACTAAAACTAAAACTACCAAAATTACAAATAGAGGAACAAAATAAATTAACAGAACCATTTGAAATAGTAGAAATACAAGAGATAATAAAAAAATCCCAAATAATAAAACACCAGGAGAGGATGGATTCCCAATAGAATTCTATAAAACATTTAAAGATTTACTAATTCCTCCCCTCCTGGAAGTAATCAACCAGAATGACAAAACACAAAGCTTACCAGATTCATGCAAAACAGCAATAATTACAGTAATACCAAAGCAAGGGAAAGATCTACTCACATCATCGTCTTATATACTAATATCATTAGTATATTAGTATAATAGCTAAACTATTAGCAAACAGATTAGCAGATTATGTACCTAAAATGGTAAATCTAGACCAAACTGGATTTATTAAAAAAAGACGCACAACAGACAATATTTGTAAATTTATTAACTTAATTCAAGCAGTAGAAGGGAGTAAAGTGCCAACAGTAGCAGTTGCTTTAGACGCAGAAAAGGCCTTTGACAGAGTAGAATGGAATTATTTATTCAAAGTATTGCAAAAATTAAGTTTACCAGAGAAGTATATTAATTGGATTAAAGCATTATATAAGGGGCCATTGGCGAAAGTGACAGTAAATGGATATATATCAAAGCAATTTAATTTAAGCAGATCAACAAGGCAGGGATGCCCACTATCACCCTTATTGTTTGCGTTAGCTATAGAACCACTAGCAGAATTGATAAGAACAGAAAATAAAATAAAAGGGCTAAAAATAAAAGACAAGGAATATAAAATCAGTTTATTTGCAGATGATGTTATAGTATAGTTAACAGAACCAGAATTATCAATAAAAGAATTACATAAGAAATTGAAGGAATATGGAGAAGTGTCGGGTTACAAGATTAATGTAAATAAAAGTGAAGCAATGCCAATGAATAATGCGGATTTCTCAAAATTTAAGAAGGAATCACCATTCAGATGGCAAATGCAAGCAATAAGATACCTAGGTATACAAATAAATAAAAACCTCGGCCATCTATATAAACTCAATTATTATCCACTATGAAAAAAATTACAGGACGATTTAGAGCATTGGAAAGATTTACCATTAACACTAATAGGAAGGATAAACTGTATTAAAATGAACATTTTCCCAAGGATACAATACCTATTTCAAGCATTGCCAATACACTTGACAGAGAAATTCTTCAAGGAGTTAAAGAAAATAATAAGGAAATTTTTATGGAAAGGGGGGAAACCGAGGATAGCACTAGATAAATTAACAGAATGGTATAAACAAGGAGGCTTACAACTGCCAAACTTTAAAAATTATTATAGAGCCGCACAATTAAGATACCTATCAGATTTTTATCAAACAAGGGAAAAGCCAGATTGGACTAGATTAGAACTAGATAAAATAGGGGAGAAGATACCTGAACATATATTATATAAATGGGATAAAAAATTGGTATAACATAGGAGTTCTCCAGTATTACATCATCTGCTCAATATTTGGAAGAAGATTCATGTAGAAAGGAATAAAACAAATTACTAATTACCAAAACTAATACTGATGCAAAATCAGTTAATCCCTTTTACAATAGATAACCTTTCCTTTAGAGAATGGGAGAAAAAAGGGATCAAAAGAATAGAAAATTGTTTTTCAGGAAATAAATTACTATCCTTTGAACAAATGAAGGATAAATATAATATAACTCAAGATACAGTGTTGGCATACTACCAATTGAGATCCTACTTGAAGGACAAATTGGGAAGCAGTCTGAGGTTACCGGTGGGAAGTAATTTTGAATATGTGATTACAGATACAATGATAATCAAAAAATTTATAACAAATATGTATATTAAACTGCAAGAAAAGGAGAATGAGGAAACAAATGGTAAAACTAAACAAAAATGGGAACAAGATTTAAACATAAAGATAAAGAAGAAAACATGGGAGAAGTTATGCTCTGGAACTATGAGAAATACAATAAACACGAGGTTACGTATGATACAATATAACTGGATACACAGGCTATATATTACACCTCAAAAGTTAAATAAATGGGACCCAACAGTATCTGACAGATGTTTTCGTTGTAAAAATGAAATGGGAACAACAATTCATGCAATCTGGACATGTGAGAAAGTGGAAAAATTTTGGGAAGATCTAAACCAGATATTAAATAAAATTACAGAAAACAATATACCAAAAAACCCAGAGATCTTCCTCCTAAGTAACATAAAAAACAAAGAATTTGGACTTGGTTTGGATGGTGCACAAAAAAGATTTTTTATGATAGCTCTAGCCGTAGCAAAAAAATGTATTATGTCAACTTGGAAATTAGAAGATAACTTGAGAATACAACAATGGTATATAGAAATGAATAAATGTATGCCATTAAAAAAATAACATATAATTTAAGAAATAATATTGAAATATTTGAACAAATATGGGAGCCATAGATGAAACACAATAGAGAAAACCTACTGGGGACATCTACCACCTAAAAGAACGAAAGGAGAAGGAAATTAAAAGAATTGACTCAGTGGAATTTCTTGTTTATTTTTATTGAATGACAACATTGTTTGACTGGTTTAATATATCTTAGATTTTGTACTTTAAATGAATGGTGGGGGAGGTAGGGAGGGTGGGATGGGAGGAGGGAGGGTGGGAGAAAATGACACTGTATATATTTGAAAAGGAAAATGTATGTATCTTGGTCAATGTGGTTTATGGTGTGAAAAATAAAAAAATAAAAAAAAAAATCCAATTAATATATTTCTCTGGTAGGCTGAATTTTTGTAGTACTTTTAATAAATAATTCCATTCTACTCTGTCAAAGGCCTTCTCTGCGTCTAAAGCAACCGCTACTATTGGAGTTTTATTTCCTTCTACTGCATGAATTAAGTTAATAAATTTACAGATATTGTCTGTTCTTTGTCTTTTTTTAATAAATCCAGTTTGGTCTAGATTTACTATTTTTGGTACATAGTCGGCTAATCTGTTTGCTAATAGTTTAGCTATTATCTTATAATCTATGTTAAGTTGAGATATTGATCTATATGACGCTGGTGCAAGTGGATCTTTCCCTGTCTTTGGTATTACTGTAATTATTGCTGTTTTGCATGAATCTGGTATGCTTTGTGTTTTATCAATCTGATTGATTACTTCCAGGAGGGGAGGAATTAATAAGTCTTTAAATGTTTTATAGAATTCTACTGGGAATCCATCCTCTCCTGGTGTTTTATTGTTCGGTAGTTTTTTTAATATCTCCTGTAATTCTTCTCTTTCAAATGGTTTTATTAATTTATTTTGCTCCTCTGTTTGTAATTTTGGTAGTTCAATTTTAGTTAAAAATTCATCTATTTTGTCTTCTTTCCCTTCGTTTTCAGTTTGATATAGTTGCTCGTAGAATTCCCTGAAGTTTTCATTGATCTCCGTTGGATTATATGTAATTTGTTTGTCCTTTTTCCTTAATGCCAATACCATTCTTTTAGTTTGTTCTGTCTTAAGCTGCCATGCTAGAATTTTGTGCGTTTTTTCTCCTAGCTCATAATATTTCTGTTTTGTCTTCATTATGTTCTTCTCCACCTTATATGTTTGTAGTGTTTCATATTTTATTTTTTATCTGCCAATTCTCTTTTAGTTGTATCTTCCTTCATTGCCAATTGTTTTTGTATATTTGGTATTTCCCTTTCCAACTGTTCTGTTTCCCGATTTTAGTCCTTCTTCATCTTAGTTACGTAACTTACTATTTGCCCTCTGATGAACGCTTTATTTGCATCCCATAGTATAAACTTATCTTTCACTGATTCTGTATTTATTTCAAAGTACATTTTAATTTGTCTTTCAATGAATTCTCTAAAATCCTGCCTTTTAAGTAGCATGGAGTTTAATTTCCATCTATACATTCTTGGTGGGATGTCCTCTAACTCTATTGTCAATAACTGGGGTGAGTGATCCGATAATAGTCTAGCTTTATATTCTGTTTTCCTAACTCTCTCTTGCATGCGAGCTGATAACAGGAATAGGTCTATTCTTGAGTATGTTTTATGTCTACCCAAATAATATGAATATTCCTTTTCCTTTGGGTGTTGTTTCCTCCATATATCCAAAAGTTGCATTTCTTGCATCGATTTAATTATAAATTTGGTTACTTTGTTCTTTCTGTTAATTTTTTTCCCAGTTTTATCCATGTTTGAATCCAAATTAAGGTTGAAATCCCCTCCTATTAGTATGTTCCCTTGCGTGTCTGCTATCTTCAAAAAGATATCTTGCATAAAGTTTTGATCTTCTTCATTAGGTGAATATACATTGAGTAAATTCCAAAACTCCGAATATATCTGACATTTTATCATTACATATCTCCCTGCTGGATCTATTATTTCCTCTTCTATTTTGATTGGTACATTTTTATTGATTAATATAGCTACTCCTCTGGCTTTTGAATTATATGATGCTGCTGTTACATGTCCTATTCAATCTCTCTTTAATTTCTTGTGTTCCACTTCAGTTAGATGTGTTTTTTGTACGAATGCTATATCAATTTTTTTCTTTTTTTCAGTAAATTTAACAGTTTTTTCCTTTTGATTTGGTTATTTATTCCATTAATATTTAAAGTCATATAGTTCAACATAGTCATTTCATACTTTGTTTATCTTTCCTTTCTGTTTCCTCATCACCACCTTCCCTTCTTATCCATTTCTGCTTTCTTTTTTTGAACATATTTCTAAAACATCTAAAACATTTGACAACATTTCTAAAACATAAAATATTTCCACGATTCTCATATCTAAAATTCCTTTAACTCCAATAGTCCCTCCCCTTTCTGAGTTGCCCTTTGTCCCTTGTCGGGCAACCACATCTCCCCTCTCCATTTGGATTTGCGAATCCGCTCACAAGCATCAATTGATTGCGCAGTGACTTTTATTCTTCCCCACCCAGCACCCCCCAGAAAAGATTTTAATCTTCATATATAACAAAGGTCACTCTCTTAATTCCCTCCTTACTTCCTTTCTTCCCTTTCTTTCCCTTCTTATTTCTTACTTATACTCTATAATATATATATATATATATATAGTGTGTTGTCTTTTTTGTTCTTGTTACATTCAGTCTGTTTTGTAGCTGTTCTGCAAATTTTTGTGCTTCTTCCGGATCCGAGAATAGTTTGCTTTGCTGCCCCGGAATAACTATTTTAAGTACCGCTGTGTATTTTAACATAAATTTATAACCTTTTTTCCATAGGGTCGTTTTTGCTGCATTGAACTCCTTCCTCTTTTTCAGGAGTTCAAAACTTATATCTGGATAGAAAAAAATTTTTTGACCCTTGTATTCCAGTGGTTTTTTTGTCTTCTCTTATTTTTTTCATTGCCTTCTCCAATATATTTTCTCTTGTTGAATATCTTAGGAATTTTACTAGAATGGATCTTGATTTTTGTTGTGGTTTTGGTTTAGGGGCTAATGTTCTGTTTGCCCTTTCTATTTCCATTTTTTCCTGTAATTCTGGTCTTCCTAGGACCCTGGGGATCCATTCTTTTATAAATTCTCTCATATTCTTGCCTTCTTCATCTTCCTTAAGGCCCACTATCTTTATATTGTTTCTTCTATTATAATTTTCCATTATATCTATCTTCTGAGCTAACAGCTCTTGTGTCTCTTTAACTTTTTTATCAGATTCTTCTAATTTCTTTTTTAAGTCCTCTACTTCCATTTCTATGGATGTTTCTCGTTCTTCCACCCTGTCCACTCTTTTTCCTATATTTGTCATGATCATCTCTAATCTATTCACTTTTTCTTCTGTACTTTTTATTCTTCTTTTTATTTCACTGAATTCTTGTGACTGCCATTCTTTTACTGTTTCCATATATTCTTTAAAAAAAATCCATGTACTTGCCCTTCCCTTCATCTTCCATTTCTCTGTGTTCTTCCTCCTCTTCTTCTGAGTCCACTCCAGGATCTATATCCTTTACCTCTGTCTCTTCTGGTTTTCTTGTTGGGTTGTTTGTTTTATTTTGTTGGTTATTTTTGGTCTTCTTATTTTTGTTAAACGTGTCTTGATGTTGATCTTCTTCCTCTGGGTTGGTCATCTTTTGTTTCTTTGATTTCTTATTTTTATTCTCTTCCTTCTTGTTCTCGTTATTTTCTATGTTTTCCTGTTGAGAGCCTTGCTGTCGTGTTGTAGTTGTCTGTTTCAGCTGTGGAGATTTACTCCACAGCTGGTCCCCCCTCCCATCGGTGATGTTTTTGTCTTGCGCATCCGCGCACTTTTGTTTGGTTCCATGAGCCATTTTTGTAGTCCTGAGTTCTGAGTTCGGGGTTTCCACTGACCTCAGGGAGCGGGCTTCCCTCTCCATGGCGGGCCTCCTCGTACCGGTAAGGCCTTCACCTTCCTCTCCGACATCCTTTCTTCTTCTTTTCTTCCCGTTGTTTTTGGGTTTTTTTCTTCGCTGCCATTTTCTCCACACTTTCACTTTCACTTTGTTTTGGTTTTTATGTTTGTGCCTTTGTTTTTTCTCTATGTTTTTTTTACTTTTCTGGAGAGGGCTGGAGTTCCCCTACCGGCCACTACTCCATCATGTGACTCCTTCCACGACGTAAGCTGCTCCAGAACACCACAGTTTAATCAGACTCCAGGCAGCTTTGGAGATCATCACCGAACAGACAGCGATGGCCCTGAATTTATGGGCTGAAGAAAGACGACAGATACGAGCCACAGTTCAACAAAACCACCTGGCTCTCAATTACTCGTTGGCTGCTGAAGGCAGCGTTTGTGAAAGACTTGTTAATGACAATGCTCACAACGGTCAGGCGGTTAAAGACACTTCTTCAGGAGTTCGAAAATCTTCCCATGCCCAGCTTCAGACTTGGCAACCTTGGTCCGGTGTGGGATGGACTAGACTTTTTATTGGTAACTGGAGTCTGATATCCACAGCCCTTATAGCAGCTGGACTCGCTATTCTGGCCATTATGGTGCTCCCCTGCCTAAAGACTTGTGTGCAGTATTTAATTCAACGGACCCCTTGTCAGATCACTATAACCCAAAGGATGTATGTTTCCCAAATTCTGTCTGATGATGCTGAGACTGCAGTTCGTTTACTGACTCGCTGGGAAAAAGACCAAGTTTACAAGTAATACATTCCAGTTGAGAATTCACAAAGCGTAGCTAAAAGAAAAGTGAGGATTGTGAGAGATAAGTAAAACTAATATGAAAATATGAAAGATGAATAAAGCCAATATGAAAGGATAGATAATAGATAATAGAATGTAGGAAGTTAGTCTGAATAAGATAAGGGTCTTCTAGCCTTTTAGACAGAATTAGCAAGTTCTGCATACAAGAAGGTTGTAGCCCTAAGGGTCGGGAAGGTGTGAATAAGGACAAAGGCAGGTTTGTGAATAAGGACAATGACATGATGGGACACCGACAGGATTCCCCCTGGTCCTCCACCAAGTTCACAGAAACAGCACGTAATCAGACAGGATTGCCTAATGCCAAACTCATCCAGGAGGCAGAAGAATGTAAGGGGGAGGGTACTTCTATACTGAAATAAACTGTATAAAAGTTGGGTGAGCCCCAGTGTGTGTGTGTATTCCCAGGGTAAGGGGAAGCACCCAACTTTGCATTGTTGTATAATAAATGTTCTTTGTTCTCAATTTTTATCTCGAGCAAATTCTGTGAAGGTACTTCTGTTTCTCATATGCTCAAGGGAAAGGCTGTGGAAGTGAAAAATCCGGAGTTGGAATCCCAAAGTCAGCTGATTGCTGGACCCAGCACCAGCACGGCAACTCCAGCGGTGCTGCTGGCACCAGACTATATCGACTTTCATCATTCCTTTGGACCTGTCATTAGCATGGAGAGAGGGGCCGTACTTCATGGGCAACAGTCGGATCCCCATATCAACTCTGCCCTGGCTTGCACCTTGGAGAGGCTGCTCCAGCTTCGGTTTAGGCTCAGTACCCATGGTTGACCAGACCGTCGGAGGCCACTACTAGTATACTTAACGGAACCAGAAGGAGTTTATGAACAAGTAGACAATAAATATCCACGGATATCGTCCTGCTAGAAGGGTGAAGTAATCAAGCAGAATCAGAACATGGCACAAAATTCATTATGTTCTGGTGGCAAAAATTATTGGTGGCACTGTCGGGGCGGCTGTACAGCAGAGCTGCCACTATTGAGGTCCTGGGGAGAGCTCTCCATGGGGTCCAACCAGCCAGTCAGACAGCTGTCACCTCTGTCTGAAAATGGCCTGTTAAAGGTGGGTTATTTTAAAATCCTGTGATCGTGGGTTCGGTCCAAGATAGCAGCGCCTACGATCGGCAGCAGCCACAAGGGGTTGCAGACTCTGGGGAAGTGGTAAGGCAGGGGGTGGGGGGGGGGTGGGTCTGAGGCTGAAGAGACACACAGGCTGTGGACTGCTGGAGAAAGGCTCAAGGCTGCCTGAAGGAGGACCAGGTATCGGAACTGCGTTGCGAGGGGGCGCTGGAGACTTCCTAATTGTGTCAGAGGTGTGCATTTGGAGCTTGGTTTGTTGATGATTTGGACTGAAGGCCGCGGGAGCGCTGGAGGCAAATCCACAAACACTCAGTGACTCTGCGGGGACTTTCCTCTTTCTCTGACTGCAAGGGGCGCCGGGCAATTTCTGTTGATGGAGAATCTGTCTGCTTTACAATAGGAAATTTTGTGTAACATCACATTTTCTATTTTATTAAAAGAAACAAAAAATTGCTAAAAAATAAAATTTAAAAAATTAATTGGTACAAAATAAGAGAAAGTGAGGTCATGTCTGTGGTTCAGTGTCCGTTCAGGAATCTGATGGCGGAGGGGAAGAAGCCATTCTTGTGCCGCTGGGTGCTCATCTTCAGGCTCCTGCACCTCCTTCCTGATGAAAGCAGAGTGAAGAGGGCATGGACTGGGTGGTGGGGGTCCTTGAGGATAGAGGCTATTTTCTTGAGAATGTCCTCGATGGAGTGCTTTCCTGTCCGTACCAGACAGTGATGCAACCTGTCAGAGATATAGATAAAGTCAGTGGGCAAGGGTCAGGCAGATGTTGGTAAATGTGAGGTTATCCACTTTGTATAAGATCAGACTATTATTTAAATGGCAGGTGATTGCAGTGTCCTGCCGTACAGAAGGACTTGGGCATAAATTGCAAAAGGTTAGTTTGCAGGTGCAGCAGGTTGTCAGGAAGGCCAATGGAATGTTGGCTGTCATTGCTGGAGGGATTAAATTTAAGGTATGCTGCAAATGTACAAGGTCCTGGTGAGGCCCCATCTGGAGAACTGTGTGCAGTTCTGGCCTCCTGATTTGAGGAAGGATGGACTGACTTTGGAGGTGGTGTAGAGGAGGTTTACCAGGTTGATTCCAGAGATGAGGGGGGTTGTCCTATGAGGAAAGATTGAGTCATCTGGGACTGCACTCGCTGGAATTTAAATGATCTTATAGAAATGTATAAAATTATGAAAGGCATAGATAAGATTGAGGTAGGTAAGTTGTTTCCATTGGTGGGGGAGACCAGAACCAGGGGACATAGCCTCCAGATTCAGGGCAGTAGTGTTAGGACAGAGATAAGGAGGAACTGCTTTTCCCAGAGGGTGGGGAATCTGTGGAATTCGCTGCCCATTGAAGCAGTGGAGGCATCCTCAGTAAATATAGTTAAGGCAAGGTTGTATAGATTTTTACATAGTAGGGGAATTAAGGAATATGGGGAAAAGGCAGGTGGCTGGGGATGAGCCCATCATCAGATCAGCCAATGAATGGTGGAGCAGGATCAATGGGCCGAATGGCTGTCTACTGCTCTTATTTCTCATATTCTTGTGTAGAATGTGCTCCACAATCTGGCTGCCTTTGCAGCAGACATAAGCAAATCTTGTGCCATATTGGAGTTTTTAAAAATTACATGACAATAAAGGAATCTTGAATTAAATATCTATCTACTTGCTATAAGACCCCTATTCTATTATACTTGCTTAACTCTTCCTCACACTCCATTCTTACTCCACCCTTATTCAACCCATCATAATTCATTCCTATTTAGCACTTGCTTTACTTCCCTTATTCCATTATCCCTTCACCCCATCCTAATTCATTCCTATTTAGCAATTGATTAACTTCCCATATTCCCATATTAAAAAAAGTCTTCAGTGACATACCAAATCTCACCAAACTCCTCACTGCTGGTGAGCCTTCTTCGTTATTGCATCAACATGGGGGACCCAGGATGTTGAACCCCCCCCCCCAGGAATTTATGTTGTCTTTGGTGTAACAAGGGGAGGTTCAAGAGCCTGATAGCTTTCGAAAGACACTGTTCTTGAACCTAGATGAGCTGGTCTTCAGGCCAGTTGGTACTTTCTGCCTGAAGGTAGCAGTGGGAAGAGGCTGTGACCAGGGTGGTGGGGGTCCTTTGTAAAAACACAATGCTGGAGAAGTAGCAACAGCAATGATTTGTTACTAACATTTTGGGCTTTAGCCCTTCATCGAGGTATGGAAAAATGACTGCCCCAAAAGGTAAGTGGGGGGGGAGGTGAATAGGTGGATAAGGGAGGGAGGGCACAGCAGCAAGCAGAAGGAGGGGGTGGAGAACTGAGGGAAAGAAGATAAGGGGGAAGGGAAGGGAAGGAGAACAGAGAGCAGAAACCGGAGAAGTTGATGTTAATGCCATCTGGCTGGTGAGTGCCCAGATGGAAAATCTAGTATTGTTTATAGGTGGCTTTGATGGAACAGCACGAGGCCTTGGACAGACATATGAGCGTGAGGGTGGATAGCAGACACTGGGTGATCCCTATCACTGGTGCGGACGGAGCAAAGGTGCTCAACAAAGTGATCTCCCAGTCTGCGTCCAGTCTCTCCGATGTAGAAGGCAGTAGATCACTCCTGCTTATGCAGATGCCAAGTGTTGCTTCACTTGGAAGGGCTGTTTGGGTCCCCAGACTCTGGTGAGGGAATTGGTGTGGGCACTTGTGGCATTGCCTGTGGCCACAGGGGAAGGTGCTGGGGAGGGATGAGAGAGTCACGGAGGGAGTGGTACTGTGAGAAGCAGTGGTACCTTCACAGATTTCACTCGAGACAAAAATTGAGAACAAAGAACATTTATTTTATAACAGTGCAAAGTTGGGTGCTTCCCCTTACCCTGGGAATACTGGGGCTCACCCAACTTTTTGTACATTCTATTTCAGTACAGAGGTACCTCCCCCCTTAACATTCTTCTACCTCCTGGATTGATTTGGCATTAGGTAATTCTGCCTACGTGCAGTTTGTGTGCCTTTCTGTGTGTATACTTGTTTACCAGGAAGTGTCATGTCTTTGTTCTTATTCATAAATCTCAACTCCCAGGACTTGCTAAATCTATCTACTTGCTATAAGACCCCTATTCTATTATACTTGCTTAACCCTTCCTCACACTCCATTCTTACTCCACCCTTATTCAACCCATCATCTTCGCAGACGAAGATTTATGGAGGGGGTAAAAGTCCACGTCAGCTGCAGGCTCGTTTGTGGCTGACAAGTCCGATGCGGGACAGGCAGACACGGTTGCAGCGGCTGCAGGGGAAAATTGGTTGGTTGGGGTTGGGTGTTGGGTTTTTCCTCCTTTGCCTTTTGTCAGTGAGGTGGGCTCTGCGGTCTTCTTCAAAGGAGGTTGCTGCCCGCCAAACTGTGAGGCGCCAAGATGCACGGTTTGAGGCGATATCAGCCCACTGGCGGTGGTCAATGTGGCAGGCACCAAGAGATTTCTTTAGGCAGTCCTTGTACCTTTTCTTTGGTGTACCTCTGTCACGGTGGCCAGTGGAGAGCTCGCCATATAACACGATCTTGGGAAGGCGATGGTCCTCCATTCTGGAGACGTGACCCATCCAGCGCAGCTGGATCTTCAGCAGTGTGGACTCGATGCTGTCGACCTCTGCCATCTCAAGTACTTCGACGTTAGGGATGAAAGCGCTCCAATGGATGTTGAGGATGGAGCGGAGACAACGCTGGTGGAAGCGTTCTAGGAGCCGTAGGTGATGCCGGTAGAGGACCCATGATTCGGAGCCGAACAGGAGTGTGGATATGACAACGGCTCTGTATACGCTTATCTTTGTGAGGTTTTTCAGTTGGTTGTTTTTTCATACTCTTTTGTGTAGTCTTCCAAAGGCACTATTTGCCTTGGCGAGTCTGTTGTCTATCTCATTGTCGATCCTTGCATCTGATGAAATGGTGCAGCCGAGATAGGTAAACTGGTTGACCGTTTTGAGTTTTGTGTGCCCGATGGAGATGTGGGGGGGCAGCACTTGCTTGACTTCCCTTATTCCATTATCCCTTCACCCCATCCTAATTCATTCCTATTTAGCAATTGATTAACTTCCCATATTCCATCATCTCTCACAGTACCAATACCAATTCATAGGTGGAGAGGGGAAGATGTGTCTGGTGGCGGGACCCTGTTGTAAGTAGCAGAAATTCCGGAGGATAATGTGTTGGATACGGAGGTTGCTGGGGTGGTAGGTTAGGTCAGGGGAATCCGGTGTTTGTTGTGTCTGGGGGTAGAGGGGGTCAGGGCAGATGAACAGGAGATGAAGGAGATGCGGATGAGGCCTGAGTCCTTTATAATGGTGCCTCCCTTCCTGAGCCGTAGAGCACGTGTTTGACTGGCGGGTGGACGTGGGGGAGAGTCCAGGCTCCGCCTTTGGACGTCCGTGGACGGAGGGTGGGGGGGGGAAAGAGACCGGGCCCCACCCGAGGCCAGGGGGGAAAGAGTCCAGGCCCTGGCGTGGGCCACCCGGGGACGGCAGAGCCGGGCCAGTGGAGCGCGGGCAGCAGGGAGGCGCCGGTTCCTTGCGGAAGCGCCACTGTGCCGGTTCGGCCGAGATGCTGGCAGCGAAGGGGCGGACATGACGTCACGCACCACACGGAAGTGACGCGTTAGGGGAACCGCAGCGACGGGCGGATTGTTCTGGAAGAGGACGGAAAATGGCGGAGGCGGGAGGGTGAGATGGGGATGGGGTGGGTTATAGATGAACGGAGAGCGAGTGGGGAAGGGGAGATGGCAGTGGGTGGGGGATGGCGAGGGATCGGGGTGTGGGGGAGGGGCGGCGGAAGGGGACGAAGGGGAGGGGAAGAGAGAATGAGGTGTGGGGGAGGGGATGAGGGGAGGGGGAATGAGGGATGCGCAGATGAGGTGGGTGTGGGGGTGACTAGGTGGGGAGTTGGGGTGAGGGGGTGATTGGGTGGGTGTTGGGGGTAGGGATGACTGGGTGGGGGGTTGGGGTGTGGGGATGTCTGGGTGGGAGTTGGGGGTAGGGATGACTGGGTGGGGAGTTGGGGTGTGGGGGTGACTGGGTGGGAGTTTGGGGTAGGGATGACTGGGTTGGGGTGTGGGGATGTCTGGGTGGGAGTTGGGGGTAGGGATGACTGGGTGGGGAGTTGGGGTGTGGGGGTGATTGGGTGGGTGTTGGGGGTAGGGATGACTGGGTGGGGGGTTGGGGTGTGGGGATGTCTGGGTGGGAGTTGGGGGTAGGGATGACTGGGTGGGGAGTTGGGGTGTGGGGGTGACTGGGTGGGAGTTTGGGGTAGGGATGACTGGGTGGGGGGTTGGGGTGTGGGGATGTCTGGGTGGGAGTTGGGGGTAGGGATGACTGGGTGGGGAGTTGGGGTGTGGGGGTGACTGGGTGGGAGTTTGGGGTAGGGATGACTGGGTGGGGAGTTGGGGTGTGGGTGACTGGGTGGGAGTTGGGGGTAGGGATGACTGGGTGGGGGATTGGGGTGTGGGGATGTCTGGGTGGGAGTTGGGGGTAGGGATGACTGGGTGGGGAGTTGGGGTGTGGGGGTGACTGGGTGGGAGTTGGGGGTAGGGATGACTGGGTGGGGGGTTGGGGTGTGGGGATGTCTGGGTGGGAGTTGGGGGTAGAGATGACTGGGTGGGGAATTGGGGTGTGGGGGTGACTGGGTGGGAGTTGGGGGTAGGGATGACTGGGTGGGAGTTGGGGGTAGGGATGACTGGGTGGGAGTTGGGGGTAGGGATGACTGGGTGGGAGTTGGGGGTAGGGATGACTGGGTGGGAGTTGGGGTGTGGGGGTGACTGGGTGGGAGTTTGGGGTAGGGATGACTGGGTGGGGAGTTGGGGTGTGGGGGTGACTGGGTGGGAGTTGGGGGTAGGGATGACTGGGTGGGGGGTTGGGGTGTGGGGATGTCTGGGTGGGAGTTGGGGGTAGAGATGACTGGGTGGGGAGTTGGGGGTAGGGATGACTGGGTGGGAGTTGGGGGTAGGGATGACTGGGTGGGAGTTGGGGGTAGGGGTGACTGGGTGGGGTGTGGGGGTGACTGGGTGGGTTGTGGGGGTGACTGGGTGGGGTGTGGGGATGACTGGGTGGGGTGTGGGGATGACTGGGTGGGGAGTTGGGGTGTGGGGGTGACTGGGTGGGAGTTGGAGGTAGGGATGACTGGGTGGGGAGTTGGGGTGTGGGGGTGACTGGGTGGGAGTTGGGGGTAGGGATGACTGGGTGGGAGTTGGGGGTAGGGATGACTGGGTGGGAGTTGGGGGTAGGGATGACTGGGTGGGGAGTTGGGGTGTGGGGGTGACTGGGTGGGAGTTGGGGGTAGGGATGACTGGGTGGGAGTTGGGGGTAGGGATGACTGGGTGGGGAGTTGGGGTGTGGGGGTGACTGGGTGGGAGTTGGGGGTAGGGATGACTGGGTGGGGAGTTGGGGTGTGGGGGTGACTGGGTGAGAGTAGGGGTAGGGATGACTGGGTGGGAGATGGGGGTGGGAATGACTGGGTGGGAGTTGGGGGGAGGGATGACTGGGTGGGAGTTGGGGGTAGAGATGACTGGGTGGGAGTTGGGGGGTAGGGATGACTGGGTGGGAGTAGGGGTAGGGATGACTGGGTGGGAGATGGGGGTGGGGATGACTGGGTGGGAGTTGGGAGTAGGGATGACTGGATGGGAGTTGGGGGTAGAGATGACTGGGTGGGAGTTGGGGGGTAGGGATGACTGGGTGGGAGTTGGGGTGACTGGGTGGAAAGTTGGTTTCTGGAGGTGACTGGGTGGGGTGTGGGGGTGACTGGGTGGGGAGTTGGGTTGTGGGGGTGACTGGTTGGGGAGTTGGGTTGTGGAGGTGACTGGGTGGGGAGGGGGGATAAGGGTGACCTGATGGGGAGTTGGGGTGTGGGGGTGACTGGGTGGGGAGTTGGAAGTAGGGGTGACTGGGTGGGATGTGGGGGTGACTGGTTGGGGAGTTGGGGTGTGGGGGTGTCTGGGTGGGGAGGGGGGATAAGGGTGACCTGATGGGGAGTTGGGGTGTGGGGGTGACTGGGTGGGGAGTTGGAAGTAGGGGTGACTGGGTGGGGTGTGGGGGTGACTGGGTGGGGAGTTGGGGTGTGGGAGTTACTGGGTGGGGAATTGGGGTGTGGGGGTGACTGGGTGGGGAATTGGGGTGTGGGGGTGACTGGGTGGGGAATTGGGGTGTGGGGGTGACTGGGTGGGGAATTGGGGTGTGGGTGTAATGGTAGGGATGGAGTTGAGTGGTGGGGGTGACAGTGGTGAGGGTGAGGAGGTCCTGCAGGAAAATGTTTTGGAGGTTAGGTGCAAAAATTGAAGGACAGGACCTGCAGGGTTGCAATCTCAGGAGAGCTACCCCACACCACATGTTCAAGAGGATAGAAATAGGAAGTTAATACAGTTAAATATGCAGCTGAAGGGATGGTACAGGTGGGGGGGCTTCATGTTTCTGGACAATTGGGCTCTGTTCCAAGGAAGGTGGGACCTGTTCCAATGAGATGGTTTGCACCTGAACTGGAGGGGGACTAATATCCTTGCGGGTGGGTTTGCTAGTGCTGCTCTTGGGGGGGGGGGGGTAAATTCATTTGGCAGAGGGATGGGAAACCAGAGAATTAGAGGAGATAGTGAGGTGGCGGAGGATAGAAGTCATGTGAGAACTGTACTTATAGACAGAAATCAAAGTTTGTACATGATAGAAATGTTCTCAGATGTATTTATTTCAATGCAAGTATTGTCAGAAAGGCAGATGAGCTTAGGGTGTGGATTGGCATGTGGCATTACGACGTTATTGCTATTAGCGAGACTTGGTTGCAGGAGTGGCAGGACTGGCAACTCAATGTTCTGGTGTTCCATTATTTCAGACTTGCTAAAGGGGGAGGAATGGTATTGCTAGTCAGGGAAAATATCACAGCTCTGCTTGTACAGGACAGCCCAGAGGGCTTGTCTACATAGACCGTGTGGGTGGAGTTGAGGAACGGCAAATGTGTGACCACTGATAGGGTTGCATTATAGACCACCCAATAGTCTGAGGGAATTGGAGGAGCAAATCTGTAGAGAGAGAGCAGAACCATGTAAAAAAAACCCCAGTAAGTGGTGATAGTGGGAGATTTGAACTTGCCACAGGGCTGGATGACTTGGAGTTTGTCAAGTGTTCAGGAAAGTTTTCTAAATCAAAATATAGAGGTACCAACGAGGGAGGAGACAATATTGATCTCCTGTTAAGGAATCAGACAGATCAGGTGACAGAAGTACGTGTAGGTGAACATTTTGGGTCCAGTGATCATAATGTCATTAGTTTCAAGTTAATTATCGGTAAGGATAGGTCTGGTCCTCGAGTTGAGATTCTAAATTGGAGAAAGGCCAATTTTGTGGAAATGAGAAAGGATCTAGGAGGAGTGGATTGGGATAAGTTGTTTTCTGGCAAGGATGTGTTAAGTAAATGGAAGGCCTTCAAAGGCAAAATTTTGAAAGTGTAGAGTTTGCATGTTTCAGTCAGGATTAAAGGCAAAGTTAACAGGCATAAGGAACTCTGCTTTTCAAGGGATATTGGCAATCTAGTTAAGAAGAAGATGTGTTAAGCAGGTATAGGAACAAGGAGCAAATGTGGTACTAGAAGAGTATAGAAAAATGTAAGAAAATATTCAAGAAGGAAATCAGGAAGGCTGAAAGAAGACATGAGGTTGCTCTGGCAGATAATGTGAAAGTAAACCCAAAGGGTTTCTACAAGTATGTTAAGAGTAGAAGTCAAGTCATGTTTATTTGTCATTCATACCATAACATTGCAGTGTACAGTGAAAACGAGATAGCGTTTCTCTGGACCGTGGAGCTGGTTATTTTCATGGCTAAATTACATCAGAAACTTTTTAATAAATAACACATCACTTATAAATATCATGTTACATATGCTAACCCTTTATCCCCGGAGTTCAGAAGCCTCATGGCTTGGGGGAAAAACTGTTTCGCAAACTGGACATGAGAGCTCAAATGGATAGGAAGGAGATTAGATTGTGAGAGGAGTGTGTGGAGTAGTAAGAATAGTAAGGAGCAAAATTGGCCCCCTAGAGGATCAGAGCGATTAACTATGTGTGGAGCCTCACGTATAGGGGAGATCTTAAACAGTTTTTTTGCATCAGTATTTACTGAAGAATCTGGCAGAGTGCATAAGGAAGGAAGGGAAACAAGCAGTAGTAGCATGGAACATATAGAGATTAAAGAGGGGGAGGAGGTGCTTGCTGCCTTACAGCGAATAACGGTTGATAAATCCCCAGGGCCTGACATGATATTCCTTCGGACCTTGAGGAGACGAATGTAGAAATTGCAGGAGCCCTGGCAGAAATATTTAAGATGTCCTTAGTCATGGGTGAGGTACCAGAGGATTGGAGGGTAGCTCATGTTGTCCTGGTGTTTAAAAAAAAAAAGCTCCAAAAGTAAAGCAGGAAATTACAGGTGTCATCAGTAGGTAAATTAGTAGGTAAATTATTGGAGGGGGTTCTGAGAGATCAGATATACAAGTATTTGGATAGCCAAGGGCTGATTAAGGATAGTTAGCATGGTATTGTGCATGGTAGATCGTGTTTAACAAATCTTCTAGAGTTTTTTTGAGGAGGTAACCAAGAAAGTAGATGAAGAAAGGCTGTGGATATTGTCTTCATGGACTTTAGTAAGGTCTTTGACAAGGTCTCATGTGGGAGGTTAGTTCAGAAGGTTAAGACACTAGGTATCCATGGAGATGTTGTAAACTGGACATGAGTGGAGAGGAGTCACGTGATGGAGTAGTGGCCGGTCGGGAAAACCAGCCCTCTCCAAGAAAATAGGAAAAAAGTTAGGAAAAAGCAAAGCATAACAAAAATAAATTATAAGAAATAGAAGATAAAGATACAGAGAAGAGACAGAAGATGGCTTCCAAGAAGGAGAAAGTGAAAACAACTGGAAAAAAAGTAGAAAAGTCGCTGGAGAAGAAAGAAGAAGGCCTTATCTGCAAGAAGGAACAGGGCGCTGTGGTTTTGAGGAGCGCCCGACCCTCGAGGTCAGTGCCTGCCCTGCAGAGTCGCAACTCACCAGTCGGTGGACTACAAAAATGGCTCTCAGAGCCAAACAAAAGTGCGCAATCAAAGGAGGAAGAGGACACCAGCGGGAGGGGGGCTCAGCAGAGGAGTGGGCTGCCACAAAGCGAATAGCTGAGGGACACCCGACACCAGGGCGCTCAGCTGGAGGACGAGGAAGGCAGCAGAAGAGGGAGCAATGAAACAGATGTGGGAGATGGATGAAGGTCGACAAGAAGACCAACGTCAGGAAGCACAACAGATGAGCAGCCCAGGAGGGGAGGACCAGCAATAAGAGGCCCGACAAAGAGATACAAGCAGGTCATCAGGAAAAACAGAAGAGACACAAAGAGGAGAAGAAGACACAAACACAGACACTGAAGAAGAGGAAGAAGACCAAGATCTTCACAGAGAAATAGAAGGTAAAACTGATGGACAAAGAAATAAAAGGTAAAACTGATGAACAGAATATAGATAGTTTTTTTTTGAAGAACAAATGAGATCACTAAAAGAATGGTTACCATTTGAGTTTAATGCAATTAAAAGGAAAATGAAAAGAACAGAAGATAAAATGCAAAGGTTAGAACTGGTAATGGCAGAAATAGGAAAAAGAGTAGAGACTGTGGAAGAGCAGGAAATGGCTGTAGAAATGGAAGTAAATGGAAGAAAAAATGGAAGAAAGTGACAAAAAAATTAAAGAGACAAAAGTTGTTATCTCAGAAAATTGATATGTTGGAAAATTATAGTAGGCGAAACAACATAAAAATAGTGGGCCTGAAGGAGGGTGAAGAAGGCACAGACGTGAAGGAATTTATAAAAGGATGGATCCTGAAGGTCCTGGGAATGACAGAAATACAGGAAGAAATGGAAATAGAAAGGGCTCACAGAGCATTAGCACCGAAACCACAGGCACATCAAAAACCAAGATCCATCTTACTAAAATTTTTAAGATATGCGACAAGAGAAAACATACTAGAACGGGCAAGGAATAAAATTAGAGAAGATAATAAACTGGAATACAAGGGTCAAAAAATATTTTTTTACCCAGACATAAGTTTTGAACTTTTAAAGAGGAGGAAGGAGTTTAATACAGTGAAATTGATTTTTTGAAAAAAAGGTTACAAATTCATGTTGAGACATCCAGCCGTGCTCAGAATATTTATACCCCGGGAGAAAGCGCAAGAATTTGCAGAAAGTTTGCAGGACAGGAGAAGAGATGAAGAGATGTAACAAGAATGAAGAACGGCAATAAAGTATATATAAAGATGTAAAAACAATGTATATGTAAAGAACTAAAGAGGGAAAAGAGAAGGGAAGGAAGGGAGTAAGGGCGGGGGGGGGGGGAAGAAGAGAGAGAGAGAGAGCTTTATTATGTGTTTTTTAAAAAAAAGTGTTTTCTGAAGGGGGCTGGGTCGAGGGGGAATAACTGTCACTGCAAAATCAGTGAACAAGATCGCAATCCAAATGAAAAGGGGAGTTGTAGTTGCTCGGCAAGGGATATGGGGCAACTCAGAGAGGGGAGAACTTTTGGGGTTAAGGTATTAGTGGATGTGGGAACCACGGGGTACTTTATGTCTTAAATGTGTTGTCGGACATTAAGTGTAATAAGAGAAAACTGAGATGAAAATGGGGAAAAGGGGGATGGAGGTGGCGAAGAGGTGAAAAAGAGGTGTATGCAAGATATAAGATGGCCTTGTTGAACTCTATGACTATAAACATTAATGGAATACAGAACCAAATTAAAAGGAAGAGGCTACTAAATTTATTGAAGAAGGAAAAAATAGATATAGCATTTGTGCAGGAAACGCATCTAACTGAAGTAGAACATAAAAAACTAAAGAGAGACTGGGTAGGACATGTAACAGCAGCATCCTATAATTCAAAAGCTAGAGGTGTAGCCATATTAGTTAACAAAAATGTACCAATCAAAATAGAGGAGGAAATAATAGATCCGGCATGGAGGTATGTAATGATAAAGTGTCAGATATAATCAGAATTTTGGAATTTGCTCAATATATATGCGCCTAACGAGGATGATCGAAAGATATTTTTTTGAAGATTGCCGACACACAAGGAAATATATTGATAGGAGGGGATTTTAACCTTAATTTGGACCCAATGTTGGATAAAACTGGACAAAAGACAAGTAAAAATAATAAAGTAGCCAAATTTATGGTTAAATCAATGCAAGAAATGAAACTTATTGGAGGAGGCAGCACCCAAGAGAGAAGGAATTTTCATATTATTCGAGAAGGAACAAAACATACTCAAGGATTGATAACCATAACCATATAACTAATTTGTTTTTGTTGTCAGCCCATATTCAAGGGAGAGTTAGGAAAATTGAGTATAAAGCTAGACTACTATCAGATCATTCACCCCTATTATTAGCAATAGAACTGGAGGACATCCCACCAAGAACATATAGATGGAGGTTAAACTCCATGCTACTTAAAAGACAGGAATTTAGGGAGTTTATTGAACGCCAAATTAAAACATATTTTGAAATAAATAGGATCAGTGAAAGACAAATTTATATTATGGGATGCAACAAAAGTCTTCATTAGAGGGCAGATAATAAGTTATGTGACTAAGATGAAAAAGAATTACAATTGGGAAATAGAGCAGTTGGAAAGGGAGATAGTAAGTTCAGAAAAGGAATTAGTAAAAAGGGATGATATAACGAAAAGGAGAGAATTGGCGGACAAAAAATTAAGTACGAAACATTACAAATGTAGAAGGTGGAGAAGAACAATGAAAACAACGCAAAAGTATTATGGACTGGGAGAAAAAAAACACATAAAATATTAGCCTGGCAACTTAAAACAGAATAAGCTAAAAGAACGATACTGGTATCAAGGAAAAAGGAGAAACAAATCACATATAACCCAACAGAGATTAATGAAAATTTTAAGGAATTTTATGAACAATTGTATCAAACTGAGAACGAGGGGAAAGATGATAAAATAGAGGAATTTTTAGCTAAAATTGAACTACCGAAATTGCAAGAGGAACAAAACAAACTAATAACACCATTTGAAATAGAGGAAGTACAGGATATATTAAAAAAGCTGCTGAACAATAAAACACCAGGAGAGGATGGATTTCCAATAGAATTTTATTAAACATTTAAAGAGTTATTAATTCCTCCTCTCCTGGAAGTAATGAACCAGATAGAAGAAACACAAAACTTGCCAGATTCATGTAAGACAGCAATAAGTACAGTAATACCAAAGATGGGGAAGGATCCATTAACACCAGCATGATATAGATCAATATCTCTACTTAACTCAGACTATAAGATAATAGTGAAATTATTAGCAAACAGATTGTGTGCCTACAATAGTAAAACAAGATCAAACTGTATTTATTAAGAAAAGACGAACAGCAGACAATGTCTGTAAACTTATTAATCTAATCCACTCAGTTCAAGGAAATAAGAAACCAACAGTGGCTGTTGCTTTAGACGCAGAAAAAGCCTTTGACAGAGTAGAGTGGAACTACTTATTTAAAGTATTACAGAAGTTCAATCTACCAGAAAAATATATTAATTGGATTAAAGCATTGTATAATGGACCGTTGGTGAAGGTAGCAGTAAATGGATATGTATCGAGTCACTTTAAATTAAGTGGGTTAACTATTCAGAGATGTCCACTATCCCCCTCATTGTTTGCCTTAGCAATAGAACCTTTGGCAGAACTGTTAAGAATAGAAAATAAAATAAAAGGGATAAAAATAAAGGAGAAGGAGGATTTGCAGATGATACCTAACAGAACCAGAAGTATCAGTAAAAGAATTACATAAGAAATTGAAAGAATACGGATAAATATCGGGGTACAAGATCAACGCAAATAAAAGTGAAGTGATGCCATAAGTAACGCAGACTATACAGAATTTAAAAAGGAATAACCATTTAAATGGGAAGCACAAGCAATCTGATACCTAGGGATCAGGTTAGGTAATAACTTAAGCCACTTGTACAAACTAAATGATCAGCCACTAATAAAGAAATTGCAGGAAGACTTAGAACATTGGAAAGAATTACTGCTAACGTTGATTGGAAGTGTAAATTGCATTAAAATGAACGTGTTCCCAAGGATACAATACTTACTTCAAACTTTACCAATTCCTTTAACAGAAAAATTCTTTAATGAACTAAGGAGAATAATAAGGAAATTCTTGTAGAGAGGTAGGAAACATTAGATAAATTAGCAGAGAGGTATAATCAAGGTGGTTTGCAGTTACCAAATTTTAGAAATATTATTAGAGCCAGATAAAACTGGACAAAAGACAAATAAAAAGAATAAAGAAGCCAAATTTATGGTTAAATCAATGCAAGAAATGAAACTTATTGGAGGAGGCAGCACCTAAGAGAGAAGGAATTTTCATATTATTCGAGAAGGAACAAAACATACTCAAGGATTGATAACCATAATCATATAACTAATTTGTTTTTGTTGTCAGCCCATATTCAAGGGAGAGTTAGGAAAATTGAGTATAAAGCTAGACTACTATCAGATCATTCACCCCTATTATTAGCAATAGAACTGGAGGACATCCCACCAAGAACATATAGATGGAGGTTAAACTCCATGCTACTTAAAAGACAGAAAAGACAATTAAAGTATTTATCAGATTTTTACCAGTCAAGGGAAAAACCAGACTGGATTAAGATAGAACTCGATAAAATAGGGGAGAAGGTACCGGAACATATACTTTATAAGTGGGATGAAAAGCTGGTGCAATATAAAAACTCACCAGTACTGCATCATTTACTTAATACATGGAAGAAGATCCACTTAGAAAGGAAAAAAACGAATGATCAAATACCAAAATTACTATTGATGCAAAATCCGCTCATCCCTTTTACAATAGATAACCTTTCCTTTAGAAAATGGGAGAGAAAAGGAATCAAAAGAATAGAAAATTGTATTTTGGGAAATAATTTATTAACATTTAAACAGTTGAAGTACAAATATGGAATAACAATGTTTGCATATCATCAATTGAAAGCTTATTTAAAGGATAAATTGGGAAACAGCTTGAGATTACCTGAAGGAAGCAGCTTTGAAATGTGATTACAGACACAATGATAATTAAAAGATTTATAACCAACATGTACATTAAGCTGCAAGATAAGGAAAATGAAATAAACTATAAACCTAAAGGATCTAAACATAAAGATTAAAAAATGAAGTATGGGAAAAGTTATGTTCTGGAACTATGAAGAATACAATAAACACAAGGTTACGCATGATACAGTATAACTGGTTACACAGGGTATATATCACTCCTCAAAAATTAAAAAAATGTATTCAACATTATTGGATAGATGTTTTCGCTGTAAGAAGGAAATGGGAACAACATTACATGCAACTTGGGCATGTATGAACGTGAATACATTTTGGGAAGAATTTAATCAGATACTAAATAAAATTACAAAAAATAACATACCAAAAAAACCAGAGATATTTCTTTTAAGTAACAAGAAGTAGAGAATTAGGCCCCAAATTGGATAAAGTGCAAAAAAAATTTATTATGATAGCCTTAGCGATAGCAAAAAAGTGTATAATGTCAACTTGGAAAATGGAAGAGAGCCTGAGAATACAGCAATGGTACATGCAAATGAATAAATGTATTCCATTGGAAAAAATAACATATAATTTAAAAAATAAATTAAAAATAAATTTAAAAATTTGGGAACCATACATGCTCTCAGAGAGAGCTTGCCTACGAATTCCATCCCCTAAAGTGAGAATAAAAATGATAAGAAGACAAACAACTAGATTCAGTGTGTAATAAATAGATGATGCATTTTTCTTGTTTATTTTCCTTTGTGTGAAAATATTGTTTTGTGGGTTTTTTGTATATGTTGAATATTTATGGGTTTTGGAGGGGGTGGGTAGAAGGGAGGGAGGGCAAGGGGAATAAAAACGGAGAAAAGACCACTAAATTTAAAGAGATCGTTTGTACATATTTTGGTTGATATGGTTAACAGTGTGAAAAATAAAAAAATTATTAAAAAAATGAAATTGGCTGAGTGGGAAAAGACAGAGAGTGGCGGTGGGTGATGGCTTCTCTGATTGGAGGCCTGTGACCTCAGGGATCGGTGTTGGGACTATTGTTGTTTGTTGTCCATATCAATGATTTGGATGATAACGTGGGAAATTGGATCAGCAAGTTTGCAGATGACACAATGATTGGAAGTTTTGTGGACAGTGAAGAAGGCTTTCAAAACACAGAGGGATCTGGGCCAACTGGAAAAATGGCAGATGGAATTTAATGCAGTCAAGGGTGAGGTGTTACATTTTGGAACCACAAACCAAGGTAGGACATGCACAGTAAATGATTGGGCACTGAAGAGCAGGAGTAACAAAGGGATCTGGGAATACAGGTACATAATTCCCTGAAAGTGGTGTCACAGGTAGGCAGGGTTGTAAAGAAACATTTTTGGCATCTTGGCCTTCATAAATCAAAGTATTGAGTATAAGAGTTGGGATGTTATGGTGAGGTTGTTTTTGACACTGGTGAGGCCAAATTTGGAGTACGATGTGCATTTCTGGTCACCTAATTACTGGAAGGATATCAGTAAGATTGAAAGAGAGCAGAGAAGATTTACTAGGATGTGGCTGGATATTCAAGAGTTGAGTTACAAGGAAAGATTAAACAGGTTAGGACTTTATTCCTTGGAGCGTAGAAGAATGAGGGGAGATCTGATAGAGGTTTACAAAATTATGAGGGGTATGGACAGAGAAAATACGGATAGGCTCTTTCCACTGAGATTAAGAGATAAATATGAGAGGTCGTGGCTTTAGGGTGAAAGGGGAAAGGTTTAGGGGGAACATGAGGGGGAAACCTATTCATTCAGAGAGTGGTGGAAGTTTGGAATGAGTTGCCACCTGATGTAAATTTGAGCTCACACTTTCATTTTAAGAATAAATTGGATATGTAAATGGATGGGAGAAGTTTAGAGAATTATGGAATGGGTGCAGGTCATTGGGGCTAGCGGAATGATGTTTTGGCACAGACTAGAAGTGCTGAAGGGCCTGTTTTTTATGGTGGTGTGTTCTATGGTTCAATGGAGTGTGGGGTGGCGAGGGTATTGGTGAACGCGAAGGATGGGAGCCTGTGTGGCTGGGGTGGTGGGGCAGCAGGGGGAATTGGGTGAGGGTTTAAAGGCAGGTCATGGGTGGTGAGGAGGCAGAGTGCGTGGGTTCTGGGTGGACAGATGGAGAAGGGATGTGAGCCAATAAGGGGCTTCCTGGGAGAGTAGTTGTGTTGTTGCGCGGGGGGGGGGGGGGGGGGGGGGGGGGAGTTTGTCTGCTGGGGAGAGGGGATGTAGAGGGGTGTGGGGGAAGTGTGGAGGGGAGGTGGGGGTATGGGGGGGTGTAGAGCAGGGCTGGAACATGGGTAGATTGAGGACAGGGTGAAAAGTTGGGGAATTGTACAGCAGTAGTGGTTCATTTCCCCTTTACCTTTATTTCCCCCTCTACCCCCCCCCCCCCCCCCCCCCCCCCGGCTGTGGACCAACACATGCCCTGCAGACGTCGCAGAAAGTGGGACCAGCCAGGTCCCAGCACTAATGGCACACTGCCAGCACCGGTTTCCCTGGGTCCGGGGGCTGGGTCCCTGCCCTTCCAGGTCGGCTCGGGGACTGTGGCACCGGCCTCTGGGGCATTGGATGCAGCTGCCGCTGTGGCTGCCAAGATCAATGCCATGCTGATGGCCAAGGGCAAGCTGAAACCCAGCCAGAGTGTCCCTGAACAGGTACGTGAGATGGGGATGGGGTGGGTGGGTGTGGGAGGTTGGAGCGAAACCGAGAGTGCGGACTGTAGGTACAGCCCCTCACTGACTCCAACCCTTTGGGAGGGGAGATGTTCCCAAAACCAGACAACCTTGGAGTTGACAAGTGGGTGGACTTGCCCTTCAGCCCAAGTCTTCGATGCTGATCAGCAGATATTCTGGGCAGATCTTCACCCTTCCTGTCCAAATGTCTGAACATTGTACCTGCATCTGCAGCTCCCTCCAGCAGTGCGTTCCAGTTACAGACCTGTCTCTGAGTGAGAACATTGCCCCTCAGATCACCCTTTTGGTTGGGGATATGGTGGGGGAGTGGTGGGACTTTGCTGCCAACCGATGCTTCAGGGTCGGTAACGTTCTGTCCACCACAGGCTTCGATTCCCGGCAAGATGGCGGCCAAAAACAAAGATGACCTTGTGGTGGCCGAGGTGGAGATCAACGATGTGCCCATCAGCTGCCGGAACCTATTGACCCGTGGTCAGACCCAGGACGAGGTGGGTGTGCCCCCGCTGCTCTGTCCGTCCCCCATCTGTTCCCTTTGCCCTGTCCTTCCCCCCCACCCCCAACTGGCCCCCATTCCCCATCTGTCCTCCCGTTCGTCCCCTCCCTTGTACATCCCCCTCCCCCTTGTCAATCCCTGTCTCCCTCCTCCGACTGTCCCTGTTTCCCCCCTGTCTCTACCCCTTTCGGTCCCCTCCCTGTCCTGTCTATCCTGCTCCCCCGTCCATCCCCCTCCCCCTACTCCCGTCCCTCGCCATCACCCTGTCTGTCCCCTTCCGTGGCCCCCTGTCCACCTCCTTCCCGCTCTCCCCTATCAGTTCCACCTGTCCGCCCCTCTCCCCCTCCCCCTCCTACTATCCCCTGTCCGTTCCCCTTTCTTGCTCCCCCTTGCGACTGGCAGGAGGTGTGGTGGGTGAAGCAGTGCCCTGAGACTCCTGGCATGGATGTCCTCCTGGCCTCCCTTCAGCCCACTGCATTTCCCAAATTTCCACGAGAACATTTGTTTTGCACTTAGTCCAGCAAGGCATCCCATGCATAGTTCAGAAATGCAAGGTAATCTGAGAGAAGAGTTGGTACTGAGCAAAGGCTGCATAATTTCACTCGCATGGGGTTTATTCAAGAATCTGATAACAGCACGAACGAAGCAGTCCTTGAATCCGGCTGGTTTATTGTTGCAGATGTGCCACTACCTTTACTCTGTCTGCTGCAATAGCAGGGAGCTCCTAGTTGCCATCCATTTCAATTCCCCAACTCTGCCCATGGCATCGTACCCTGTCAAACCAAGACTACCTGCAAGTGGAGGAACGACACCTAATATTCTGTCTGGGCACCCCACATCGGACAGCATTTATATCGACGTATCCGATTTCAGTTAGGTCCCTCTCCTGTCTCTCTTTCCCCCAGCTTCCCAACCCCTTCCCTCTTCATTCAGAGAGCCAACAAGCTTCCCAACCCCTTCCCTCTTCATTCAGAGAGCCATCCAGCTTCCCAACCCCTTCCCTCTTCATTCAGAGAGCATCCAGCTTCCCAACCCCTTCCCTCTTCATTCAGAGAGCCATCCAGCTTCCCAACCCCTTCCCTCTTCATTCAGAGAGCCATCTAGCTTCCCAACCCCTTCCCACTTCATTCAGAGAGCCATCCCTTCCTCCCATCACATTAGCTTTTTTTCTCTTCTGCCCGCCCACCCATATCCACCTATGACCTCTTGTTTGTTGGCTGGTGCCCCTTCCTTCCCCCCAACCACTTTATTTAGGCATCTTCCTGCTTTCTGCTCATCTTGCTGAAGGGCCGAAAACAGTGGTTATAGAACATGATAGTGTACAGGTCCTTCAGCCCATGATGATCTGCCGATCTATATATTCCTACCAGGAATATATATGGCTGAATGGCACTGGTATCATGTATCTCAGTACTACCTGTTGCATGGTTGGATGGCCAGTGACTAAACTGGCTCCCCCACCAGGCTTGCCTGGTGCAGGAGGCGGTTAGACACCCTGCAGGATGAAAAACAAGACCTCTCAAAAGGGCGGACAAACCCTCTCATAGGGTCAACGGCCTTCTAGCAAACTCATGCTTTGATGCACGGAAAAGGCGTCTCTTACATTGAAGCTTGGTTTGGCCATTCACTGTAATAGAGCTTCCCCCCACCGCAGGCCGTCTTGGACTTCACCATGCTGCTGGATCTGTGAGGGGATGTTGAGAGGGTGGGGCTGGACCTCTGCAACCCCCTACTCACTTAAAATCTATTCACACACATGCTTTTCACACTGTTCCTTTCTGAGGAGTGGGGTGTCTTCACACCCAAGTTGTGTGGTGATGGACAAGTGGCGAAGCGGTAGGCTTGACCAGCTGGGAGCTGTAGTCACAAGTCTGCATGCAGGTAGCAGGGAGAGTGGTCGCACATGGATTACAGAGTGGAAATCCACTGGGGCAGCACCCTCTGCATTTGAGCAGCCCTGTTTAGGGAGGCATTGCTCACCCTACAATAAGGGAAGGGCCTAGAAAATGTGGCTCAAACAATGTCCGCTCACACCAACCTGGCCAGTCTGCTGCGGCTGGTGGGTCATCAGTGCTAGCGTTAAGAATCACAAGCAGAATCTGATTGTTGTCTCATGCAATATGCGAACTCTATTGGACAATGCTATTTCTGATCGCCCAGAGATGGACTGCACTTGTTGCTCGTGTGCTTACGGACTACAGAGTGGACATTGCAGCTCTCCAGGCGTCTCGATTCACTGGAGAGGGTGCGGTGTATGAAAAGAGAGCGTACACAATCTGGTCATGCAGGCCTGAAGAGGGAAAAAAGAGAATCTGGTGTGTGCTTGACTATCAAGAAATAACAACCCTGCCTATTGCTGTATATGACGGAATCCAGTCCTTGCGAATACCCCTGCAAGCAAAGCACCACTTCACCATAGTCCACTTTTATGCCCCAACTCTTGACAGTGAAGTCAAGGAGGAATTTTATAGTGAGCTGACAACCACTATCAGTAACGTGGCAACTTCCGATATGTTGCTGGGAGACTTTAATGCTCGGGTTGGCAAGTCCACTGTGTGGCCTAGTGTGATTGGACACCAAGGGATCGGCAACAGTATTGGTAACGGTCTATGGCTTCTCTCAATGTGCGCAGAATTCAAACGGTGCATTACATACACAGTATTTAGATTGCCAAACAAGCTCAAATGCACATGGATGCTTCCACGATCTAAAAGCTGACATCTCATTGACTGTGTCATCACTTGATAATGAGACATCTTGGATGTTCGTATCACCAGAGTTTTGCATATGGAGCTGAGTGCTGAACTGATCGGGTCTGTGTTTATCAATCAAACCTCCATGTCGACTTACTGCTGCCAAACCACCCAAAAAGCTGAACACTACCAAATTGAAGCACTGTGAGTGTGCTGATGCCCTAAAATCCTCCATGGAGCTGTGCTCTAAGCAGACTTATTAAGCACTGGAATGCTTTCAAAGAAATGGTCTACAGTGCTATTCAGGACACCTTGGGGAAAGTCAAGCATCAAGCATCAGGGCTAGTTTGATGAGAACAACTAATCTGCATAAGACCTTCCAAGAGCTAAGGCAGTTACCCACCAAACTCTTCTTTGACACCTAAACTCAGTTCCAAAAAACGTGCCTTTTTGAGTGCAAAATCAAATTTGCAGAGGCAGCTCAGAGCTATGAAAGACCAGTGGTGGGCGAACAAGGCCAAGGAGTTACAGGCCTTCACTGACTAATAACTCAAGAAGCTTCTTTGAAGCAATTAAGGTCGTATATGGTCCATCAAAGCAAGTTACCACAACTCCTGAGCAAAGACAATACATCCATCTTCACTAAGAAGTCAGAACTCATGAAAAGATGGCAAGAACAATTCTATGAGCTGTTGAATAGACCAGGAACCATCACCGATAAAGCACCGGGCAGAGCACTCCCTCAACCCATATTGTTTGAGCTAGAAGCTCCCCCTACTCTTTTTTTCAAACTTTATTTAAAGATTTTAAAAAACCTAACATACAATCCAATAATCAAAAATTGATTTTACAAGATAAATCCCAAACCCACCCTCCCACCCCTTCAGCCAACTCCCTTAAGGGGAGCCAAAAAATATAAATGATATATATAATAAAAATATATAAATGTTGAAAACAATTAAAAGTATATCTAAATACATATATTTCAAATACGGAGACCATTTGCTAACAAAAAGGGAATAATTATGTAAATTATAAGTAATTTTTTTCCATAACAATACAAGCTTTCAATTCATTTTGCCAACATAGTATATTAATCTCTATTATTTTTCCAAGTACTTGCAACACATTTATGTGCTACTGATAACACCAAACGTACAAAAGCAATTTGAATTTTATCAAAACCTAATCCCCTCAACGAAATCAAATACCCAATAAAAAAATCGTTGGATCTAATGGTAATGTAAAGTTATACAATTTTTCCAAAACTACTTTAATTCCTTGCCAAAATGGTTGAACTTTAACATAAGTCCAAACAGCATGTAAAAAAAGTTCCAAAACATGAATCAAATCTAAAACATAAATCTGAATTACTAAACCCATATTTTTTCAGTTTCTCCAGAGTCAAATATAATTGATGTAAAAAATTATAATTAACCATTCCATATCTTACATTCATCAATTTAATTACATTGTCTCACATATCCACCCAATCATCTTCAGGAAAAATAAAAACTAAATCACTCTCCATTTAAGTTTAGATTTTTCCCAGTCCGGTTTATCCATATTATCTTGTAACAAATTATCTTTCTTTGGCTTGGCTTCGCGGACGAAGATTTATGGAGGGGGTAAAAAGTCCACGTCAGCTGCAGGCTCGTTTGTGGCTGACCAGTCCGATGCGGGACAGGCAGACACGATTGCAGCGGTTGCAAGGGAAAATTGGTTGGTTGGGGTTGGGTGTTGGGTTTTTCCTCCTTTGCCTTTTGTCAGTGAGGTGGGCTCTGCGGTCTTCTTCAAAGGAGGCTGCTGCCCGCCAAACTGTGAGGCGCCAAGATGCACGGTTTGAGGCGTTATCAGCCCACTGGCGGTGGTCAATGTGGCAGGCACCAAGAGATTTCTTTAGGCAGTCCTTGTACCTTTTCTTTGGTGCACCTCTGTCACGGTGGCCAGTGGAGAGCTCGCCATATAATACGATCTTGGGAAGGCGATGGTCCTCCATTCTGGAGACGTGACCCATCCAGCGCAGCTGGATCTTCAGCAGCGTGGACTCGATGCTGTCGACCTCTGCCATCTCGAGTACCTCGACGTTAGGGGTGTGAGCGCTCCAATGGATGTTGAGGATGGAGCGGAGACAACGCTGGTGGAAGCGTTCTAGGAGCCGTAGGTGGTGCCGGTAGAGGACCCATGATTCGGAGCCGAACAGGAGTGTGGGTATGACAACGGCTCTGTATACGCTTATCTTTGTGAGGTTTTTCAGTTGGTTGTTTTTCCAGACTCTTTTGTGTAGTCTTCCAAAGGCGCTATTTGCCTTGGCGAGTCTGTTGTCTATCTCATTGTCGATCCTTGCATCTGATGAAATGGTGCAGCCGAGATAGGTAAACTGGTTGACCGTTTTGAGTTTTGTGTGCCCGATGGAGATGTGGGGGGGCTGGTAGTCATGGTGGGGAGCTGGCTGATGGAGGACCTCAGTTTTCTTCAGGCTGACTTCCAGGCCAAACATTTTGGCAGTTTCCGCAAAGCAGGAACAAATTATACATAACCGAAATATAACCCTTCTTTGGTACAAAGGAAATCAAAGACTCAAATCTCGACAAAGTGGGTAAATTAATCTCTCTACCATAATTATCTTTTACCAAAGCTCTAAGTTGGTAATGCACAAACAAATAATTTACAGATATATCAAATCTTTCTCTCCATTGATTAAAAGAAAGAAATTGTCCCTCTTCAAAACAATCCTGTATTGTCTTTATACCCTTAAAATCCCAACTCTTTAAATAATTATTAAACACTAAAAAAGGAATAAGCTGATTATTATACAATGGAGTTAAAATTGATAATTTATCTTTTGGTCCCAAAACCCTATTCTTTAAAATCCAGACCTTTAACAAATGTTTCAATACCGGCATATTATATTCCTGTAGCAAATTCAAATTCCAACGAAATATAAATTCATTTACTTTAACCTCAGAAATACACGCCATTTGCACCTTAGCCCAGCTAGAAGGATAATCTAAATCCATCAATCTGCTAATAACTAGGCCACTTCATAATAATTTTGAAAACGTGGTAACTGAAGTCCACCTAACGCATATTTCCACATACGTTTATACAATGCCATTCGAGCTAATTTACTTTTCCATTAAAAACTCCCGCACAACCTTATTTAAATCCTGAAAAAAAATTCTGAAAGTAAACAAGATATTTGGACTGAAATAAATATTGAATTCGGGGAAAATATTAATTTTAATACAATTGACCCTTCTTCCAATCAAAGTTAATGGAAGATCTTTCCACTTAATCAAATCTGCTTCAATCCGTTTTAATATAGGCACATAATTTAACTGATAATTAACATCTACAAACACACCTAAATATTTAATTTTATTTGTCCATTTTAATTTTGTAATAATTTTAAATTCTGCATAATATTCTATTCCAATTGGTAAAATTTTGCTTTTATTTCAATTAATTTTATATCCTGACAATTCTCCAAATTTCTACACTCTTGTGCTTCAACGACCGTCAAATATATCAATACATCATCTGCAAATAAATTAATCTTATATTCTTCATTCATAGCTTTCATCCCTCTAATTTCATCATTGGTTCAATAGCCAATGCAAATAAGACAGGTGGCAATGGGCAGCCCTGCCAAGTTGAATGAGTCAACCTAAACGGTAAAGAAATCTGACCATTTGTCACCACCCTAGCATTCGGGTTCGTATATAAAGCTTTAACCCAACCAATAAAAAAAGGGCCGAATTTAAACTTTTCAACACCTTAAATAAAAATTCCCACTCAACCCTATCAAAGGCCTTTTCTGCATCTAGTGCAACTACCATAAGATGGTTAGGCTGCTTTCGGTATGCATTGATCAAAATAATTAATTGAAGAATATTATCAGATGCATTTCTATTCTTAATAAAACCTGTTTGATCAGTATGTATCAACTTAGATAAGTACGTAGCAAGTCTATTAGCTAGTACCTTGGCTATAATTTACATTTAATAAAGAAATAGGTCTATATGAAGACACTTTTAATGGATCTATTTTTGGAATAACAGTTATTAAAGCATTTGAACGAGATTTCAGCAACTTCTGTTCTTCAGTAACTTGTTTTAACACATCTCCAAATACACTAGATAAATCATTAAAAAATTTATAAAATTCCACTGGAAATCCATCGTCCCTTGGGGACTTTCCATTTGGCATTTCCTGTATAGCTTCCTTAATTTCAAATTCCAATTCTTGGATATCTTTCTCATCTAATACTGGTAACCTCAATTTAGATTAATAAGATTCAATAGAACCATTATCCCACTTCCCCTCAGAAGTATATAATTTTTGATAAAATGAATAAAACTGGTCATTAATTTCCTGAGGCTTATAGGTAATTATTGAATTCTTTTTAACGGCATTAATAGTCCGAGATGCCCGTTCTGCTTTCATTTGCCAAGCAAGTACCTTATGAACTCTTTCTCCCAACTCATAATAACATTGTTTAGTTTGATTAATTAAACGCTCAAACTGATAAGTTTGTAAAGTATAATAATGTAATTTCAATTTCGCTAATGCGGCTTTTTTGTCTTCAGTCATATCCTTCTGAAAGTCTTTCTCTACTCAGCAATCTAATTTTCCAACATTAAACTTTCTGCCATAAATTGTTTCTTAACTTTTGTAGAATAACTAATAACCTGTCCCCTCAAATAAGCTTTTAATGTGTCCCATACTACAAAATGACTATCCACAGAATTAATATTCTCAAGTCAAAAATAAAGAGATATGCTCTTTAACAAAGTAACAAACTCTTTTTTTTTTCAATAACATTGCATTAAACCTCCATCAATATGACGAACGTACCACTTCTGAACTTTCACAAGAAAAAAATAATAATGAATGGTCAGATAGAATTCTACTTTTATATTCAACTTGCAATACTCTCCTGTAGGTGTGCTGATACCAAAAAAAATCAATCCTAGAAAACAAATCATGTCGTGATGAATAAAAAGAAAATCTTTCTCTGTAGGATTAACCTTTCTCCAAATATCTACCAGATTTAAATCTTCATCAACACTTTGATCTGTATTGGTGTCTTTGATTTCCTTATACTCTGCGGGTTTCTATCCAATAAAGGTTCTGAAACACAATTAAAATCTCCCCCAACTAAAATATTTTCATTAGCTTGAGTTAACAATAAAAAAAGCTTCTGAAATCACTCATCATCTACATTAGCTGCATAAAGATTAAGCAAAATCCACGATTCAGCAAAGATTTTACAATTCACCCGTAAATTCAAATGATAAATTTTTATGAATCAAAATCGCCACCCCTCTTGCCTTAGAATTAAAAGAAGAGAAAAACATATGTCCAACCCAATCTCTTTTCAATTTCAAATGGTCCGTTTTGGTCAAATGTGTTGTAAGAAGGCAATAACAATTTTCATTTTTTTAATATAAGCTAATACCCTCTTTCACTCAATTGGATTATTTAATCCCTGAACATTAAAAGTTGCAAAATTCAAAGTAGACATTTTTACTTATTACTAATATATTTACACTCTATAAAATAATGCTCCCCTTTATAATCCTTCAAAAGCACCAAAAAAACCAGAAAACCCACCCCTCAATAAACACAAAAATTAAAAATTAAAAAAAACCCAAAAATAAAAAACACCCAAAAGGTAGTAACACCCTAAAAATCTGGGTGTGGAAAACCCACTAGTGGTAGATGACAGTCAAAGCTTTCCGTGTCATCCATCCCCTAGCCAGATACATATTCATTATGTAATTAAAAACAATCAAATATAGTAAATATATTCAACCTAATGATTCCAAGTCATAGTATCCATTTGAAAGGCAATCCCTTCCAAAACAGTGAACACTTAGTCCAATCCAGATTCCATAGCCATTTTTTGAGGTCTACCTTCTATAAGTACAGGCTCCTCCTCCTGGGCAAATTCCAATAAGGTAATTTCCTCTTCACCTTCAGACACCATAGGTCCTTTGACTGTATGGCTGTGGGTCTGGACACCTGACACCGGCACCCCGGCCTTGTCGGTGGGCCGGTGCTCGAGCTCCCCCGCAGCCCATACTTTTTTCAAAAGGTCCCGGATCCGGGATGCTCCGCGCATGCCTGGCAGAACCACCGGACGAGCAGGGGTGTCCTCCGATGCTACACTGCGCGTCCCCGGGCCACCCAGCAATGTCGCGGGCTCATGGGCCCCTTTGTTAGTCGTGCACGCAGGTCAGCTACGACCGAAATCACCGAAGAGCTGGCATCATCTTGCAACTGCAGGATCGGCGCAGAAGTCAAACTTGAATGGGCAGGAATCCTCTGGGGTTTGGAGACTCCCAACAATGACTGCGTGGAATCAGCTTGCAGGAAGGCCTCAGATCGTCTATACTTTTATATGGTAATTTCTTCTGAAGTTGAGTTTTAGATTACTTCACATTAGTAGCCATGATTAATCACTGTTATTCAAAAAACTATAAATACTATTTTTATCCACTTTTATACTTTTTAAAGTCGGATATTTAATAATCCAGCTGGTGAAAGGTGGAACACACGTCTTTCTTCTACGCCATCTTGCCACCCCCCTCCCCCCGCTCTCCCTACTCTTCACGAGGTCATCAAAGCCATCTAACAGCTAAAACCAACAAAGCACCAGGGCCTGACAGTATTGCAGCCGATATCTACCAGAATGGTGGTTACACACTGACATCATGCCTGTGTCAGCTGTTCACCAAGTTGTGGGGAGCTGCAGAACTACTGCAAGACTTCAAAGACACGTCAATCATGACCATCTACAAGAACAAGGGAGACCAGAGAGATCGGAACCATTATCATGGTGCATCTCTTCTGTTGGTTGCACGAAGATCATCCTTATATGTTTGGTGTCCAACATCAATGACAACTGTTACGAGTCCAAAGGACCCCAAAACCCAGCAGCAATAGATATTCACCACGACAAATGGTTATTTAAACAAAAGTTATTTTTAATTAACTTTAAACTTGAAAATAGAATCCAACTTTAACTTTTCTCTACTAACTTAATAACCCACATTAACCCCCTTCTAATTCTAAATGATGTGGGTGTAAATTTAAGAAAAGTTCTTTGGTTCACAGTTCAATCTCACTTCTCCATCCAGTTTCTCTGGATGCAGGCAATCCTTATACTGTGCACAGAATTTAACATGTATAAAGTTCACCAGGCTTTGGTGCTCAAAAGGTACATGTTTACCGGTCAGGAAGGTTCTTGTAGGGTTTGCAGAGAGATTTTTTGTTCCAGGATTTCAACAACAGAGGTACCATGATTAGTCACCTCAATGTCTCGCTGATGAAACTTGCCTCATCAGGGTTCTCCAGATGATAACCTCTTCCTTTGTGTTCCACTTATTCCAAGAGAAACATCAGACAGATAGCACTTCCAGCCACTCTGGAGCTTTCTGTTTCCAACAAGCTTCTCCTGGCTTGCACTGTTTAGCTGCTTTCAGCGATACACACACTAGCTGAAAGAGCTTGTCTTCTCTCTCTCCAACTGCCAACTGCTAGAAAGCCCATGTGACTCTCTCACTTGTAAAAACCCTCACCTTCAGCAAATCACAGGAGTTCTTCTTGGTCAAACTGTTGTCTTAGGTAAACAAAACCCAGGAGTGACCTTTCTGTGAACACTTTGTAGAAAGGTCAGAAGCCTTGTAGTTATTCAGCCTGTCTCCAATTCAAAGAATTGTCTTCATTTCATGACATCATTTCAATTAGCACCTACTTGTGAAATATTTATAGCATTCTCCATAGCCTCTGCAATGTTACTGAATATGAATTTTACAGTATTTCAAATAAAATCTGTTTTAAAATGTGTGTATGTATGTAACCTACTCTAATCTTACCAAATTCTCCCAATATTTATCTCTTACACAACATCCTTCCAGAAAGCTAGTGTGGATATGATCTCACTGAAGCTGCTCCAAGAGACGTATTGAGCAGCAGAGAAGTGTCTGTCATATTTATTGACCTAACCAAAGCGTTTGACACTTGGTAGAGACAGCCTGTGGAAACTTACCAAATTTCGGTTACCCTCCACCCCACCGCTCCCACACTTAACCAACATCATCTGTCAGGTCTCATCAATATGTATGGTGAATTTTCAGACCCATTTTCAGTGTAAAACAGGATTGTGTTTTGGCTCCTACTCTGGACTATTCTTCACTGCTGCTCTTCAGGTTGCCACATCAGAGCTGAAGTTAGGGGTCTTCCAGCAGTGATGGCGGGCTCCTCAACCTCGCAAGGCTCAGAGCAAAAATAAAAGTCAGGGACATTGTGGTGCACAAGCTACAGTTTGTTGATGACTGTGCACTGGTTGCCCATTCTCGTAGACTTAAAGGAGATCAGCAGTCACTTTTGCCAGTGCTGCCAAAAGCTACAGATTGACAATCAGCCTGAAAAAGATGTAAGTCTTGTACCAACTGGCCCCTGACTCAAGCTACAAAGAACCAGCTGTCCTCAATGTTGCCAACAAGTTTTGCTACTTGGACAGCACAATAACATTCTCAGCTTCTCTAGATGTAGAGATTAAGTCAGAAAACAGAAAGGCCTGCTTTGCCTTTTTTCATCTGAGGGATTGGGTTAGTCACAGAACATCAGGTTGGCCACCAAGTGAAAGGTGTACAGGGCCGTTGTCATATCAGCCTTGCCATATGGATGTGAGACGTGGTGCCCATATCAGAGTCATTTAGGTCAGCTTGACCAACTACACCAGCGTCACCTACATTGTCTGATGAAGATCACCTGGTGAGACAAGGTGTCGTTTGGGTTCGTTGGGTCCCACAGGTTAAGAACTGGACCAAAGTTGAGGTACAAAGCACACATTTATTTCGGGGATGCAAACAGAGTCCTAGGCAAACCTATATACACACACACACACACAGTGTGCAAGGGGTAAATGTACACCAGATAACAAGGGAGGAACCGACAAGAGACGAGGAAATTACATGAACACACACATTCAACAGTCAGGATCAAGGTGATACTACGTGCCCCCACCCCTTGACTGGTACGGACTCAGCTCTTACTACTGAACCTCAGGACTCACCCCATCCTAGTGTGAAAGGTGCTACTTACATGCCATGAGGAGTCCAAAGAGGCAGAAGAAAGAGGCACATGGCCCTTTATAGTTCTGCAGGCAATACTGGGAGCCCAATCATTCGGGGCAGGCTGGGCTCCGTTGGTTGCTGTGGCCAATGGCTCGAAGCCAAGTGCAGCGACCAGGCGAAATGATTCACCTGGGCCAAATGGGTGAAGGTCAGGGCTGAGTCCGGGCAGGCTGTCTGGGCCAATCACAAGGTGATTTAGGTGGACCAATCGCAAGGCTCACTTTGATGGCTTGGGCTGAGTCTGACCTTGATTGGCAGGTAGTTTGTCCTCCGAACAGGAGCGCAGCAGCACCACCAGGTGATGGACTCTGCCTGTCCATTACACAAGGTCTCCAATACCAAGCCGGAATGCCAGCAATCTCAACCTTGGTGACGTGAGCTCAACTGCGCTGGGCAGAATGTGTTGTCAAAACGCCTGACGGGAGACTGGCCAAGGACATCTTGTACGGCCAACTGTCCAGTGTTTCCCAAAAACGACTAGTGACTACGGGACAAGGACGTTCTGCACAGGAGCCTCAAGAAGGCCGATATTACCCTATCGACACGGGAGGATCTGGCTAAAGATCGCTCACAGTGGAGAGATGCCTTCGGAAAAGACGTGGACACTGCTGAGAACCAGCTCAGAGGCAACAGAGGAAAGGCACAGGGAGCACCACAACAGAGCTTCTGCCCTTACTGTCCCTCCAGTATTTGGCAAGCAGAGCCTGTCGAGGATCAGCCTGTTCAGCCACTCCAGGATGCATGTATCAAACCCCACAAAATGGCTGAAAGGAGCTGTCATCACCCTACGGAATGGACGGCCAGAAATTCCTACAAAAACAATGAAGCCCAACCTCGTAATCCTTTATTTTTCTTTCATCCATGTGCCTGTCTGAGTCTCTTAAATGCCCCTATTGTTCTAGCCTCCACCACCATCCCCGACAATGCATTCCAGGCACCCATAACTCTCTGTATAAAAAAGAACTTTGCCTTAAACTTTTCTCCCTTCACGTTGTACCCATGTCCTCTGGTGATTGCTTCTCCTGCCCTATCCTTTCATAATCTTGTAGACCTCTGTCAAGTTTCTCAACCTTCTTCGCTCCAAAGAGAAAAGTCCCAGCTCCACTAACCTTGCCTAATAAGACATATTTTCCAATCCAGGGACCATCTTGGTAAGTTTCCTCCACACCCTCTCCTTAGCTTCCACATCCTTCCTACAATGAGGTGACCAGAACTGAAGAAGGTACTCTTTAATCTTTTCAAATATCTTTGTTACATAAAGAGTGCTACGTGACTTGCTGAGTATCTCCAGCACCTTTGTACGTTGAACTGCAATCACAGCGTCACCAGACTTTCTTGTTTAACTTGTTGCAGCTTCCCAGTAAATTAACAGATTAAATCTAAAAGCACCAGTTGTTATAGTTGCCTAGCAAAGCAGGTGGGATATCAGCGCTGATCTTGTGTGTCTGTGTGTGTGCACTTGTCTGTGCATGTGTGTGTCTGTGCGTGCATGTGCGAGTTGACAGCGTTAACTGGTGGTCTCGTGATCCTGCAAGGTTGAATTGAGAGAATTTACCAGCAGTTGCTCTGGACCCTTCTGTGTTGCAATGTCTCCTTAACCATTTGGACTCCGAACATTCCATCATTTTTAACATATCATTACACACACACAAACTCTCTCTCTCTCTCACACACGCACCCTCTCATGAGCTCATGCACCCTCTCATGAGCTCATGCACCCTTTCTCTCTCTCTCTCTCTCTCTCACACACACACACACAGACACACACACACACACACACACACACACACACACACACACACACACCCGACACGACCCTTGCTCAACTCCTGTGTATCCCGTCATGTTCCATGTTGCGAATTACTGGTATCATTACTTCATAAGAACCCTACCCATCGAGCATGACCCTCACTCATCTCTCGTTCTATTTATAAGCCCTTCCTAATAGCCATATATTGATACCCATCCTGTGTCACCTCGCTTTCAGTCAGCCCGGCGGTAGTTCAATGGCTGTTGTTGCTACCCATAATCCTCCACACAGCTGAAACTACAGTGCCAACGCAGGGGAACCAAGAAGGAGTACAGCAGTAAGGGGGGGCGGATGAGAGATGACAGCGCAACTTGGACAGGCGAAGGGAGAGTGATGGCACCGTAACTTGGACAGGCGAGGCGGTGGGAGGGAGAGATGGCAGCGCGACTCGGGCAGGCGAAAGGAGAGTGATGTCAGTGTAACTTGGGCAGTCGAGGCGGTGGGAGGGAGAGATGGCAGCGTGACTCGGGCAGGCGAAGGGAGAGTGACGACAGCGTGACTTGGACAGGCGAGGTGGTGGGAGGGAGAGATGGCATTGCGACTCGGGCAGGCGAGGGGTTAAAGGGACCAAAATTAAAATGATTCCAAAATCTGGAAGATTCTGAACAATGGCACGTGTCTAGTCCTGATGATCCTGGATAAAAGGTTAAGCGCCTGTACTATATACACACCCCAGACTATGACCATGGGTAAACTACAGTATGAACACCAGTGCGAACCAGCTGGTGGTTGGGTATAAAACCAGTCCCTGAAAACAGGTGCACAGGGTCCAAAGTGTTAAAGGACATCAGCTGTCCAGTTGTTCGTCCCCATGCACCTCATGGTCATGCTGGCTGATTGCTGCTACCTCCTGGTCCTGTTGGTTGGGTTCTGGGGCTGAGAGGGTTGGTGCTGGTATTCAGGGAAGGGAGGAAATGCTGACCTGTCGCTCTCTCCCTCCCTTGCAGGTGAGTCGCCTGTCGGGAGCTGCTGTGTCCACTCGTGGGAGGTTCATGACCCCAGAGGAGAAGGCGCAGGCCACCCCAGGGTACGTGTGGTGCAGTGTGACCCCTGTTTCTCTTGGATCCTCTCTGACCCAGGACTGTCCTAGAGACCCAAGCTCAGCAAGGTTTCAGGAGGCATCATTGTTTTGGCAGCCCCCCACCCCCCACCATTAGCAGAGGAAGGGGACGGGTCTGTCAGATGGGTGTTGGGGATGTGGGGTGTTGAGGGAACAGGACTGTCAGACAGGTGACGGGGTGGGGTGGTGGGTAATGAGGGGATAGGACTGTCTGACGGGCTTTGGGAGGTGGGGGGTTGAGGGGACGGGACTGTCAGATGGCTGTCGGGAGGGTGGGGGCAGGACTGTCAGAGGGACATGCCATTTCTAGTCGAGGTGTCACCTCAGAGCTTGGTGACCCAATCTGGGGGTGTTGAGGGCTGCCTTAAGTTGGATCGAGGTTGGGGTGGATGGGTGAGGAGGGAGGGAGATGGCCAGTGCAGGATTGGTTGTGAGGGTGGGTGGTGTTGGGGGTAGATGCCCTAAGCAGCATCGTAGGGAACTGGCCTTTGTGCCGGTAGCTCAGTGTACTGTTTGCTCCCTTCCCCAGCGACCGAGCCCTTTGCCTCCACATTCAAGGCCAGACACGAGATGTCGTGGACAGTGAGTACCTGGTCCTCCAAGGTCCTGAGGTGGGGGGGGTCCTGAAGGGTGTTAGGGCTTGGGGGAGTAGTGAGGGGGTAAGTGGGGATGGTGAAGTGGGGAGGAAGGGCTGGGGGTTGGGTTTGGTGAGGGGCGGGCGTAGGGTGAGGGTGTTAAGGGATGGGGGTGTGGGGCCGTGGGGGGTGGGATTGGTGAGGTTGAGGAGTGGGGTCTGTGAAGTGGGATGTTTTTTGAGGTGGGAGAACTAGTGGGGGTGATGAGTAGGTGGCGTTGAGGGGTTGGGGTGAGGGTTGAGGATGTGGTGGGGGTGAGGGCGGGAGGGTGTTGGGGTGAGGGGTGGTGAGGGTTGGGGATATGGAGGGGGTAAGGGTGGGATAGTGAGGGGTAGGGGTGGGGAAGATTGGGGATGTGGAGGGGGTGAGGGGTGGGTGGTGGTGGTGAGGGGTAGGGGTTGGTGAGGATTGGGGATGTGGACGGTGAGGGTGGGGTGGTGGTGGTGAGGGGTGGAGAGGGTTGAGTATGGGGGTGAGGGGTTGGTGCTGGGCTGGAGGATGAAGAAAGCGGCCCTGATGCAGTGTGTGTGGCTCCGCTGATACTGTCCTCCTACAGTAACTGGGCTGGGAGAACAACCCTGGCTTCTAGTTGTGGCCGAGTGTTCACTGCGCAGCCTGACAGCCCCGCACCAGATACCAGCAGGTCTTCACTGCTGCCTCCCGCTGCGGGTGGATGACTGGGGGGTACCTGGACTCTTGCATGGGGATCTTGGTTGTTTGTACATCGGGTGTCCCTACTCGTACCCCAGAGGCTGTCAACAGGATCAAAGAGATCATCGCCAATGGAGTCGTCAAGGTGCCGCAGTCTTCTGCCTCGACGTTCAGTGATGCCATGGTGACCGTGTACCATCATCCAGCTCCTGCCGCACAGCCGCCTCCCGCTGCAAGCAAGTCACAAGCTGGGGTGAGTACCAGCGCTCGCCACCAGGACCGCGGCAGGAGCTTCATCCTGTGAGGCGCGGTCGGAGTTCGTGGCTGTGTACCTCCCACGGGAATGTGGGGTGGAACACTGGTGTGGGGGGGCTTGACATTGTCTGGGTCCTAGAGGGTCGGGGGTGTTCCTGGGGGTGGTAGTGTCTTGTATCCTGTGCGATTTGGGGAAGGGGGTGATGTGTTTGATGGGAGAGAGACCGGTGGATTTGATGGCAAAAGTCACGCCTCTAATCCTAAAAGGGAGGCATCTGGAGTGAAATGGATCCATCAGGCAGATACAGCATGGATTCAGTAAAGGCAGGATACAATGAGTAGTAGGTAGAGGGGAACAGGTAGACGTTGTTTACCTGGATTTTGAGAAGGTGTTCGATAAGGTGCTACATTAAAGACATACAGAAGATAAAGATGGATGGAGTTGGGAGGTGATGTACTAGATGGACAGAGGATTGGTTAACTAATGGAAAGCAGAGAGTTAGGGTACAGGGGTGTTTCTGATTGGCAATCAGTGGTGAGCGAAGTGCTGCAAGGTTCGGTGCTGGGCTCACAACTGTTCATAATGTACATAAACAATATGGAGCTCGGCTTTCTCTGCTTCCTTTCGAGCTTTCTTTTCTCGAAACATGCCCACTCGTCAGGCATGCTGTGGTTTTCTGAGGCTATTTTCTCCAGCGCTACTGGAGCCGGCCTCAGACAGCCCGCTGTGCTGCCTGCCAAAGGGCAGCCGCTTGCCCTTCCATTCCACCATTTGGCCCACTGCCAAATAATAGGAGCCCTGTTGCTTGGCTGCTGGCTGTGGCACATGAATGCACTGATGGGCAGCGACACAGGGAAAGACTTTTGCATTGGTTTGTGGGCCAGATAAGTTTGGATCTGGGCTGCCGGCCATAGGTTGCTCACCCCTGGTGTCGTGTCATCAACTTTACTGATGATACTGAGTGGAAAAGCAAATTGTTAAGGGATATAGAGGGATATAGATAGGCTAAGTGAGTGGGCAAGGGTCTGGCAGATGGAGGACAATGTTGGTAAATGTGAGGTTATCCATCTTGGAAGGAAAAATGGAAGATTATAATATTTAAATGGCAGGTGACTGCAACAGCTGCCGTGCTGAGGAACTTGGGAGGGCTTGTGCATGAATCGCAAAACTCCTTTGCAGGTGCTGCAGGCTGTTAGGAAGGCAACTGGAATGTTGGCCTTCATTGCTGGAGAAATAGAATTTAGGAGCAGGGAGGTTATGCTGTAACTGTACAAGGCACTGGAGAGGCCTCATCTGGAGAACTGAGGCAGTTCTGGTCTCATTGGAGGAAGGATTGACTCGCTTTGGAGGCAGTGCAAAGGACAGAGATGAAGGGGTTGGGCTATGAGGAGATATTGAGTCATCTGGGACTGTACTCGCTGGAATTTAGAAGATTGACGGGATCTTATAGAAACATAAAATTATGAAAGGTATAGATAAGATGGAGGTAGGTAAGTTGTTTTGATTGGTGGGGGAGACCAGAACGAGGGAAAACAGCCTCAAGATTCAGGGTAGTAGATTTAGAATGGCGATGAGGAGGAACTGCTTTTCCCAGAGGGGGGTGAATCTGTGGATTTCGCTGCCCATTGAAGCAGTGGAGGCGACTTCAGTAAATATACTTAAGACAAAGTTGGATAAATTTTTACATTGTCGGGGAATTAAGGGATATGGGGAAAAGGCTGGTAGGTAGAGATGAACCCATCACAACAAGATTTCAAGATAAAGGAACAGGTCTGTTCCATGACTATGCACTAAGCCAAACTAAACTCACCCCTTGTTCCAATTACCAGCCTTTTTCCCATATCCTTTGATACCCTTACTAATGAAATACCTATCGATTTTCTGTTTAAATACCCCCAGTGATCTGGCCTCCACTGCTTTATACGGCAATGAGTTCCACAGATCCAGGATCCTCTGACTCTAGAAGTTCTTCCTCCTCTCTGTTTTGATTGGATAACTAATTTTAAGACTATGACCCCTTGTCCTCGACTCACCCATCAAGGGAAACATCCACATTCACTCTGTCAAAACCTTTCAATATTCAAAATGTCTCTATGAGATTCCCCCTCACTCTCCTATACTCCCAACGAGTACAACCCAAGAACTGCCAAAATGGTGGGGTGGGGTGGGGACAGGGGGAGGAGCACGGGCCCACAGGGAGGAGGTAATAGGTGGATAAGGGAGGGAGGGCACACAAACAAAAGGGGGAGGGGGGAATAGCTCTGTTAATGGGGAGGGAAGGGGTTGGAAAGCTGGAGGAAAGGTGACAGAGTGTTGGGAAAGAGCGGGTGAATGGGGAGTAGGCAAGCACAAACTGGAGAAGATAATGTTAATGCCATACAGTTGGAGAGTGGTCTTGGTTTGGCAGTGTATGAGGTCACAGACAGACATTGTCAGCGTGGGAGTGGGGCACAGAATTGAAATGATTCTATCATCTAGGGGCTACAAGAGGTGGTTAGCATCAAGCATCGCAAAAATTCCTCCAAAATCAGCCAGGGAAGGGAGGAGGAGGTTGTGCAGAGATGGAATAGGCCCTTCGGCCCAATCCCTCTGTGCCTGCCGAGGTGGTTTGTCCCAGTTGTCTGCATTTGCTCCATGTCCTTTGATCCATTCAATCTGCGATTGGCCCAGTGTCCCTGGGTGTTGCAATTGTTCCTGCTGAGACAACTTCCACTGGCAGCTCCTCCTGGATATGGAAAGGGTTTTCCCTTCATGTGGAGGGGAGGGGGCACAATTTCTGGGAGGGGTTTTGTTTGGCAGCTGCCCTACACTGTTGTGCTTGCCCTGGTGGTCCGTGTGTGACCAGCCCTTTTGTCTTGTTCTGCAGATGCACTATGTACAAGATAAGGTGTTTGTGGGCCTCGAGCAAACCACGCCGGCCTTCAACATCAAGGAGAAGGTGGAGGGTCCAGGGGGCTCATACTTGCAGCACATTCAGGCTGAGACTGGTGCCAAGGTTTTTCTCCGCGGCAAGGGCTCGGGTTGCCTGGAGCCGGCCTCTGGGAGAGAGGCCTTTGAGCCCATGTACATCTATATCAGGTACAGAGCACAGTCCCAGCTGACACCTCGCAGTACCGAGTCAGGTCCGCCAGAGATCCCATTTCTGACCCCCCACTCTGCACTTCCCTTGCCCCTTCCCCTCCCCTACACACTCTTGGCAGCTCATTGATTATCCCATCAGAATGACGAGGGGTCCACGGAGGTCACAGGGTGGAGAGCCGGGGTCCCTGGGACCAGAGATGGCACCCCTCCCTGCTGCACTGTCCCAGCCTGGTGTTCGTGTTCCAGCTGATTAGTCTGCATTTGCTTGCGGAATCTCGGCCCACTGCATAATGCTGACCGGTGGCCCCATCTCCCAGCAGTTGGCCTGGTGCCCTCCAGGCCCAGGTGATTCGTGCTCGCGCTGGTGACTCTTACTTCTGGCGGTATTGCCAATACCACAATCCTCCACCACTCCCACCCCCCGACCCCATCCTGGATCTATTCACCCCTGATGATGAAGTGGTGTCTACTTGCCCTCGGCATGGTCAAGCTCGAACACTCAGGCCTGTATGAGCTACCAGGATGGGCCTGCGATTCCCCATGCACTGCTGCTGTCCACCAGTGCAAGGTAGATGTCCCCGAATGACTAGGGTGGTCTGTGAAGCCCTGCACTGGTAGGTGCTTGGTTGCATGCTACGAGGTCTGTGTGAAGGACTCCACACACCCCTCACGTAAACTGTTCTCCCTTCTGGCATCTGGTAGGTGGTACCATAGCACTCAAGCCCTTGCGTCCAAATTGGGCAACATTTTTTCCCCCAAGCTGTCAGGCTTCTGAATTCTCAGAACATGTGGATAATGTACCACTGTGAACATCTTAATATTTCAATGAGTTTAACTTCTATTCTAACATATTTATGTAAATGTGCTCCGAGGTCCTGGAGAAATGCTAACTTGTCTTTACCAAGCGAGCATGGTATGAACATTAAATAAAGGTGACTTGACTTGCTCTGGATCTGACCCTGGATTGACGCGAGCTTACCCATCTGGTGGAGTCACTGAGCTGGGAGTGGTTGCAGCTTGTAGCTTTTTAAATTTCAAGATTCTTTTATTGTCATGTAATAAAACAGATGTGATATTAGAAAATTTCCTTTAGTCTACTGTAAGGCAGATAATGGTTCACCGTCAGCACAAATTGCCCAGCACCCCTTACAGTCACAGAAAGAGAAGAAAAGGAAAGTCCCTCCAGAGTCTGAGTGTCCATGGACTGGACTCCAGCACTCCTGCAGCCGCTGTAGCCACACAACGTTTAGTCGAAATCATCACCAACCTGATCTCCAGATCCAGACCTCCGACATGATTAGGAACCCTTCAGCGCCCTCTCGCATCCTGGTCCAATTCCTGGTTCCCCTACAGCCATTCTCCAGCAGCCTGGTGCAAATCCCTTGACCGCAGTCTACAGCTTGCGTGGGTTCCTCACCTCACCATCTGAGCGCTGCCTGTGTGTTTCTCCAGCATCAGAACCCCTCGCTGGTCCGCTGCTGTAGTCACCATCCCGTGAGTCATCTCTGCTTCTCCTTCTCCCCATTTTCTGGTGCCCTGTGCCAGACCCCTCCACTTCTCCAGAGTCTGCAACTGATCATAGGCACACTGCCATCATGGGGCCAGTCGCTGCCTTCATGGATCTTTTAACAGGCTGTTTAAAGTGGAACTGGGTGGTTGGACCCTGTGAGAGAGTGCTGTGTCTCTGCTCCTTGCTCTTCCAGGGTCCACACCAGTGGCAGTGCTGCCATTACAGCAGCTCTGGAATGCCACCATTTTATTTTTGCTGTTATTGAATGTTTAATGTTAGACATAATTTCCGCTGTCCAGATACACCAACCCCGCCCGCCTATGGGTTGTGGAAGGATACCCACATGGACATGAGATGTACAAATTCCTTGCAGGATTCGAGCGTGGATCGTTGGCGCTGTAATTCTGTGCCCTCTTCTCTTGTGCATGTAAGGATTGTGGGTGGGGGCTGGCATGGGGTCCAGGGCTGTTCCTGCCTCTCGCAGCACTTACATGTTTGCCCTTCCCCTCAGCCACCCCAAGCCAGAGGGTCTGTCTGCTGCGAGGAAACTCTGTGAAAGCCTGCTGCAGACGGTGAGTACTGCCTCTGTCGTAGCGTCCCAGAGCTGGTTAATCTTCCCCTCAACCCCTGGCCACAGGCAACCACGCGGTGAATCTACAGGCAGAAACATCGGGAATTTCCGTGTGTTCGGGGTGGGTGCGGTGAGGTGGGGAGGAGTAAAGCTTCTGCCTCAGCTTGGACTTGTTGACCACAGAGAGAGGACCCTCAGGACTGAATGTTTAGAATCATAATCTATTGTCATGAACATGTCACAAAATTTGTTGTTTCACAGTGCAAATATTGCTATAAATTACATTTAAAAATAAATAAATTGGTGTAAAATAAGAAAAAGTCAGGAAGCGCCTGTAGTTCATCGTCCATTCAGAAATCTGATGGCAGAGAGAAGAAGCTGTTCTTGTGCCGCTGAGTGCTCGTGTTTAGGCTCCTGTACCCCCTTCCTGATGGTAGCAGAATGAAGAGGGCATGATCTAGGTGATGAAGATCCTTGAGGATAGAGGCCGTTGTCTTAAGACACGACCTCTTGTAGATGTCCTTGATGGAGTGAAGACCATGATGGTGCTGGCTGAGTTAGCAATTCTCTGTAGTTTTCCTGTCCTGAACATTGTCTTGTCCAAATCAGGCAGTGATGCAACCTGGCAGAATGCTCTCTGCAGTCCACCTGTAGAAATTTGCAAGTCTTTGGTGATGAACCAAATCTCCTCAAATTCCTCACAAAGAATAGCCGCTGGCGAGCCTTCTTTGTGATTGCATTGACATGGAGGGCCCAGGACAGATCCTCAGAGATGTTGACACCCAGGAACTTGAAGTTCTTGACACTCGGCATTACTGACCCCTTGATTAGGACTGGTTCGTGTTCTCTTGATTTCCCTTTCCTGAAGTCTCAATCAGCTCACAGCAGGTTGTCTGTTGCTTCTAATCTGTAGTCTCCTGTGTCCATCCGTCCAGTTTGTCTGTGGGGCCCTAGGTTTGGGAATTACCCCAGCATGCTCTCTGTGTCTGAACTGAGCTCTCCACAACACAAGAGGTGGTTTAGCCCATTGGGTATCTGTTGACCTTCAATCCCATCCAACCCCCAACTTCTTTCTGTGTGACTTGTTCTCTCATCGGCTCTGTCCCACCGACATGTGGGGGATGGTTTACAGCCATTTGGACTATGGGAGGGAAGGGAGGGAGCAGGGAACCCACCTGGTTGTGCAGACACTACACTGCCACTGCCGAGGTCAGTGGAGCATCAGGAGCACTGCTGCCTGTTATATCACCAGCATGGTGGGTGAGGGTTGTGTGTGTGTGCATGCACTACAAGTGATGGCCTTTCCTTCCTGCCTCTGCCCAGGTTCATAACGAACATTCCAGGTTCCTGACTCAGATGAATTCTTCAGCCATGCCGCCTCAAGGTAACCCTTGTGAAATGTCTCTGGGATTTCAGATTAGATACCAGAGGATACCACTGGGCAATTGAATTCAACAGATGAAAGGCAATCGAGGTCAGGTGACCCAAACACCACTATGGAAGTGAGGGACTGCATAGTGGAGTGGTCATCAAGGGAGTGGTCATTGTTGGAGTGTCTGAGTCAGTGGAAAGGCTTTGGCTCACGGGGCTTTGGGGTGAAGGCTGAGGTGGTGGTGCTGGAGTTGAAGTAGGAAAGGGCCATCCTATTCGAGGAACAAACAGGATTCAGCAGGTAGGCACAGGTCAGGCCAGGTTTTAGATATCATATTTTTTTTCCTCTCGTCATAGACAGTGGGAATGGCAGCCAAGGCTCCTCTTGCAGAATGTGGGTCATCAGTAAAGCCAGCATTATCCCTAATGACCTCATCTGTGAGAAGTTCATCCAGCTGCAGCTCCTGACAAACCGAGTTACTCCATATCATTCAGGAGGGGGTAATAGACAAGAGTTACAGGGACACTATCACACACACCTAGGAGGCCGGAGGAGGGTAGATGGGAGACAGTCAGGAGACGGAAAGAGAACAGGCAGGCAGTGCGGGGCTCCCCTGTGGTCCTCCCCCTCAATAACGTATACCAGTTTGGATACTGTTGGGGGAGACAACCTACCAGGGAAGGGAGAAGAGATGAGCTGTAGTGATAGAGGATTCCATAGTTGGGGGGGAGATGAGGTTCTGTGGAGAAGATTGAGTATCCCAGATGCTTTGTTGTCTCCCTGGTGCCAGTGTCTAAGATATCTCAGATCGCGTTTACGTTATTCTCAGGAGGGAGGGTGAGCAGCCAGATGTCATGATCCATGTAGTGACCAGTTACGTGGGCTGGAAAGGTAAGGATGTCCTGCAAGGAGAGTTCAGGGATATAGGCACCAAGTTAGAGGACAGGTCCTCCAGGGTTATGATCTCAGGATTGATGCCCGTGCCACGTGCTAGTGAGGTTAGAAATAGGAGGATAATGCAGCTTAACACGTGGATAAAGACACGGTGCAGGAGGGAGGGTTTTAGGTTTCCAGATCAATGGGCTCTCTTCCAGGGAAGGTGAGACCTGTTTCGTCAGAATGGTTTTCATCTGAACTGAAAGTGGACTAATATCCTTTTGTGAAGATTTGCTTGTGCTGCTCTGGGGGCAGTTTAAACTAAATTTGCAGGGGAATTGGAACCAGAGTGCTAGAAGAGAGGAAGAGAGAAAGGATGATGTGAAAACTGGAGGTATCTTTAGAAGTCAACAGGTTGCATGTGCTGGAAATGTTCTTTGGCGCATCTATTTCGTTGCAAGGAAGACAGATGAGCTTAAAAGAGTGTGGATTGGCACGTGGAATTGTGACATTGTGGTCATTAGTGAAACTTGGTTGCAAGAAGGCAGGGCTGGCAGCTCAGTGTTCCAGGCTTCCGTTGCTTACATGCGATAGAAGGGGTGTGATGAATGAGGAAAGAGAGGTAGTGCCCAGGCAGGACAGTCTGCAGAGTTCGTCTACTGAGGCTAGATGGGTGGAAATTAGGAACGGGAAAGATATGACCTCAGTCATGGGGTTGTATTAAATAGAATTGGAGGAGCAAATCTGTAGAGATAACAGACACCTGCAAGTTTTGATAGGAGATTTCAGTTTTTCACATATTGACTGGGACTCCCAGACTGAAAGGGCTGGATGCTTGGAGTTTGTCAAATGTTTTCAGGAAAGTTTTCTAAATCAATATCTTTTCTTTCTTTGGCTTGGCTTCGCGGACGAAGATTTATGGAGGGGGTAAAAAGTCCACGTCAGCTGCAGGCTCGTTTGTGGCTGACCAGTCCGATGCGGGACAGGCAGACACGATTGCAGCGGTTGCAAGGGAAAATTGGTTGGTTGGGGTTGGGTGTTGGGTTTTTCCTCCTTTGCCTTTTGTCAGTGAGGTGGGCTCTGCGGTCTTCTTCAAAGGAGGCTGCTGCCCGCCAAACTGTGAGGCGCCAAGATGCACGGTTTGAGGCGTTATCAGCCCACTGGCGGTGGTCAATGTGGCAGGCACCAAGAGATTTCTTTAGGCAGTCCTTGTACCTTTTCTTTGGTGCACCTCTGTCACGGTGGCCAGTGGAGAGCTCGCCATATAATACGATCTTGGGAAGGCGATGGTCCTCCATTCTGGAGACGTGACCCATCCAGCGCAGCTGGATCTTCAGCAGCGTGGACTCGATGCTGTCGACCTCTGCCATCTCGAGTACCTCGACGTTAGGGGTGTGAGCGCTCCAATGGATGTTGAGGATGGAGCGGAGACAACGCTGGTGGAAGCGTTCTAGGAGCCGTAGGTGGTGCCGGTAGAGGACCCATGATTCGGAGCCGAACAGGAGTGTGGGTATGACAACGGCTCTGTATACGCTTATCTTTGTGAGGTTTTTCAGTTGGTTGTTTTTCCAGACTCTTTTGTGTAGTCTTCCAAAGGCGCTATTTGCCTTGGCGAGTCTGTTGTCTATCTCATTGTCGATCCTTGCATCTGATGAAATGGTGCAGCCGAGATAGGTAAACTGGTTGACCGTTTTGAGTTTTGTGTGCCCGATGGAGATGTGGGGGGGCTGGTAGTCATGGTGGGGAGCTGGCTGATGGAGGACCTCAGTTTTCTTCAGGCTGACTTCCAGGCCAAACATTTTGGCAGTTTCCGCAAAGCAGGACGTCAAGCGCTGAAGAGCTGGCTCTGAATGGGCAACTAAAGCGGCATCATCTGCAAAGAGTAGTTCACGGACAAGTTTCTCTTGTGTCTTGGTGTGAGCTTGCAGGCGCCTCAGATTGAAGAGACTGCCATCCGTGCAAAGGACTCTACATCACCTTTGTTGACCTCACCAAAGCCTTCGACACCGTGAGCAGGAAAGGGCTTTGGCAAATGCTAGAGCGCATCGGATGTCCCCCAAAGTTCCTCAACATGATTATCCAACTGCACGAAAACCAACAAGGTCGGGTCAGATACAGCAATGAGCTCTCTGAACCCTTCTCCATTAACAATGGCGTGAAGCAAGGCTGTGTTCTCGCACCAACCCTCTTTTCAATCTTCTTCAGCATGATGCTGAACCAAGCCATGAAAGACCCCAACAATGAAGACGCTGTTTACAACCGGTACCGCACGGATGGCAGTCTCTAAATCAATATATAGAGGTACCAACTGGAGTGAGTACAATACTGGATCTCCTATTAGGGAACGAGTCAGGATAGGTAACAAAGGTATGTGTAGGGGAATATTTTGGGTCCAGTGATCATAATGCCATTAATTAATTATGGAGGAAAGGTCAGGGCCTCAGGATGAGATGCTAAATTGGAGAAAGGCCAATTTTGAGGAAATCCAAAAGGATCTAGAATGCGCAATTTGGGAGAAGTTGTTTTCGGGCAAGGATGTGGCGAGTTAAGTGGGAGACCTTCAAAGGTGAAATTTTGAGAGGTTAGAGCAGGGGTGTCAAACTCAAATTCACGGAGGGCCAAAATTAAAAACTTGGACTAAGTCGAGGGCTGAACTAAATATTTATTGAAAATTTTCAACAACATCTGCATGTTTTCTCTTCTTTCAACATATGTAATGTTAAACTTTTTCTTATTAAAATAAATTTTTAAAAAATATTCAATAAATAATATTTCTCTATAGAGGATTTGTCAAATGTTGCTAGTGTGCTGTCGAATAGTAAAATCTGAGGGCTATTGAGAATGTGGGAGAATAACATGATTACTGAAACAATCAAATGGGTGACTGATTATGGGCATGAACTCTAGCAGGGTTATTTGCCATGCCCTTTTTCCATTGGTACAGATATCCTTTGATTTACACACTTTTCAAGTTTTATGCCTAATGAGCTTGTATCCAGGTGCAGGACCATTTTTAACCAGGAATATATTTATCACTGTGACATGAAACTATTGGAAGATCGTTTTATCCTGAGATTAAAGTTCATAATACTTACTCAGGCCTGTGTGCGGGAGGGCAGGTTTGCGGGCGATCGGGTTGGACAACGACAGTGCGGGGGCATCGGCTCTCGCTGCAGGGCGGCATCTCGGTGGATCAGCGCTCCCGTCACCGTGAGTCGCGGGTCAGCCTGCGGCAGGGAGGGGGAGTGGGCAACGGTACTGGCGAGGTCAGGCCCGAGGCCTCCGGTTCCGGGCGCTGGGAAGCGGCCTTGGCTTCGCCTGACACCGGCCAGGACCCAAAACCAGAGTCCACGGTGAGACCCTGCAACGTAAACAGAGGAGGTGGGGGCGATTAGCGGGCTAACGCCAATGCATTCTGGGATTTATAGTATTAGCTGTGCATGCGCTATACTGGCGCGGCGGCCAGCGGGCCACCTCTAATACATTTTTGAAACGATCTTGCGGGCCGGCCAGAGTTTGACATGTGTGGGTTAGAGTTTGTATGTTCCTGTTAGGATTAAAGGCAAAGTTCATCAGGCATAGGGAACCTTGGTTTTTGAGGGATATTGGGGATCTGGTTTGGAAGAAGACAAAGTGTAGAACAGGTGTAAGCAACAAGGAGCAAATGAGGTACTTGAGTATAAAAATTGCAAGAAAAATCTCAAGAAAGAAATCAGGAAGGTTAAAAGAAGACACGAGGTTCCTTTCCAGACAATGTGGAGGAAATCCTCAGGGTTTCTATAGGTATATAAAGAGGAAAAAGATAGTAAGGGACAAAATTGATCCCCTCGAAGATCAGAGTGGTCAGCTTTGTATGGAGCCAAAAGAGATGGGGGAGATATTAAATGTTTCTTTTTCATCAATATTCACCCAGGAAAAGGGCATAGAGTCATGGGCTCATGGAACCGATACAGATTAAAGAGGAGGAGGTGCCTGCTATCTTAAAGCAAATAGGGGTGAATAAATTCCCAGGGCTTGACAAGATATTCCCATGGACCTTGAGGGAGGCCTAATGTAGAAACAGCAGGGGCCTTGACAGAAATATTTAAAATGTCCTTAGCCACAGGTGTGATGCTGGAAGATTGGAGAGTAGCTTATTCTGTTCTATTTAAAAATGCTTCAAAATAACCATGGAAATTAGAGGCCTGTGAGCCTGACTTCTCTCGTAGGTACATTATTGGAAGGTGTTCTAGAAGATCATATATACGTATTTGGATAGCCATGGATTGATTAGGGATAGTCAACATGGCTTTGTGCCTAGTAGGTCATGTTTAACTGATCTTCTAGAGTTTTGAGGAGGTTACCAGGAAAGTTGACAAAGGAAAGACTGTGGATGTTGTCTACATGGACTTTAGTAAGGCCTTTGACAAGGTCCCACTTGGGAGGTTAGTCAGGAAGGTTCAGATGCTCAGTATTCATAGTGAAGTAGTGAACTGGATTCGACAATGGCTGGACGAGAGAAGCCAGAGAGTAGTGGTGGATGATTACTTCTCAGACTGGAGGCCTGTGACTAGTGGTATGCCTCAGGGATTGGTGCTGACACCATTGATGTTTATCATCTACATCAATGATCTGGGTGATAATGTGGTAAATTGGATCAGTAAGTTTGCAGATGACACTAAGATTGGAGGCGTTGTGGACAGCGAGGAAGGTTTTCAAAGCTTGCTGAGGAATCTGGACCAGCTGGAAAAATGGGCTACAAAATGGTAGATGCAATTTAATGCAGACAAGTGTGAGGTGTTGCATTTTAGAAGGACAAACCAAGAAAGGACATACACGGTAGATGGTCGGGCTCTGAGAACTGTGGTAGGACAGGAATAAAGATATATAATTCCCTGAAAGTGGTGTCACAGGTTGATAGGGTTGTAAAGGGAACTTTGGCATATTGGCCTTCATAAATCAAAGTGTTGAGTACAGGAGTTGGGATGTTATGGTAAAGTTGTATAAAATATTGGGGAGGCCAAATCTGGAGTATTTTTAAAAATTTTTCACACTGTGAACCATATCAATCAAAATACATACAAACATTTCCCTCTTAAATATACACAGTCCCACCCCCCTCCAAACCCATAAACATTTACAATACAATAAAAACATTAAACAATGTCATCACACAATGAAAATAAACAAGAAAATTGTCTCGTCTACTTTTACAAAACAGTTTTTTCTTCTTATCATTTTATGGGGTAAATCTGGAGTATTTTGTGCAATTTTGGTCACCTAACTACAGGAAAGATATCAATAAGGTAGAAAGAGTGGAGAGAAAATTTACTAGAATGTTGCCCTGACTTCAGGGACTGAGTTACAGGGAAAGGTTAAACAGGTTAGGACTTTATTCCCTGGAGCAGACATTTGATTTAAAGTTATGAAGGGGATAGGTTGGCTTTTTGCACAGAGGGTAGGTGAGATACAAACCAGAGGACATGGGTTAAAGGTGAGAAGAGGGATGTTTAGGGAAAATATGAGGGGGAACTTCTTCACACAGAGAGCGGTGGGAGTGTGGAACGAGCTGCCAGCTGAAGTGGTGAATGTGGGCTCAATTTTAAGAAGAATTTGGACAGGTTCATGGATGGGAGGGGTATTGAGGGATATGGACTGGGTGTAGATCAGTGGGACTAGGCAAAATAAAAATGGTTCAGCACATTCTAGAAGGACCGAAGGGGCCTGTTTCTGTGCTGTAACATTCTATGGAGATTGTCAAAGTGGGGCACAGTGGGTTGACAGAGGAGGAGAACTCAAATGGAACACTACAGCACAGATACACCTTTCAGCCCGTCTCGTCTGCCCAGTCCAGATTCCTCCATATCCCTTCCATACATGTACCTGTCTCTTAAATATTCGCCTTTTCAGCCAGCAGCTCCCACCACTCCCTGTTTGAAGAAATTCCCTGAATCTTCCACCTAAACATCTCACTTTTCACCCTTAACCCATGTCCTCCAATCTCAGTGGAAAAAGTCTGCTTGAATTCACCCTACTTACACCCCTCATAATTTTGGATCTCATAGAACATTACAGTGCAGTAAATGTAGGGCACTGAGGAGTGCGGTAGAACAGAGGGATCTGGGAATACTGATACATGGTTCCCTGACAGTGGTATCAAAGAGGCATAAATCAAAGTATTGTGTATAGAAGTTGGTGAAGTGTGCAGGTTTGGTCATCGAACTACAGGAAAGATATTAATAATATAGAAAGAGTGCAGAGAAGATTTACTAGGATGAGTTACAGGGAAAGGTTAAACAGGTTTGGACTTTATACCCTGGAGCGTAGAAGAATGAGGGGAGATTTGATAGATGTATTTAAAATAATGAGGGGAGGATAGAAAGAGTAAATGTAAGTTGGCTTTTCCACTGAGGGTAGATGAGATACAAACCAGAGGACATGGGTTAAGAGTGAAAGGGGGAAAGTTTAGGGGGAACATTAAGGGGAAATTCTTCACGGAGAGTGGAACGAGCTGCCATCTGAAGTGGTGAATTTTAACATTTAAGAAGAATTTGGATAGGTACATGGACTGGGTGCAGATCAGTGGGAATAGGCAGTAAAATAGTTTGGCACAGACTGAAAGGGCCTTGTTTTGTCCTTACAAAATGCAACACCTCACATTTGTCTGCAAAATGGCAGATAGAATTTAATTCCATCTGCTATTTTTCCAGTTGGTCCAGATCCCTCCTGCAAGCTTTGAAAACCTTCCTTGCTGTTCGCAACATTTAGTGTCATCTGCAAACTTGCTGATCCAATTTACCACATTATCATCAAGATTGTTGATATAGAATGCAAACAACAATGGTCTCAGCACCAATCCTTGAGGCACACTATTAGGCACAGGCCGCCAGTCGGAGAAACAGCACCCACTACTACTCTCTTGACGTCTCCCGTTAGTTTAGTAATGAGGAGAGGGCGGTGGAAAGCATCCTGAGGATATGAGGGTTGAGAGCTAGTTTCACTAGGTGTTTGCATCTACTGCTGGAGTCCTGGGAATGGGATTCTCCCTCCCCCCACCCCGAGAGCTGTGGGGTGATGAGAACAGCCAGGAAGCTGCGGGAGTGGGGGGGGGGGGGGGGGGGCAACTGGTCTGGGATGGGTCTGGAGGATACTGAGACGAGGCTGATGTGGGGGCTGTTGGGATAGGGTGGAGCTGGAACAAGGCAGGTCTTGGGGGAGTGTGGATCTCTAGGTGAGATGGGACAGGACTGAGGGTAGTTTGGGTCTCTGGGTGGGACAGGGCAGGACAGGGGGGGGTGTGGTTCTCTGGGTGGGATGGGGCAGGACGGGCGTGGATCTCTGGGTGGGATGGGGTGGGAGTGAGGGGTTGATCTTTGATGGGATTGGGGTGGTGTGGATCTCTGCATGGGGGAGGTGGAAGAAGGGGTATGGATCTCTGGGTGGGACTGGGCGGTGTGGATCTCTGGGATGGGGCAGAACTAGGGGGGTGTGGGTCTGAGTGGGGCATAACAACTGGGGGGTGTGGGTCTCTGAGTGGGACATAACAGGACTGAGGGGTGTGGGTCTTTAGGTAGGATGGGGCAGGTCTGGGGGTGGTGTGGATCTCTAGGTGGGATGGCAGATTTGGGGATGTGGGATGTAATGGGATTGTGGGGGGGGCATGGGTCTCTGGTTGGGATGGGGCAGGTCTGGTGATGTGGGTCTCTGAGTGGGATGGGGATGGGGATGTGGATCTCTGGGTGGGCCAGGAAGGCAGAGCATCTCTCACATCCCCTGTTGTCATGTTGCAGGGTACCAGCAAGTCCCAGGTGGAGTTCCCCACCAGCCCTTCTACCCAGGCCAGGGTTACCCACCCAGCTACGCCGTCAACCTTGGCCCAGTTGCACCCTCTCCTGGCGCCTACCCAAGGCCGTGTGGCCCCACCACAGCTCCTTTCCCTGTGCCTGGAGCTGTGCAGCCGCTGGGACTTCCTGAGCAGGTAGGTGCACAGAGTGGGGAGGTGTGGTGGGAAGCATGTGGTGTGGTGGGGAGGGGAGCAGGTTGGGAGGCATTTGGGTTGGGAGGGAAGGGATAGCAGGAAGGAGTGGTGCGAGGCAAGGGGGGTGGTGAGGGGGGCGGCAGGGAGGGGAGTGGAGTGGTGGGAAGGGGAGGTGGTGGTGGGAAGGGGGTAGTGGCGAAGGGAGGAGATGGCAGGATGTGGTGTGGGGCACTGGGGGGGGATGAGAGATGGCGGGGAGGGGGTGGTGGGAAGGGGAGAGTTGCAGCAGGGATGGGGGCAGGGAGTGGCAGGGGGAAGGGACTCATGGCAGGGAGGGACGGGGCAGCAGGGAGAGGAGTGGTATGGCGTGGTGGGAAGCGGGGTGTGGGGGTGTGTGGTTGCTGGGATCCCACAGTAATCCCCCTGTTCCATGCCCTATGTTCCTCTAGAAGCCAACAGTTGGCACCTTCGCCCCCCCGTTGCCCACAACTGTTGCTGGTTATGCAGTAAGACCCGGCCCTCTGCCCCCACCCCAAGGGCACAAGCGGCGGTTCACAGAGGAGAGCGAGGAGGAGCTGGCCCTGCTGGGATACCAGGTGGGAGATGCGCCCTCACCTACTGCAGGATTGTGGCGAGGAGGCAGGCAGCGTGCGCTCCCAAAATGCGCCCCCAAAGTCCATCCTGCCCTGAGCACTCCCCCTCCGCCCCCCAGGATTCCCACTCCACCCCACACTGTACCATCACATACTCCCGGGGTTAGACACAAATTGAAGCTCCCTCTCACCATCCCATCACACACTCCTGGGGTTGGACACAGAATGAAGCTCCCTCGCACCATCCCATCACACACTCCTGGGGTCGGACACAGAGTAAAGCTCCCTCCGCACCGTCCCATCACACACTCTTGGGGTCAAGCACAGACTGAAGCTCCCTCTTCACTGTCCCATCAGACACTCCCGGGATCAGACATTGAGTGAAGCTCCCTCCGCACCGTCCCATCCTACACTTCCAGGGTTAGATGACGTGAAGCTCCCTTCGTACTGTTCTGTCCCACATTAGGTCCGTAAGACAGGGGCAGAAATAGGCCATTCAGCCCATTGAGTCTACTCCATGATATCCATTTTCCCATTCATCCCTCTCTGCCTGGTCTTCTCCCCATAACCTTTGATCTGGCTCATCAAGAACCTATCAATCTCTGTCTTAAATACACCCAATGACACCCAATCCAAATCTGTGTGTGGCAACAGATTTACCACCCTCTGACTGAAGATATTCTTCCGCATCTCTGTTCTAAGCGGACGCCCTTCAATGCTGAAGTTGTGGCCTCTTGTCCTAGTCTCTCCCACTGTGGGAAACCACCTTTCTACATCTACTCTGTCCATGCCTTTCAACATTTAAAATGTCTCAATGAGATCCCTCTCATTCCCCTAAATTCCAACGAGTGCAGGCCAAGAGCTGTCAAACGTTCCTCATTTGATAACCCTTTCATTCTGGGAATCATCCAAGTGAACCTCCACTGAACCCTCTCCAACGTCATTATGTCTTTTAAACAAGGATTCCAGAATTGCTCACGCGTGAGGTATCACCAGTGCCCTAGAAAGCCTCGACATCACATCTCTGCTCTTAAATTCTGTTCCTCTTGAAATGAATGCCAGCATTGCATTGCATTGCCAGGGCCTCTGGGAGCCTGGGCAACCGTGGAAATTTAAGTGGATGGTTTGGTCTAGGATTAGTGGCCTCAAACCCCTGTGTCTGACCAATGGCCAGTTGCTGCTACATTGATTTTGCCATCACCAGCCAAGGCCCTGTGCAGTGGAGCCACTGTTGAGGGCCCTGCTCACTCCCAGATTTCCGGGCAAGGAGTGAGTGCTAGTTTTACTGGCAAACTTGGAGCACTTGTCCCAGCCTCGTGATTTGTTGCAGCCTCTTCTGCCTTAAGGAACTAGTTGCGCCAGAACACAGGGCAGGGGACACCATCCCTGCCAACAGCCCGCACCTCTAGGTTCTTTACTTCCACTATCCTGAGAGCAGATTTGAGGGCGCCCCTTTTTGTAGCCCAGGGTATGTTCACGTCTGCAACCTAGCAACAGGGTGTTGCAGTAGGAAGCATTGTTACTACTGCTAATGCCGCTGCTTTTTTCTGCTCATAGCATGGACCCATTCATATGACTAATTTAGGTACAGGGTCCTCTCAGACTGGGAGAAGTGGAGCTGGTGTGATCCTCGCTGACTCCTGCGGCCGAGAGGATGTGGCAGACAGGTAGGTACATTGCTTCCAACCGTGTTTGTTTGTTCCCTCGGGCAGAGAGGTCCCGTCAAACGGGAAAGGAAGCGGACATAACAATGGCGCCTGAAGCTCGCAGTGGGAATGTGAAGAGACAGGGAAGGGAGGGGTAAAAATGCAACGCTGGAGAAACTCGGCTGGTCAAACAGCAAACAGTGGACTTTATGTAGCAAAGATACACAACCAACGTTTCGGGCTTGAGCCCTTCAAGGTATGACTAAATGTGGGCAGATGCCCGAACAAAATGGTGGGGGGGGGGGGAGCACGGACAGGAGGTAATAGGTGGATAAGAGAGGAAGGGCCCACCAGCAAACGGGGAGGGAGGATGGTTCTGTGAGTGGAGAGGGAAGGGGGTGAGAGCTGGAGGAAAGGGATGGGGAAGAGAGAGAACAGGGTGTGGTCTAGCAGAAACCAGAGAAGTCTATCTAGTTAGAGAGTTCCCAGAAGGAATATGAGGTGTTGTTCCTCCAATTTATGGGTGGCTTTGGTTTTGTAGTGCATGAGGCCATGGACAGACACGTTGGCCCAGGAGTGGGGTGCAGAATGAAGTGGTTGGTCCCTGTGTTACGGGTCCAGAGGACCTCAAAACCCAGCAGCAATAGATATTCACCAAGACAAATGATTACTTAAATAAAAATTGCTTTTAATTATCTTTAAACATGAAAATAGAATCAAAGTTTAACTTAACCCCCTTCTAATTCTGTGCACACGTATGTGTAATGAGTAAGTTTAGAAAAGTTCTTTGATTCACAGTCCAATCTCACTTCTTACTCCTCCAAGTTCACTGGTTGCAGGCAATTCTTATACTGTGCACAAAATTTAACATATATGAATTTCACCAAGCTTTGGTGCTTGAAATGTAAATAATTGCCGCTCAGGAAGGTTTTCAGAGAGAGATTTGTTGCTCGCTGGACACAAACTGATCTTTTCTAATCAGCCACGCCACAGGGCCTGTAACCTGTCTTGCCGAAGAAACTTACCCCATCAGGGTTTTCCAGATGATAACCTTTTTCTTTCAGGTCACCACAGAGTTCCTTTCTGTTTCTCTTATTTCAAGTGAAACATTAGGCAGCCAGTCCTCTCCTCTTGCATGGACCACAAGGGCTTTGACCAGGCTGAACTCACAACCTATCTTCAAAAGGGTTTTTTTTCCACAAGCTTGCCAGCTTGTCCTTTTCCAGTCCCAGCTGCTGCTGCTGAACTGGAGAACTGAATTCTCTCTCTGCTTGCAAAACCACATGACCCTCTTAGAACAGCCAAATGCCCTCAGACAGCGGCTCCCAACCTAATCCTCTGAGTTCTTTCATCTGTTGCTTTTTAAAACAATCCATTAGTGAAGGCCCTTGGGCACTCCCCAAAGCTTTTGTAAAGGCACTTGGAGCCAGCTTGAGCAGAGCTCCAGTATTTTAAATGCGATCTGTTTTGACGTGTTTGTATGTGACCTACACTAAAAAAACCTGCTACACTTTATCTCCCAAAAGCATATCTATATAAAATGCAGACAGAGCGAAAATGCTTAGTGAGACAATCTCCCAGTCTGTGCCCAGTCTCTATGATGTAGAGAAGGTCACAGCGGGACACCAGATGCAGTAAATCACTGATATACCAATGTTGCTTCACCTGGAAGTGCTGTTTGGGGCCCAGAATGGTAGTGAGGGAGGAGGTGTGGGCGCAAGTGGAAGCAGCAGAATTTGGGTTTCACGTGGCATTCAATGAATCTTCCACTGTCTGCAAATTTGGACATTGTCCAAGTGGGTTTCCTCCTACCTTCCAGCGACTGACCAGGGTAACACGAATTTAATCAATCAGTGCCAGCAGGGCCTGTTACCATGTGTCTAAAAGTAAAATCTGTGCACAAGCTGGTTTGCAACGGTCCGGTCCTGCGTTGTAGTTCCCTAAGTGAGCCTATCCTCGTCTCTTAGAAGATTGGAGAGGCAGAGTGGTCTGTCGGTGGGGAGATGAGGTGGGGGGGCCTGTGGCCTTTGTCTCAAGAATGTTGGAGGGGCAGTCTGGTGGTCTCTGTGGACTGCTGTGAGGAGTGGCCTCTGTCACTGTGCACAGGGATATGGTGAACAGTCCAGACCTGTGTGGATTGAAATATTTACAGAAATTTAAATTTCCACATACAGCATGGTGCAGGCCCTTCCAGCCCAAGTCCGTGCTGCCCAGATACTCCAATTATCCTACAACCCCGAACATTTGGGAGGGTTGGAGGAAATTGGAGGAAACCCACGCTGATACGAGGAGAACCTACCAACTTCTTACAGACTGCATAGGATTTGAAGCCTGGCCACTGGCACTGTAACAGCATTGTTCAGACCATGTAGAGAGATGGGTGGCCGCATGGACAGGCTGGGGTTCCAGCTTTGTATCTGCCAGAGCTCTCTGCAGGCCTTGAGGTGCCTGCTCTGGGTGTGTGGTACCTGGAACATCAGCTGAGGGTTGTCATTCCTCATACGATAAGGTGGTTTTTGGTGGTCAGCCCATGTTCTCCCTGCAGGGCAGCGGGAGGTAGCGTACAGTTCATGATCCTGCTCCATCCCCTCCTGGAAACTGCACTGTCCCAAGCCATTTCACCTTCCCCCCACTCCCCCAACCACCTCTCCAATTGGGCTGGATCCAGACTGATCCTAAGGCCTGTGTGGAACCAGTAGCTTGGGTCTTCAGGTAGAGGGCAAAGCTTCACATCAAACAAGAAATCCAAAATAGAAAATGCCTGTGGCACTGGTGGCATTGTCTATTGTCACATATACTGAGATATTCAAATGGTGCAGGGGCATTGTCTTTATCCAGGAGAAGGCCTGGAAGCATCAGGAAGGGTGTGTGATGGAAGGGATGGGGCAATGGCTGATTTAGAAGGGGCTGAGCATGCAGAGAGGGGGGCTGCAGGTGAGGGAGGGGAGGAGGGCTGTGTGAGCAGGAGATGAGGTTGTCGGAGGGGAGGGGACTGTAGGAGGGGAGGGAGGCTGTGTGATGACATATCTGTTTTGCAGCTTTGAGTGGAGCAGTTCCGACTTGCGCACTTTCTCCTGGATCGCTACTGATCTCTGTCCCATGTTCCTCCCAGGCAACTGATGTCTCCCCTGATGCAGCTCCTGGATAAAGGATTAGTGCAGTCGGAGGAATGCATGCCGATGTATGGGCCCGCAGCTTCTCTGGGTGAGTGAGCCCCTGAGCATTGCCCCACACACAACCCTGCTCCCGATGGGATGGTGAATCAGCCAGGGTTTCTGCTTCCTGTCACTGCCCAGTGGCCCTGGGTTTAGAAAGAAGGGAAATCAGCCAGGGTCCCTGCTCCCTGTCATTACTCAGTGACCCCAGGGTTGGGGGGGGGGCAGAATCAGCCAGGGTCCCTGCTCCCCATCACTGCCCAGTGACCCCAGGGTTAGAGAGAGGGGGCATCAGCCAAGGTCCCTGCTCCCTGTCATTGCTCAGTGACCCTGGGGTTAGAAAGAGGAGAGGTATTCGGGGAGGCAGATGATACAATGGTAGGTGGAGGAACAGGTCATAATGAGGAAACAAGGAGGCTGCCGAAGGACATAGACAGATTAGGAGAACGGGCAAATTAAACAGTAATGGTTACTTGAAAAAGTTCTTTAAAAAGTTAATACCCTACTGCATGACAAATTCTACCCCTTCCCTTCCAAAGTTATTGGTTCGATACATTCACTACTTTAAAAAAATGCATAAATCATGATCTAATTGATCTTATAAATTACGAAAAAAAAATAGATAAAAGGACTCAATAAGCTTAAAATTTAAAGATCTGTTACATAGGATGAGCATCTGATATTTTTCCCGAAGTTGAACATGCCATCGTGCCATAAAGAGAAAGGGAAGATCTTAAATGAGTTTTTTTGCTTTGGTTTTAACTCAGGAAACAGGCAGAGAGTCGTGGGAAGTAAGGAGAGCGAGCAGTGAGGTCGTGGACCCTATTCAGATTAAAGAGGAGGAGGTCCTTGCTGTCTTAAACCAAACAAAGGTGGATAAATCCCAAGGGCCTGACCACATATTCCCTCAGACCTTGAGGGAAGTGAATGTAAAAAGTGCAGTGGCTCTGGCGGAAATATTTAAAATGTCCTTAGCCTCAGTGAGGTGCTGGAGTGGAGGACTGGACAGTCGTTCCCGTTCCATTATTTAAAAAAAGATCCAAAAGTAACCCTGGCAATTACAGGCCTGTGAGCCTGACATCAGTAGTAGGTAAATTATTGGAAGGTATTCAAAGAGATTAGATATACAGTATTTAGACAGCCTGGGACTTGGTTTAGGGTTGATCAACGTGGATTTGTATGTGGTAGGTTGTGTTGATCCAATCATAATTTTTTAAAGAGGTTACCAGGAAAGTTGATGAAGGAAAGGCTGTGGATGTTGTCTACATGGACTTCAGCAAGGCCTTTAACAAGGAACCTTCCACATGGAAGGTTAGTCAGGAAGGTCCAGATGCTCGGTATTCATGGTGAAGTGATAAACTGGATTCAACATTAGGTACGTGGGAGAAGCCAGAGAGTAGTGGTGGATGATTGCTTCTCAGACTGGAGGCTTATGACTAGTGATGTGCCTCAGGAATCAGTGCTGGGACCATTGTTGTTTGTCATCTACAGAACACTATACCTTCGGACCTCGATGTTATGCCGACCCATATATTCCTTTAAAGAAAGTACTAAACCCTCCCTACCCCATAACCTTCTATTTTTCTTCCATCCATGTGCTTGTTTAGAAGACTCTAAACCCCTAATGTTCCAGCCACCACCACCACACTTAAACTCCATCTATCATCTTTCTGCCCACTCTTATAACTGGCCTATATCCCACTGCAAGCTTTGAAAACATTCCTCACTGTCCACACCACCACCAATCTTCATATCATCTGCATATTTACAAATCCTATCATCCAGATCATATGACAAACAGCAGTGGACTCAGTACTGATTCCTGAGGCACTCCACTAGTTACTGGTCTCCAATTTGACAAAGGATTTTCCACCACTACTCTCTGGCATCTCCCATCCAACCAATGTTGAATCCATTTCACTACCTCAACATTACTACCCAATGATTGAACCTTCGCAACTAACCTCTTATGTGGAACCTTGTCAAAGGCCTTACTAAACATCCACTGCATTCCCTTCATCAACCTTCTTTGTAACCTCCTAGAAAATTCTATAAGATTTATTAAACATGATCTACCATGCCCAAAACCATGTTGACTACTGCTAATCAGTCCCTGTCTATCCAAATAATTGTATATTCCATCTCTAAGAACACTCGCCATTAATTTACCTACCACCACCATCAGACTCACAGACCCGGTTCACTTTTAGAGCCTTTTTTAAACAGTGGAACAACATAAACTACCCTCCAATTTTCCGGCACCTCCCCCATGGCTAATGACATTTTAAATATTTCTGTTAGAGCCCCCACTATTTCTACACTAACTTCCCTCAAGGTCCTAGGGAATATCCTGTTATATGACCTGGTGAATTATCCACCTTTATTCTCTTTAAAATAGCCAGTATGACCCCCTCATCAATCTGTACATTTTCTATGACCTCACTACCAGATTTCCTGACTCATTATTCCTTCCCTTAGTGAATATTGAAGTAAAAAAATTTAAAATTTCCCCCATCTCCTCTGCACCCTCTCTGTAGATTTCACACCCTTACTATAATGAGGTGACTAGAACTTAACACAATGCTCCAAGTGTGGTCTCACCAGAGATTTGTCGGGCTGCAACATCACCTCTCCTGAACTCAATCACCCAACTAATGAAGCCCAGCATCCCAAAGGAATTCTTAACTATCCTAACAACCTGTTCTGCGAACTTGAGGGATGTATGGATTTGAACCCCAAGGTCCCTCTGTTCATCCACACTCAAGTAACTGACCATTAACCCCATGCTCAGCCTCTGGTTTGTCCTTCCAAAATGCATCACCTCCACTTATCTAGTTTGAACACCATCTGCCACTTTTCCACCCAGCTCTGCATCCTGTCTATATTCTGTTGTAACCAACAACCATCAGTTCTATCCACAACTCCTCCAACCTTTGTCTCATCTGCAAACTTAATGACCCATCTTTCCGCCTCTTCATCCAGGTCATTTAGTAAAAATCAAGGAGCAGGGGTCCCAGAACAGATCCTTGCGGTACTCCATTAGTCACCGATATCCAGGCAGAATATTTTCCTTCCACTACTACTCTCTGGTTTCTACAGGCAAGCCAATCTTTTATCCACACAGTCAAGGTTCCATGGATTCCATACCTCAAGACTTTCTGAATGAGTCTCTCATGGGGGACCTTTATTAAATGCCTTACTAAAATCCATGCAGTCCATATCTACCTTCTCAAAAAACTCAATTAGGCTTGTGAGGAATGACCTTCCCTTCACAAAGCCATGTTAACTATCCTTGAGTAGACTGGTCTTCTCCAAATGTTCATAGACCCTGACCTTAAGAATCCTCTCCACTAGTTTGCACACCACTGATGTAAGACTCACCGGTCTATAATTCCCAGGATTCTCCTTTTTAAAAAAGGGGCTTACATTTGCCATTCTCCAAATTCCGACACATCCCTGCGACATAAAAGGTCATAGCTTCTGCCCCAGCTATCTCTTCTCTCACTTCCCACAGGTTATATCACTTCCAGCACTAGGGACTTAGCAATCTTAATTTTTTAAGAAGATCCAATACTTCCTGAATCTCAACATTATCCAGCAAAAAGAAACCTGTTCTATTCCAACTTCACCCTGATCAAGGTCCTTTTCTCATGTGAATACTGTAGCAAAGTATTCAGTTTGGAGCTCCCCAATCTCCTCCGCCTCCAGGCACATGTTGCCTCCTTTATCCTTTAGCAGCCCCACCTTCATTCTCGTCATCCTTCTGTTCTTCACCATATGCACAGAACACCTTGGGATTCTCCTTAATCTAGATCAGTGGTTTTTAAACTGCCCCCGTCAACTCAAATTCCATGTTAAGTAATCCCTATGCCATGTGATTAGTAATGGATTGCTTAAGGTGCTATGTGAGTGGGAAGAAAAAGTTTGAAAACCACTATTTTAATAGTCCCTGATTGACTCATTATGTGCACCATTTCATAACTCAAAAGGAAATGGGCCAATGACAATTTTTCTCCAGCAAAGTATTTCAGTAACAGTTTGGTCCCTTCCCTTCCCACTCACATACCACCTTAAGCAATCCTTTACTAATTACAGACCCCCGGTGACATAGGGATTGCTTAAGGTAAAATGTGAGCAGGGAACAGTTCGAAAACCACTGATCTAGATCATAAAGTGGTAAATTGGATCAGCAAGTTGGCAGATGACGCAAAGAAGGCTTTCAAAGCTTGCAGAGAGATCTGGGCTGCAAAATGACAGATGGAGTTTAATGTAGACCAATGTGAGGTGCTGTACTCGGAAGGACATACATGGTAAATGGTCGGGCACTGAGGAATGCGGTCGATCAGAGGGATCTGGGAATGCAGATACATCATTCCCTGAAAGTGGCATCACAGGGATAGGGTTGTAAGAGCTTTGGGCATATTGGCCTTCATAAATCAAAATATTTAGTGTAAGAGTTGGGATGTTATGTTGTATGAGACATTGGTGAGGCCAAATCTGGAGCATTGTGTGGAGTTTTGGTCACCCAACTACAAGAAAGATATCAGTAAGATAGAAAGATTTACTAGGATGTTGCCTGGACTTCAGGAGCTGAGTTACAGGGAAAGGTTAAGCAGGTTAGGACTTTTTTCCCTGGAGCATAGAAGAATGAAGGGAGATTTGATCGAGGTATTTAAAATTATGAGGGGGATAGAAAGAAAATTGGAGCTGGGGTTTTTCCACTGAGATATGAACCAGGACGTCTGTTAAGGGGAAAAGTTTAGGAGGCAGTGAATGTGTGCTCAATTTTGTTCAACATTTAAGAAGAATATGGATGGCAGGGCTATGGACTGGGTGTAGGTAAGTGGGACAAGGCAGAATAATAGTTTGGTAGGGACACTCATGGCCTGTTTCAGTGCTGTAAAGTTCTATGGTTCTATAAGAGCAGGGATGTGATGTTGAGGCTTTATAAGGCCCTGGTGGGACCTCCAGTGGAGTATTGTGAGCAGTTTAGGGCTCCTCGTTTAAGATAGGCTGTGCTGATGTTGGGGAGAGTTCAGAAGAGGTTCACAGGATCATTCTGGGAATGAGAGGGATATCACATGAGGAGTTTTGATGGATTTTGGCCTGTACTCGTTGGAATTTAGGAGAATGAGGGGGATTTCAATGTTACATGTTGAAAAGCATAGACAAAATAGATGTAGAAAGGTTGTTTTCCATGGTGGGAGAGCTTAGGCAAGAAGGCATAACTTCAGGATTAAAAAGTGTTCGCTTAGAACAGAGATGTGGAGAAATTTATTCAGCCTGAGGGCGATGAATCGGGAATTTGTTGCCACAGGTGGTTGTGGAGGGCAGGTCATTGGGTGCATTTAAGGCTGAGATTGAAAGGTTCTTGATTAGCCAGGGCATCAAAGATTATGGGGAGAAAGCTGTGCCGTGGAAAAATGCATTAGCTTGTTTAAATGGTGGGGAAGACTCGATTGGCTGAATAGCCTCTGCCTGCTCCTGTCTTTTGGTCTTATTGATGTTTGGAGCAACAGATATAGGAGAGTTATTGAAGTCCATTCTAACACAGCCTTTCTGTTTGTTTGTCTCTCTCTTTCTCTATCTTCCCTTCCCCCCTCCCCACCACCCCCCCCCCCATCCCGATGCTGCCTCTGCCGATCTGCCCATGTCTCCGGATTGCCCTGTGCCTTGTTCCCCGTGATGGTAAACCACCCCCCTCCTCAATAACAAACTGGTTTTTCTCTCCTGAGCTGTTTTTATGCCTGCTGTGGCGTGTTGTGTGCGTGCGTGCGTGCCTGTGTCTCTGCCTCTCTCTAGGTGGCCCCGAGCACCCCGCGGCCAAGGTGAGGCGAGGGTACGAGGGGGAGATCCGGCCTGCCTATGGCAGGGAGCCAGCGGTAGAGGAGGACCAACTCGCTGGGAGGCGGCCCGGCGCGGCACAAAGCTGGAGCGCTGGCTGTTGCTACACCCTGCCTGCCCAGCGCCCCCAGCAGCAGATGCCTTTCTGGATGGCACCCTAGCCAGGCGAGCTGGGTAGGGGCCCCTCCCCTCCCACTGAAACCATCACGGACCGGTGAAGCAGGGGGCCTCTGGTGTCCCCAAGGAACGAGAGGTGTGGGGGAGGGATGGCAAGTTTCCAAAAAGATTTATTGTCAAAGTTGCAAGTTTTGCTCATTTTTTTAAAGCAATGCTGGTTCTGTCAGTGTCTGTGGGGCAGGTGGGCCAGAGGATGGGTGGGGGTCCTCTCTTCCCAGTTACCACACCCTGGGGCAGGGGTTGGAGCAGTGGGGTTCTGTGTGGTCTCCTGCCTTCGAGGGTCCTGCTGCAGACGAGCACTGAGCTGTGCCAGAAATCTCCATATTCCGGACAGTTCCACCACATCCTTGTCAGCCCTTGTGCAGTGGAAGATGGGGACGCTGGGGTGGATCGGATGCTCGCTAGCTCGGCAAGCCCATGCTCTCCCTAGGTTGTGTGGGAGGACAAACTGACATGTTTGATGCTGCCCTTGCCTGTGCATGGGGCCTGTGTGACGAGGACTTTTCTGCACGTTGTAAATAAACGCAGATGAAACTCGTTTCCTCTCTCTTCCCCTCCGGTCCTACTTGTCCAGACATGGTGTCTCAACAGAAGTCAGGGAGCAAGGTCAGAGGCTCTGTCTGGGTGGCTGGAAACCACTGTGTTTGGGGCCAGGAGTTTGAGCCCACCCGTCTTCCTCAATCTCTGTAGACCAGCAGTTCCCTCCCACAGGGTCGGACAGAGCACCAACCTTGGTTGCTAGCACCGACAGCACTCCATCCCACTGATTTTCCAACTGGTCTTTTTGGAGCAAAGACTGGAGGGGGTGCAGGTAGGACCAGGGCTCCTGGCATGGGGGCAGTGTGGGTGTTGGTGCAGACTCATGTTGGGGGTAGCCCCACCAGAAGTGGGGTGAGCCTTGATATGGTGTCTTTCCCATGTCACCGGTGTGAACCTGGTTAATGTTGCAGGGAGAGGCCCCACTCACTGGAACATGTATCATGTCCACGACGAGAATCCAGGCACCAACTTGCTCAGCTCACAGGGTGCGATGCAGGGCTTCGCCACACGAAATGTGTGGACCCACAACACAAAAGCACACTGCATCGGTGTGGGTCAACTTGTGGATTTTATTAGATAAAAGGCATGAATACAGAACAGATCTGGCAGGCACAGTGAAGCTCCCTCCACACCATCTCATCACACACTCCCAGGGTCAGACACAGAGTGAAACTCACTCCATGTTGTCCAGTCACACACTCCCAAGGTCAGACACAGAGCGAAACTCACTCATAGAGTGAAACTCCCTCTGTACTGTCCCATCACACACTCCCAGGGTCAGACACAGCGAAACTCCCTCCGTGCCGTTCAGTCACACAATCCTGGGGTCAGACACAGAGTGAAGCTCCCTCCGCACTGAAGTTGCACCCAAACTCTTGTTTGGGTGCAGAGAAAGGCATTTGAAAAGTGCAGTAAGCCAGAGCAGTCTCCTCCCTGCCAGGTGCCAGTGGGATGGGGGACTCCGGGCTGATTGTATCTTGCATCGGCCTCACTGCAGGCTCTGCTTGAACTGCCGACAGATGCGGTGACGATGCTGGGAAACAAACAAGTGTTAGGATCAGTAACAGGAGTACCTGTCTCCCTCACTAGGCATAAGAGCACAGTATGTCCTCCCCTCCCCCCATCCTTGCCAACAGGTTCCTTATACCCCAGGGCCCCAATAGTCCCCAGCAATTGCACACATCCCCAGGAAAAACAGCAACACTCTGTTTTCCCATGTCCCTGTCCCCAGGATGTACCCTGTTTAGAAATGGCAGGAGATTGTGAACAGACACACTAACCCCAGCATCTCCCGGTACGGTGTCCCAGGAGAGGGCAGAGACTGGGATCTGGAGCCGAGGACTCGCCAAGCAGTGAGGGTTGGGTCGCCCAGTCTGCTGGAGGAACTCAGTAGCACAGGCAGAATCCGTGGGAGAGAAAGAACTGTCACTTGGTGCCACACAACCTCCACATTCCATCACTGCTGTCAGACTTGCAAAACCTGGTCGTTTTGGTGTGCCTGTGACACTTAAGAATGGGTTGATGCTTGGATGGCACGAAAAAGAATGTTTCCCTATTGTGAAACAGTAAAGTCTTGCGGGCGCAGTGATTGTAGTGCAATACATAAACGTGCTGGCTTGCAGCGTTGATGTGAAACAAAGAGATATAAGCGAGGATTTGGGCCTGAGCCCTTTGTTGAGGTATGAGTAAAAATCTGTCTCAATACAAAGGCTGGGGGAGGAGGGGTAGGGGATCCAGGCCAGAGGGCAGAAGAGACAAAAAGTTGAGGTGATCAGGGGAGTGGCTAGCTCCTTATGGAGAGGGTGGGGAGCTGGAGGAAAGAGACTCAGGGTGAGGGTTTAATGGGAACTGGAGACTGTCTAGTTGGAGGGCATCCAGACCGAATATTAGGTGGTGTTCCTCCAATTTGTGGAGGCTGTGGACAGACATGTCAGTGTGGGAATGGGATGTGCAATGAAACCACGAAGAGCTCAGGCCCAAAACGTTGGTTATAAGCCTTTGGACACTGCGTGACCTGCTGAGTTTCTCCAGCACTCATGTATTATACTTTCACCACTGTATTTGGTTCATGTAATAAACTGGTCATCCAAACTCCTGGGAGCTCTCAGTGTTCTGTGGCAGGATGTCAGGACTGGAGCAGCAAGCATTACAAACCACCACCCCCCCCCCCCCCCCCCCAACACACACGAGTGCAGACACATTTGACGGCGAACAGGTTTGAGGGCAAGTCGCCATGGGAACTGTTAGACTGCTGCAACACAGCTCAGCATGGTGCAAGGAATCAAGGGGGAAGGACGACACGTGACCCAAGTATGCGCAGGCAGCGGGGGCTTGTGGTCGGGGAACAGGTTGGAGTGAGGAAATGGAAGTGTTGTAATCAGACGGAGCTGGTGAGGACGCATATGAGGACACATCCTTATGGAAGAATGTTCTGGGATTGGAGGCAGTCCAGAGGACTCACTGACCGGCCCAGTTCTTGGGATGAATGAAGAAATTCGATTCACGTTCTTTGGAAACGTCAACAGGACAGGCCCTTTGGTCCACAGTGTTGTGCTGACCCATGTAAACCTATCCTTCCCCACATGACACCCAGACCCTATTTTTCCTTCCTCCATCTGCCTGCCTCAGTGACTTTTAAATGCCCTTAATATTCCAGTCTCCACCACCACTCCCAGCAAGGCATTCCAGGCCCCCACAACTCTTGTGTAAAAGAAATTATCCCAAAACTTCTCTCCCTTCACTTTCTACACATCCTCTGGTGTTTGCTACTCCTGCCCTAGGAAAATGCCACCTATGTCTCTCATAATCTTGTAGGCTCCTATTGTCTCCTTTTTCTCCACTCCGAAGAGATAAGTCCCAGCTCTGCTAACCTTACTTCATAAGACTTAATTTCAATTGAGGAAACATCCTGGCTTCTCCACAGCTTCGTATAATGAGGTGACCAGAAATGAACCCAATACTCAAAAGTGGTCTCACCAGAGATTTCTTGAGTTGCAACACAACCTCTCTACTCCTGAACTCAATCCCCAGCATCCAATCAGCCTTCTTAATGATCCTACCAACCTGAGCAGTGACCTTTTATTGAATATTTTATTTTTCCAAGACTCAAAATCCAAAACAACAATTCAATCTTCTCAACAATGATACATTCAGAACCCCTTCCCCTCACCCATCTCCCTTCCCTCCCATTCTCTAATAGGAAAAGATGTAAATTAAACAAAGAACCAAAAATCTATAGTCAGATCCTTAATGGAACTGCAGTGGCCCACTAACCGGGACATGACCTGGTACACAAGATTGCCAACTAATGCGGCGACCCCACAGGGGCCAACCACCTTTGTCCCAGGTGACAACCTGGACGGCGGGAGATGAACAACAGCACGAACGTCGACCAATCAGAGGCTGGTGCTGCTGTGATGTCACTCCTGTCATCAGCAGCAGGAAATAATATAAGCACAGCTGCCAGTGCATTAAATCAATCTTTGTTTTCGACTCCTTGTGGGTGTATGTTCTTTCCACACTTTGTGGTAGCGCGCGCACTAAATTAGTGACCCCAGCAGGTCCAACCGGCTGTTGGACCCTAAGATGATGGACCAAGCGGCTCTTCACGTGGTTGTGTTGAAGCTGCCAATGTTCTGGGTGTCGCAGCCACACGTATATTTCAAATAGGCCGAGGCCCAGTGAGCTCGCTCGACCAGGACACGGCAGTAACAGTGGATGACTTCCTGTGGCAGCCTCTGGCACACGGCAAATACAATTGCCTCCATATAACCACTTACAGCACAGAACAGGCCAGTTTGGCCCTACTAGTCCAAGCCGTAACAAATTCCCACCCTCCTAGTCGCACTGACCAGCACCCGGTCCATACCCCTCTAGTCCCCTCCTATCCATATAACTATCCAGTCTTTCCTTAAATGTAACCAATGATCCCACCTCCACCACGTCTGCCGGAAGCTCATTCCACATCCCCACCACTCTTTGCGTAAAGAAATTTCCCCTCATGTTCCTCTTATAATTTTGTCCCTTCAATCTTAAACCATGTCCTCTAGTTTGAATCTCCCCCACTCTTAATTGAAAAACCCTATCCACATTTACTCTGTCTGTCCCTTTTAAAATCTTAAACACCTCTATCAAGTCCCCCCTCAATCTTTTACGCTCCAGAGAAAAAAGCCCCAGTCTGCACAACCTTTCCCTGTAACTCAAACCTTGAAATCCTGTCAACATTCTCGTGAACCTTCTCTGCACTCTCTCTATTTTGTTTATATCTTTCCTATAATTTGGTGACCAAAACTGTACACAGTACTCCAAATTTGGCCTCACCAATGTCTTGTACAATTTCATCATAACCTCCCTACTCTTGAATTCAATACTCCGATTTAAGGCCAACATTCCAAATGCCTTCTTCACCACACCATCTACCTGAGTATCAGCCTTGAGGATACTATTTACCACAACTCCTAAATCCCTTTGTTGCTCTGCACATCTCAATAGCCTATCATTTAATGCATATGACCTATTTAGATTTGCCTTTCCAAAATGTAACACCTCATACTTATCTGTATTAAATTCCATCAGCCATATCTCAGCCCACACCTCCAGCCTTCCTAAATCACCTTTTAATCTACGGTAATCTTCCTCACTGTCCACAACACCACCAATCTTTGTAACATCCGCAAACTTGCTTATCCAATTCTCGACCCCTACTTCCAGATCGTTAATATATATAACAATAGTGGACCCAGGACCGATCCCTGAGGAACTCCACTAGTCACTGGCCTCCAATTGGACAAACAATTTTCTACCACTGCTCTCTGACACCTCCCATCCAACCATTGCTGAATCCATTTCACTACCTCCTTATTTATATCTAATGCCTCCACCTTTTTTCCTAACCTCCTGTGGGGAACTTTGTCAAAAGCTTTACTAAAGTCCAAATAGACAACATCCACAGCTTTCCCTTCATCAACCTTTTTTGTAACCCCCTGGAAAAACTCAATCAGGTTTGTCAAGCATGATCTACCATGCTGATTACTCCCTATCAATCCTTGTACCTCCAAAAATTTGTAAATAGCACCCTCAGAACACTTTCCATCAACTTACCCACCACAGACGTCAGACTCATGGGCCTATAATTCCCAGGTTTACATTTGGACCCCTTCTTAAACAGCGGAACCACATGCACCACCCTCCAATCCTTTGGCACTACCCCCGTGGCCAGTGACATCCTAAATATCTCTGTTAATGGCCCCACTATCTGTCCACAAGTCTCCCTGAGTGTCCTTGGGAATATTTTGTCCAGTCCCAGAGATTTATCCACCTTTATATCTTTTTCAACACAGCCATCACTACCTTCTCGGTTATCCTTATATGCCTCATGACCTTCCCACTATTTTTCTTTACTTCAACTGGTTCAAAATCCCTAGTGAATACCGAGGCAAAAAAATCATTCAAAATTTCCCCCATTTCCTCTGACTTCTCACTCAGCCTACCCTCGCTATCTACAAGGGATCCAATTTTATCCCTCACTAATCTTTTACTTTTAATGTACCTATAGAAACCCTTTGGATTTATTTTTACTCTGTCTGCCAAAGCCTCTTCGTGCCTTTTTTTGGCCTTTCTAATTTCTTTCTTAAGATTCCTTCTACATTCCTTGTAGTCCTCCTTCAAATTCTCAGCTTCTTGCTCTTTATACCTCTTGTACACCTCCCTTTTTCTCCTAACCAAATTTCCAATATTCGTCGAAAACCAAGCCTCCCTATGACTTCCAGCCTTTCCTTTGATCCTCACTAGGACATATCTACTCTACCCTCAAAATTTCTTTTTTGAATATCCTCCATTTTTCATTTACATCCTTACCTGAAAATATCCTGTCCCACTCAATACTCCCAAATCCCCTCTTATTCCTTCAAAATTTGCTCTTCTCCAATCCAGAACCTCAACTTTAGGCCTCTCCTTGCTCTTCCCTAAAACTACCCTAAAACTAACAGAGTTATGATCACTAGATCCAATTTGTTCTCCAACATTAATGTCCGATACCTGAACTAGTTCGTTCCCTAACAGGAGATCCAGTATTACACGTCCCGAGTCGGTTCTTCTACTAATTGATTTAGAAAACAATCTTGAACACATTTAACGAACTCTAACCCATCCAGCCCTCTAATTATATGGGTACCCCAATCAATGTGAGGGAAGTTAAAATCTCCCATGATCACTACCTTATTATTCTCACACATATACGTTATCTCCCTACAAATTTGTTCCTCTAATTTTCTTGGCCCATTTGGTGGTCTGTAATACACTCCTATTAGCACCTTCATGCCTCCTTTATACCTCAATTCCACCCAAACAGCCTCACTGGACGATCCCTCCAGACCATCCTGCCACCTCATGGCAGTAATGTCCTCCTTAACAAGCAGAGCAACTCCTCCCCCTTTTTTACCCCCTGATCTATCACATCTAAAACAAATTTATCCTGGAATATTAAGTTGCCAGTCCTGCCCTTCCTGTAGCCAGGTCTCACTAATTGGCACAATATCATGACCCCAAGTATCTGTCCATGCTCTAAGCTCATCTACCTTGTTCACTATGCTTCTTGCATTAAAATATATGCATTTCAGAGAATGACCCTCACATATATTCTCTTTTCTACCTTTTACCCTAATCTCCATCCTACCTTTGTTATCGTTATTATTCCTATCTAGGTGATTTATAGGTGCCTCAAGGAGCTATTATCTAATGGTGCGAGTGCCGATTGTTGCTTATGGATGGTTTACAGGACAAGGATCCATCCACCCTCATGATTGAGATGCTCAGCTTTGCTGAATTTCCTGGAGCAGCTACCTGCTGATATCCAACTCTTGCTCGCTGACGAGGACGTCAGCAAACGCAGGAAAGTCATAGCCCAGGCAGACATGCTTTGGAGTGTGAAGAGGGAACATGGTGCCTCGGTACAGCAGATCGCTAGGCCACACTCATAGCCGACAACAAGGATAAACAAATTAGGAGGCAAATGGACCCCTCCAACCCAAAAAAACTTACTATCACCAATGATGGGATGTGGGGGACCATCAATGCCGCCCACCCTATTTATTTCAGGGAAATGCCATGGCCAACCATCCTTAATGGTTGTGGCAGTTGGCCAACACAATAGCCTCCTCATGTCACTGTCAGGAAGGTGCTTTCTCATTGACACCGGTGTTGAAATGTCTTCTTCCCCCATCGGCCTAAACACCCAGAACGGCAAACTGGGCTCAGGAGTGAGGGCAGCAAACACCACCATACAAAAGTTTGGCACCCGCACCTTGCCCCTCCTCTTTGGTAGCAACTGGTTCACATGGACATTCACGATTGGAGCTGTAGCATTACTGCTCCTGGGAGCAGACTTCCTGTGAGCCCTCTGCCTGCTGGTACACCTTAAAGAGTGGCACTTGGTGCACGCTAGGACTTTTCAAACATTGCTCCGGGGAAGCCAAGTTACCTGCCCCCCACCTCGACTCCATTACTCTATACGACAATGCATTTACATGGATCCTGGTGGAATTCCCTTCAATTGTGATGCCAGCTTTCATCTATTGAACCGAAGCAGTTAATGCACCAAATTTTGACAAAGCCCCTCCCCAACCCCCCACGAAGTTCACCCATCTGCAATCACACAGGGCACCCATCTAAGGCAACTGAGCACCAGATGCAGGAACTATAAACCCTGCTAAGTGCCAGTTCGGGTTGGAAACAATGGACTTCCTGGGACATTGAATCAACAGGCCCCACACAGTGAAGGGGTTGCATGAATTTGCCGGTATGATTATCTTTTATCACCAATTCATACTGCCATGCGCCCCCTTTTCACACTCATGGCTGAGAAAGGTAAAGACATTACCTGGGACAATGAGGCCTTGAAGGCATTCCAGGAGGCCAAAGACGCAGTGACCAGCGGCACCCTTCTGCTACACCCCAGGCCAAAGGTGACATCTGCTTCACAGTAGACACCTGCAGCACAGCAGTAGGAGGCGCACTGGAGCAATTCATTGAAAGGCAAAGGCAGCCCCTGGCCTTCTTTAGCAGACACGTCTGGCCACCCGAACTCAAATACAGTACCTTTGACCAGGAGCTATTGGTGTTGAACCTGGCAGTCAGGCATTTCAGATATTTCTTGGAAGGTAGACAAGTCAGGGTCTTCACAGTCTACAACCATTAACCTTGCCATCCATAAAGTGTTAGACCTATGGTCGGCCAGGCAGCAGTGACACCTCTCATATGTGTTTGAATTCACCAGACGTCCAAACATTTGCAGGTAAGACCACCGTGGTGGCCGACACACTGTCTTGCCCCGCGATTGAATCCATCCAAACTCTGTCCCAGGGAATAGTCTATTCAGCTCTAGCCAGGGCACAGCAAGAAGACCCTGAAATCCCGGCATACAGGACTGCAGTTTCCTGGCTCAGACTGGAGGATGTCGTCATCGTTTCTGGCAACCAGATGCTCCTCTGCTACATCTCCATTGGCAAACCCCAACCCATCGTGCCAACAGCATGGAGACAGCAGGTTTTCTATGCAATGCACAACTTGGGGCACCAAGCCATCAGACTTCTGTCAAAATGGTGGTCAGTAGGTTCGTCTGGTATGACCTCCGGAAACAGGTCAGTCAGTGGGCCAAGACCTGTACACTCTGCTAGACGTTCAAAGTGCAGACGCACGTCAAGGCACCACCCCCCCGACCCCGGACTCTTGAGCCAGTGTGACATTGGTTTAGCCACGAGCATATTGACATTGTAGGGCATCTGCTGGTCTCCTGTGGGGCAAGATATCTCCTCACCACATGGAGGCTGGAAGCAGTCCCACTGGCCGACACAACCACCGATACCTGCACCAGGGTACTGATTAACACCTGGATGTTGAGGTTCAGAGTCCCAACCACCCTCAGCCCAATGGGTTGGTGGAGCAGTTTCACAGGCATTTAAAGGTGGCCTTGATGACTCAGCTCAAGGGGATGAACAGGACAGATGAGTTAACCTGGGTCCTCCAGGGGATCTGCACCACGCCGAAAGAAGATTTCAACGCTGAGATGGTGTACAACGTGCCTTTGGTGATACTAGGGGAGATCTTGGCTGCTACCAAGGATCCAGAGGACACAATCGCCTCATTGACTAAGTTGAGGGAAAGACTGGGTACTCGAGCCCCTCTGCAGCCTCCCTAGCATGGCCAGGCTAAGTCCTATGTCCCTAAAAATTTAGAGACCTGTGAGCACTTTTTCGTTTGGAGGGGGGCACACCAGACATTTCTGCAATCGCTGTACAAGGGGCCATATAAGGTAGGCACAATGGGTCGACGTGTGTTGTATATTGTTTGTAAGGAAGACTTTCACCAATGACCACCTCAAACCAGAACATCTGCACATTAGCCAACCAGTCTTCACTCAGCCCCCGTGATGCAGAGATAGGCCACCGAAAGTGGCAAACAGCGCGCCAATTGCCGATTCGGGGGGGGGGGGGGGGGTTGTGTAGTGGCCTGCTAACTGGGATGCAACTCGGTGCACAAGATGGCCAATGTCCACAGAGACTGCACAGACCCTGTGGGGGTCAATGACCTTTGTCCCAAGTGACCACCCACATGGTGGGAAACGAGCAACAGCGGGAATGCCGACCAATCTCTGGCCAGCAGCGGGGAGAAAATATAAGCAGAGGTGCCAGTGCAAGAAATCAGTCGAATTCGACCTCTCGGGTGTGTGTCATTCTTTACACACCTCGTGGTAGCGCACACGCTACAGAACTAAATATAAACCCAAAGTAACATGAAATGAAAAAGATACAAAACAAGAGCATGTTGCCTGAGCCCTGACATTTATCTGTCATTTCACTATTAGTACTGATATTAACCTTTCTTTTATTTGGAAGATATCTGCATATCTATGTGCTGTAGATATGTTGGCCACACCCTCACGAACTTGTCATGTTTCCTCCTCAAATTGTATGTGATTTTCTCCAGGGGAATAGAACTGTATCTCCAAATTCCATGGTGTTGTAGCGATCGTGCTACACAAGCTTGGAGAAGAATGACATGCACAACAAATCCTTGGAAAACAACTGGTTTATTGCTCTGGCTGTTGGGCTTATATGGCCCCCAGCGCTGATGTCAGGGCCCCATGTCATCAGAGATCACCGGGCGTCACCCCCAAGTCCACGAGGACACCAGCCATTTTGAGGGCCAGTCCGCATCTTCGCGCACGGGCCGCTACATGCCACCCCCCCCCCCCCACCCGGATCTGGTAATCGGGCCATTGTCTGTTGCCTTGTGTTGCAGGGAAGGGGTGGAGACCAGCTCATTACAGACTAGATATGCCGGCTTTAACTGGTTGATGGTAAAGGTCTCCTCCTTACCGCTGATGTCAAGGGCAAAGGTGGACCGTTGTCCCTGATAACCCTGTTGGGCCCCTTGTAGGTCATTGTAGGGATGGCCGGTGTGCGCCCCTTCTCACAAATACGTACTGACAAGTCCCTGGGGATGTTGTGCTTGGGCTAGCTGCTTGGTGGTGACACAGGGTCTTTTGAGCGTTTATCGTGGGCTAGATCTCCCCAGGAATGATTAAGGGCGTGCCATAGACCATCTCTGCCGCCGAGGCGTTGAAGTTCTCCTTCAGTGTACCGAGGCACCAGTTCATCCACTCAGTTGGGACCCTTGAGCTAGGCCATCAAAGCTGCCTTGAGGTGCTTTGAAAGCGCTCCACCAACACATTGGTCTGAGGGTGATATGCCGTGGTGTGGTGGAGCTGTATCCCCAGGAAGTTAGCCAGCGCTGCCCAGAACTCAGGGGTGAATTGTGCCCCCGTCTGAGGTTAGGTGCTCTGGGACCCTGAATCAGGACACCCATGCATCACTGAGTGCTCTGGTACAGGTTTCTGTGGTGGTATCAGCCAGCAGGGCCTCCTCAGGCCACCTCATGGTCAACCATGGTTAAATAGTATCTCATCCCATGGGAAACTGGTAATGGTCCCACTATGTCAATATGTACATGGCTGAACCTGCGTCACAATAATTCAAAAGTCTGTGTTGGCGATCTCAGGTGAACCTGCACTTTGGAGGACTGGCAGTTCATGCAGTTTCCTGGCAACTGCCAAAGCGACTTTCACAAACTGAATTTGGTATTTGGACAGTTCAAAACACACATCCATGATGTTCCCCAGAAGGTACAATTTCCGATCCTGTGGAAAATCCACCTTTGTAATCAACTTCTCTTTTTTCAGAATGTCCCACAGGTCCTCCCAGAAGGATCTCACCTTTACACAGGCAGGTTGAATGGATAAAGGTTCCAATCTCGACACCACACCTAAAGCATTTTTCTGAATTAGATTTATGTAATTTTGAGGTGTGAGATACAATTGATGCAGGAAATTGTACTGCACCAACCTGTTCCTGCCATCAATACCAGCTGTCATACTGCATGCTGTCCCGACACAGATCCGACCAACATCGCTCGTGGATAGTTGTGCCCACCTGTGTAAACCCAGCTTCGGACCCTCACTTTGGAATGTGAAATACATCATAGAAATAAATTTACCGCACATTCCCCTTTCGAATTAGAATCTCGATGTCACTACACCCGGGCAGGGTCCCAAATTATCCCTTAAGAAAGATCTTAATGGAAGATAGCAGAAGATTTTATTCGACAAATCATACTTATTCCTCAGTTGTTCCAATGACACGAGTCCTTTTTAATACCTTTTAATCCAATTATCTGCCCCTTAAATAAGCCTTTAATGTGTCCCATAATAGGAAACTATTGGTTGTAGAGGGACAGTTCATCTCACAGAACAAATCTAAGCTCTAATGAGGATACAAAATTCTGTTTTTTCCAACAGCAATGAGTTAAAGCGGCATCTATACGCCGCGGCCTGCTTATCGGCATTAGAAGAGTCATGGGTGAATGGTTAGCCAGTAACCGAGCCGCGTACTATCCCACCCTCGAATTGGGCAGATGCCAAATATAAATAAATTTGTAGTGTAGGAATCGTGTTGTCTCAAGTAAAAGAAGTAATCCCCCTATCTTGGATTCTGCCTTCTCCAGACGTCTATTAAATTTAGCTCTTTCATAAAGGCCAGGGTAGACCTAGCTGCCCTTGGCCCTTGTTACTTTCCTCGCTGACTTGTCCATGACCGGATCAAGACAAAAGTTAAAATCTCCTCCAATCAAAACATTTTCACATCCCTCTGTTACCTTTAGAAATGTATCATCGAAATTTGGAGCAAAGACAAGTGTCCATGGATCATAGTATATTTGACAGCGGATCCTCACAATCTCCCAGCCGGGTCAGCAACCACACTTCAGACCACCACTGAAACATTTTTCCCTATGAGGACAGCCACAGGAGAGCATCACAACCTGGCCCACCCACCCGTGTTCTTCATTTATGAGGTGGGTCTCCTGTAGAAATGCAATAACTAGCTGCATATTTTTATAGGTGTGCCAATACTTTTTAATCGCTCCGTTTATCCCATTTATGTTGAAACTTACAAAATTGCGCTCCAAATAAAACCTAAACCAACTAAAAAAAAACTAAACCAACAAATCTGACAAAAAAAAACCCAGAAACATCCCCTGGTGCCCCCCCTTCTCCTCTTCCTCCTTGCCCTCCCTTTCCTTTCCGAGCACCCAATCCCACACAACTGGCACCAATTTATTATGGAGTGTGCTTACTGCACCCATCTACCTTTTACTCAGAGCTCTCCGTATTCTTTATTTATCTTTGACATTTATGTTTAGGCCAATACAACAATAAAACATTCCCCTCTATGTTCTTATCATTTGCAGTATATACAACCCATTATCTTAATTTCTTTCCCATTAATATTTACATTTAATCCTGCGAGGGCGGCAGGATTTTAACCTAATTCATTGCCTCTCTAGCATCCACAAAGAATTCCTGGACTTGTTATTTTTAAGGTTGCAGGGTGAAGGAGGGTGAACTCTATCCCTTTTGCTTTAGATTTTTAAAAACTGGATCAAAATCCTTCCTGCGCCTGAATAGTGTCACACTAATATCCGGAGAATGGGACTTTATTCATTGGAACGTAGACGACTGAGAGGGGACTTGATAGAGGTATTTAAAATTATGAAAGGAATAGATAGACTAGACATAAACAGACTCTTTTCCCAAGGGCAGGGGAGGTTGGAACAAGAAGCCATGAGTTAAGGGTAAGGTGGTAACACTTTTGGAGAAATATTAGAGGTGGTTTTTTTCACTCAGCGAGTGGTGGCAGAATGGAATGATCTTCTGAATGAGATAGTTGCGTCAGGGTCCCTTCTGTCATTTAAGAGAAGGTTGGATGTGTACATGGAGGTAAGGGGGTTGGAGGGTTATTGGCGGAGAGCGGGAGGTTTGAGCTAGTGGAGTTCTAGTGAACCGGTGCAGACTCGAAAGGCCGACATGGCCTGTTTCCACTCCGTAAATGGTTATTATGGTTATGGTTAAAAGAGGATCATTTCCCCCTCGTATTCAGCTGGCCCCTCCTCTCCTTTGCTCCCCTTGCTGCTGCCCATAAAATTTGCTCCCTGACCTGGTAGCAAAGGAGCTTGACCCAGGACAGAGTGGGGTCTTTGATCTGGGTTTGGGCAGGGGCAAGAGACCAGTGGACTCTTTCTATTTCCAAATTATCCCCAATTTGGTCTCTCCCTGTATTTCTGGTATAAATTTTTTAAAGAATCCCACTGGGTCTCTCCCCTCTGCACCCTTCATTCCCACTATCTTCATATTATTTCTCCTGCTATAATTATCTAAAGAATCAATTTTTTCCCATATTTTCCCTCTCTTATCCACACATTCATCCTTTCTAATCTCTCTTCCACCCTATCTAGTCTCTCATCACTGTTACCCTTTCAGTCACATTACTTAACATTTCTTTAATTTCAATCTCACCCACCACCAATGTTTTTAATATTATTTTGCATTTTTTGAATAACTTCCATAATGTCCCTGGTGGTGGGCATCAATCTCTCGATCTCCTTCCCCCAGCCCCCTTGTCTCTCAGTCCTTGTTCTCTGCTTCTTTTCTTTCCCTCTTTCTGCCTCTTCCTGATCACTGTCAGAAGTTGTTGGGCTGATGCTGCCCGCACCTCCTGACCTCTCCTCTCTCCACCGGGTCCCCATGCCTCCAGGGTCACATTGTTCCCATCGCCCGCCAGGTCCGGCGACTCTTCCTTCCGACACTGCCTCAACTTTTCCATTTCCTCATTTCCACGGGCCCCAATCACTCCTGCTGTCCTCTGTAATCCACACGCCAACATTCCCGTCACCTCAGTCACGACCTTCACCACACAGGTGAATGAACCTTTTCGGGGCCCTCTTCTCTGGCGCTCCACTGTCACTGCCGTTCTAGTAGGCCCAGGATCAGCCTCTCCATCTCCACCACGTGGTGAGTCCTTTCCTCCTTCTTTTGGTGTTTTTGTTCTTTTTTCCATCTTCTCGCTTTTTCTTCTGTTTGTTTTTCTGGTTGTTTTCTTACTTTCGGGAATCTTCTTTTATCTGTCTTTTATTCTCTTTTCCTCGGGGAGCTCTTGGATCACTTTACAAGCCCCTCACTCACTGCTGTTTTTTCCTCCCCCTGCGTGATGACCTTGAGAAATGTACGGATTTGAAACCCAAATCCCTCCGTTGTTCCATACTCTTAAGCATCTGACCATTAACAGCCTTCTGGTTTGACCTTCCAAAATGCATCACCTCACACTTATCTGGACTGAACTCCAGCTGGGCTTTTCCTTTTGTAACCTACGATAACCTTCAGCTTCATCCACAACTCCTCTAACCTTCGTATTATCTGCAAACTTACTGGCCCATCCTTCCGCCTCTTCATCCAGGTCATTAATAACAGATCCTTGTGGAACTCCACTAGTCATTGACCTCCAAGCAGAATACTCTCCATCCACTATTCCTCTTTGCTTTCTACATGCAAGCCAATTTTTAATCCACACAGCCAAGGTTCCATGGATCTCATACCTCTTGACTTTCTGAACGAGTCTCTCATGGACGACCTTATCAAATACCTTACTAAAATCTACGTAGACCACATCTACTGCCTTACCCTCATCAATTTCTTTTGTTACCGTCTCAAAAAACTCAATTGAACTCATGAGGCATGACCTTACCTTCACAAAGCCATGCTGACTATCCTGAGAAGACTGTACTTCTTTAAGAATTCTCTCCATTAGGTTACACACTTAAGACTCACTGGTTTATAATTCCCAGGATTTTATTACCTTTTTTAAACAAAGGGCCACATTTTCCATGTGGCATCCCACATAGCCAAAGAGGGCTCAAAGATCATAGCTATCCCATAGCAACCTGGGGTATATTGCATCTGGCTCTGGGAACTTACCAATGTTTTTAAGAAGATCCAACACTTTCTCTTCCTTAATATCAACATCGTACAACACACAACCTGTTCTACTCCAACCTCACGCTGATCAAGGTCTTTTTCTCTTGTGAATACTGAAGCAAAATATTCATTTAGGACCTCCCAACCTCCTCCACCTCCAAGCACATCCTTCATCCTTGTCATCCTAGTTCTTTACATACGCATAGGACGCCTTGGGATTCTCCTTAATCCTACTTGCCAAAGCCTTCTTGTACCCCTTCTAGCTCTCCTACGTCTTTTTAAGCTCTTTCTTGACTACTACACAATTCTCATGAGCCTTCCTGTTTCCTACTTCCTTCTTCTTGACTTGGCTGCCTCACCTATTTTGTCAATCATGGTTCCCTTTTCCCTGTCTCAGTGGGACAAATCTATCCTGAACCCAGTGCAAGTAGACCCTAAACATTCTCCATACTATATCTGAGATTTAGTTTGCCACTTTCACTCGGGGGAAAAAGTGCTGGCAGTCCACCCTATCTTTTTTCCAGGCTCAAGATCTTCATGGGATAGGGCAGGGAGGACATGGCCATATTCCCATTCGTCTCGAGCAATTGAACATGATGATAAGATCAGGGTGGTCATTTTAAGGTTTACCTGGCAGAGACCATCAGGAATTCTCAAGCGCAGATCTAAGAGGATAGCAAGGTAGGGGGTGCTCCACAACGTGTTGAAGGGATGCTGTGACCACCCATGGCCACATTTCCCCCCCACCGCGAGGACCACTGACCTGCCAAACATGGCTCTGATCGTTCTGCAGCTGCTCCAGTGTTTGGATGTGTTTCCTGCCCTGCAGCACATCCTGGGCTAGTGCTGCATTCTCTGCCTCCGCCTTCTTCAGCTTCAGCTGCAGGTACTCACGTTGCTGCAGGTAGCATGGCACCAGGTGGGGCCGCAGGTCCTTGGCAGGGCTGCCCGTGGGTCGCCTGTGGGAAGTTGAATGCAGCAATGGTCACCATGACATCCAGGCAGCAATCCAGGCACTGGCACTGGCTGCCTACCCACACACACTGGGCAGCAACGAAGAGCAAGGACCCTGACTGATTCCCTCTCTCTCTAACCCTGGGATCACTCTACAGTGACAGGGAGCAGGGACCCTGGCTGATTCCTCCCTCCCTAACCCTGGGATCACTCTGCAGTGACCCTAGCTGATTCCAATTACCTCTCTTCTACCCCCCTCGGCCCCTCTGCGTCTCTTGCACTTCCCACTCACCATGCTGGCACTGTTCGGGCTTCAGATTCTCTCTCCAGCTGATCAAGTTTAGGAAGAGCTCTTTCAAAGAGTCCGTCTTCGGAAATCTGTCTGATCCCTTCCTGTGGAGGGGAAAGGTGCAAGTCAGGGTCAGGACTGTGAGTCATTGGTTACAGAGACCCTGAAATTATCCCATTCTGTCCCTCCCATTCTCCAACATCACACAAACACTGGTCAAATGGCCAAAAGTGCTCACTGCACTTCAAGGGGTACTGTGAGGTGGGAGAGGAAATGGGGGTGGGGGGGGGGGGTGGTGGGGAAAGAAAATCGATTTATCAGAACAATTCCAGGGAAAAGACTTTCAGGTGAAATAGCAGTCATTCCCCTTGGAGAAGGTGCAACGAGTTTGATGGCAAATGGATGAGATCCAGGATTAGAATAGTTCTCCAACAGGGCAAATCATAAACATGCTGGACTGGAGAAACTCAGCAGGTCACACAGCATCCAGAGGAAGTAATGAGTTACCATTGTTTCAGGCCTAGGACCTTCATCAGGAATACGGAAAAACAGGCAGTCTCCTAAATAAAAAAGGTGGGGGGGGGGGGAGGAGCTCATATAACCATTACAGTACAGAAACAGGCCAACTTGGCCTTTCTAGTCCATGCCGAACACTTTCTCCCACTTAACCTCACTGACCTACACTCAACCCAACCAACAGATAAGGGGTAACAGGTGAGAGGGCAGAAAAGAAAGAAATGAGAAGGGAAGGGGTGGAGGAAAAGAGACAAAAAGAGACTGCGGAGGGGGCAAATGAAAACTAGAGAAGTTGATCCTAATGCCATCTGGTTGGAAATGCTCAGATTGGAGATGAGGTGTTGTTCCTCCAATTTGTGGGTGGTTTCAGTCTGGCAGCGTATGAGACAGACACATCAGCAAGGGAATGGGACGGGGAATTGAAATGGGAGGCCACTGGGAGATCCGCGCTATTGCAGGGAACAGAGCCGAGGTGCTCAACACAGCAATCTCCCAGTCTACGTCCAGTCTCTCCAATGTAGAGGTGACCCCAACGGGAGCACCGGATGTAGAAGATGACTCCTGCAGATTCACAAGTGAAATGATGCTGCACTTGGAAGGACTGTTTGGCGCCCCGAATGCTGGTGAAGGAGGAGGTGTGGGCACCAGTGTGGCATTTCCTGCAGTCTCAGGGGCAGGTACTAAGGGGGTTAAAGAAACTGCCACAGTTGTGGTTATGTGGAGGGAAAAAGTAAAAACACAATGTTGAAGAATAGCGGTCAATAGCAAGTCAAACAGTGGATTTATGATGGGGTTGTGTCATGGCAAACCCATCGTAAGTCGAAAAAGAACACCGCACCTACCATTTTGTATAATTAAATGTTGAATACAATTATCCCACACTGAAAAACCATTAATGTACACAGCTGAAAGCACACTGGGCATGAAGAATGTTTGAAGCATTGAACTAAAATGCCCAGCATCGTGAGAGAGCAGCATGTTGCGTGGGAACAAATTGGAACCATTGTAACTTTGAAAAATCATGTCAGACCCGCATAAGTAGGGGAGCATCTGTATAGATAAATATAAAGATACGTAGGGTTGAGTCCTTCATCAAGGTAAGTGGATGGAACTGGCTTGGTGCTCGAGGGAGGTACCTTGACCACATAGTGGGTAGAGCCACTGCCTGGGTTCAATCCCCACCTCCAGAGCTGGGAAAGGAAGTGATCACGCACGATGCTCTACTGAAGGGATGGTGACAGCAGCCTGACCTTCCAGAGAAGGGGGTGAGGGAGTGGGAAAAGGGTGTGTGACTGGTAGATTAAAGATTCTATCCTCATCGTTAACGAGGATAATGGTTCTCACCCTGATGGAGGTCTGGAGCTGAAAGACAAGCTGCTTGTGGACGCTGTGTGTGAACTGCGGCAGAATCTCATGAACAGGCTTATAACACTCAGCAAATCTCTTGAAGCTGCAGGGAGAGAGAAGGTGGATACAAGTTTATTGTCACACAAGGACGAGGTGCACATACACCATTCTTCTTACTTGCTGCAGACACCCAGGTTTATAAGGTGCACCAAATACCACAGTATAAATGTGCCAACAGGAAAAGAGATAAATGTTAAAAGATTTGACAGGCTGTTGCCAGGACGTGAAGGACTGAACTACAGGGATTGGTTAAACAGGTTTTAATTTTTATTTTAATATAGACAAACAGCACCGTAACAGGCCCTTCCGGCCCATGAGTCTGTGCCGCCCCAATACACTAATTAACCTACAAACACCAAACAGTGGGAGGAAACCAGTGCACCCTGAGGAAACTCATGCAGACATACAGGGGAGGACGTATAAACTCCTGACAGAAGCTCCGGATTCGAATCCGGGTTGCTGGCATTGTAATAGTATGGTGTTAATCACTCCACTAACTTTTATTCCCCAGAATGTAGCACAATGCAGGGAGATTTGAGGCAGGAATATAAAATTGAGGTGTAGAGACTAAATACAAGCATTTTCCACTGAAGTTGGAAATCTTTCCCTGTAACTCAACCCCTGCACATGAGGGCGAACTTTTTCCCCCACACAGAGTGGTGGGAGTATGGAACAAGCTGCCAGCTGAGGTGGTAAATGCGGGCTCAATTTTCACATTTAAGAAAAATTTGGACAGGTATATGGATACGAGGGGTATAGAAGGCTATGAACTGGGAGCAGGTCAATCTCTTTTTAATTTTTGATGTGTTTTTTCAGTTAAGTGTCCCTCTTGTAAAAAAGCATTATCAACTTTCATTTTTTTTAAAATGCCAAAACTTTTTTCCTATTAATTTTATTATTAAGCCCATTTATATTAAAACTTACAAAATTTAATACCTTAAGAAATGGCAGTTAAAAAGATCATTCTTAAAATTAGGAAGATGTAATCCTCCCATTTCATACTTACGTGTTCATTTTTCTAGAGGAATTCCCTTACATGTTTATTTAGATTCTTAAAACTTTTTTGAGGTAATGGTATTGGCAAAGTTTGAAAAATATTCATCTTAATGCAATTCACCTTGGAGCATGAACAAAAAGGTTGAGAACCCCTGGTGTACTTTGTCAAAAAACACTGGGTGATGATTCAATGGAACCAAGCTTTCTCACTCGACATCTGGAGAGAGCTCATCCGGAATTCAAAGACAAAGATCTTGACTTTTTCAAGCGTAAAGAAGCAGTGTTCAAGAAATAACGACTGGATCCAAGTGGTAGGTTTTTCCAACAAACCAGTACAGCAGTGAAGGCATCTTATGAAGTTTCACTTATGATTGGCAAACAAAAGAAAGCTCATACCATTGGGGAAGACCTTGTTCTTCCAGCGGCAAAAGAAATGGTACTTTGTGTCCTTGGAGATGAATCTGTAAAAAGGCTTAACTCTATCTCCCTGTCTAACAATACAGTTCAACGACGAATAGAAGAAATGTCAGCGTGTTATCACTGGTGGTCAAGATGTAAAAGGGAATGCTTTTAACAGTCGGTTATATGAACTACTGTGTGAAGATAGTTCAACAGGAAGGACCTTGCACGAAAAAACAGATGGATCATGCAATGCATAAATGTCACATGAGGAGCTACTTCCATGACACAACCTCTAAAACCAGACCTTCATCCTAACATAGCTGGTGCCCCATCAGTTGGCAGCGCCTCAGATTTTCCCACTTCAAACCATGTTGCTTGAAAAATGAATCTACTATTTGAAAGATATCATCTCCTTTAGTTGTTGCTTCTAGTCCTGCATTCATCAAGAACTCTTCCTTAATTTCCTACATACCGAGCAAATATTAGTGACTGAGCACAATTTGTCACATCTGTGGACTCATCAAGTTGAATTTCAGCAAGTGATTAGTGAGATTTCTATGTCTGAAAATGGGTTTGCACATGACATTGTGCAATTTGACTGCAGATTACACCTTTTATTGTACAGTAGTGGTTATTCTCTCAGACCCAATGTACCCCCTGAAAAGTGCAAATGTACCACTAGGGGTACATGTACCCCAGGGTGGGAACCCCTGCTCTACACCTTGTCTAGTTTTTTGGCCATGTCCTGGGCTCTCTTGTCCACTGCCTGGAACAGTCTCTCCTCCATGAACCCAAGGCCTCCAACACTGTGCAAGGAGGGCTCCTTTGCCTATCTTTTCCATTATTGGCATTGCTGCCTTTGTCGCAATCGCATCGCCGTCGGCACCCGCTCCCGTCGCTAGCGCTCGCCATGCCTCCTGACCCAACAACAGATCCCCTCAAGCCCACTGCTTCCCGAATTGACTCAGTCCCCACGCTTCCCGGTCGTTCTGCTCCCACTGGCTGCAATGTTCACATTGTGCTCAACGCGAAAGCACCCGACCTGGAGGTCTCGCTATAGGTGGGGTGGCTCTGAGCACCCCCCACATTCCAAGCCGCTCCATGGGGCTCCTGCCATCTATTTGCTGGTCAGGATAGCGTTACTTCCCCCCACCCCCCTCGATAAGTCTTATTTCAACCTCAGGGCTCCTGCAGGCAGGCTGCATATTGTCCTCCATAGTGGGCCTCCAGGCAGCTATGCCATTTCCCCCACCAAGAGACACGTCAGGTTGATCTCCTGGCGTCGGCGCTGATTCCTTGCTGCTCCTCCTGATGAACCTTCTACACCATTAGTGAGTATTTTGGATCTGGGAGCGCCAGGATTTTGCCTCCTCTCTCGCTCCTCACATCATGTGACCTCCAATTGAATATCTTTTTTGACACTGATTTCACTTTTATCCCAATTTATTTTATACCTTGAACATGTTTCCATATTCATACAATTTTCCCAAAGAATTCTTGGGTTCCGTCCAATAAATTAGTACATCATCTGCAAACAAACTGATTTTATGCTCTTCTTGACCAACCCCAAATCCTTTTATTTCCAAATTGTTTCTGGGGATAAGGGACATCCTTGTCCACCAGATCTTGTTAATTGAAATGGTCCATTGGTCACTACTTTAGGTTTAGGTTCATTATAATAATGCCTTAATCCAGTTCATAATAGTTTGTTCAAATCCAAATTTATTCAATAACTTAAATAGAAAATCCCAATCCAATCTATCAAATGCTTTTTCCGCATCTAGTTTCACTGGCACACTTAAATCTCTTTTGTTGTGCTAATGCATAATACTAGTTTAGTTACATTATCATGATAATTTCTTTTGCACAAAACCTGTCTGATCCATATTTATTAAATTAGGCAGAAATTTAGTAATTCTATTCACCAAAATCTTAGCCACAATTTTATAATCTACATTTAGCAATGATACAGGTCTAAAAGATGGAAGTTTTCAAAGGATCTCTATCTTTTTTTGGAATTACAGTAATTATTACTGTTTTAAATTATTCTGGAAGTGTATGGGTTATTGATGCCTGATCTAATATTTCCATAAAGATAGGAATTAATAAATCTTTAAATTCTTTATAGAATTCAGACAGAAAACCATCTTCTCCCAGGGATTTATTACTTTGTAGTGGTCATTGCTCTCCTTACTTCCAACTGTGTTATTGAAGTACTCAATTCCATCTCTTCCTGTCTTAATCTTGGAAAATTTATTTGAGATAATTATCTATTTTATTGTCATCTTTTAAAGATTCTGAACTATATAAATTTAGAATAAAACTATTAAAAGAATCATTTATTTCTTGAGGTTTATAACTAATATTAGAATTATTTTTAATTGTGCTAATCGTTCTTGAAACTTCTTGTTTTTAATTGCCATGAAAGAACTTTGTGATTGTTTACCTAATTCATAACTTTGCTTATTTCCAATAATTGTTTTCTTTGTTCGATAAGTTTGCAGTGTTATATTGAAGTTTTTTATTCATCAAATGTCTTTGTTTCTCTTCATAACTCTTTTTCTAAAATTGTAATATTTTTCCAACTTATCTATTTCATATATTCCTTTTTAATCTTGGAAGTAAAACATAATTTGACCTCTTAAATATACTTTCAATGCATCCCACATTATAAATTTAACACTTACAGAATTCAAATTTGTTTCAGAAAATATTTGAATACGTCCTCTAATAAAATCACAGAAATCAGTTCTCTAGCATTAGCACGGAACTGTATTGCAATTACTTGGAAAGTTGATGTAGAAGTAAATATAAATCATTGGCACAATGAATTGATATCTTGTATTTATATGGAAAAAAAATCACTTACAATTTGCATAACTATTCTTTTTTTGTTCAAATATAGTCACCTTATTTGGAATGTATGGGTTGAGAAATATCTTAAGATATTATATAGTCTATGTTTGTAGCTGGTTAATATATGGTTTTTTTATGCTCCCCTTGCGGGGCATGCTGAGGGTGGGAGGGAGGGTGGGGTGAGTTTGTATTGTTTTTAATTAATTTGAAAATCTTTATAAATAAAGTTTTAAAAAAAGAAATCAGCTCTCTTTAACAGAGGTATATTCAATCTCTGTCTATATACTGATTTCTCTATCAGGCATTACAATTGTCATTAAGAAAGGTGAATGACTTAATTGAGTTTTTTGAGGAGGTAACAAAAGAAATTGATGAGGGTAGGGTGGTAGATGTGGTTGATATAGATTTTTGTAAGGCAATTGACAAGGTCCCCTATGAGAGACTCGTTCAGAAAATCATGAGGCATGGAATCCATGGAGCCTTGGGTGTATAGATTAAAAATTGGCTTGCATTTAGAAAGCAGAGAGTAGTATTCTGCCTGGAGGTCAGTGACTAGTGGAGTTCTGCAGGGATCTGTTCTGGGACCCCTGCTCTTTGAGATCTTTAGTTATGACCTGAATGAAGAAGCAGAAGGATGGGTTAGTAAGTTTGCAGATGATCAGAAGGTTGAAGGAGTTGTGGATGGTGCTGAAGTTTACTAAAGGATAGAGACAGGATTCAGTAAAGTGGAGGATGGAGTTCAGTCCGGATGTTTGTGGAGGTGATGCATTTTGGAAGGACAAACCAGAAGGTTGCATACAAGGTTAATGGTCTCTTACTTAAGAGTGTGGTGGAACAGAGGGACCTTGGGATCCAAATCTGTACATCTCTCAAAGTCGCTGCGCAGGTTGATAGGATAGTTAAGACTAATGAAATGCTGAACTTCACAAAAGGGGGATTGAGTTTGAGTCAAGAGGTCATGTTGCAAATCCTCAAATTTCTGGTGAGACCACACTTGCAGTAGGGTGTTCAGTTCTGATCACCTCATCACAAGGAGAATGTTAAAGCTAATGGAGAGGGTGCAGAGGAGATTCACCAGGATGTTGCCTGGATTGGAAAATAAGACCTATGAGATAAGATTAGCAGAGCTAGGACTTTTCTCTTTAGAGCATAGAAGGATGAAAGGTGACAATAAAGGTCTACTAGATTCCAAAAGGTACAGAAAGGGTGGACAGCCAGTGCCTTTTTCCCAGGGCAGGAATAGCAAACACCAGAGAACATCTCTACAAAGTGAAGGGAGGAAAGTTTAGGGGAGATATCAAGGGTAAGGTTTTTTTGTTTTTTTTTACACAGAGAGTGGTGGATGCCTGGAATGCATTGGCAGGAGTGGTGGTGGAGAAGGCTGGAATAGGGACATTTAAGAGACTCTTATCAGGCACATGATGGAAGAAAAATAGAGGTTTATGAGTTAGGGATGTACTTTTTTTTAAAGGAATATATGGGTCGGCACAACATCGAGGGCTGAAGGGCCTGTACTGTGTTGTATGGTATCAAATATCAACCTCCAATTTCCAGTAACCCTCCCTCTCCCAGTTCTGTTATTTTTTTCTTTCTCCTTTCCATAACCCAGCTTCCTTCCTCCAGTTTCCCACCCATTCCCCTATCACAGAGCACCTCATTGGGGAATCTGGCACCCCTGAAGGGCTCAGACCCCAAACCATTGACTACTGTTTGCTTTCTATGCATGCTGTGTGACTTGCTGAGTTCCTCCAGTTTCCCTCCCATTCCTCTATCACAGAGCACCTCATTGGGGAATCTGGCACCCCTGAAGGGCTCAGGCCCAAACCATCGACTACTGTTCATATTCCACTTAAATATAAACTGGTGTACATCAACTTCAGAAATACAAGCCATTTCCACCTTCACCCAACTCGGGGGTTGGTCAATATCCATCAATCTACTGACAAATTTCAACTGAGCAGCTTCATAATAATTTTGAAAATGAGGTAATTGAAGTCCACCTAATGCATATTTCCATGCAAGTTTATGCAAAGCTACTCGTGCTAATTTTCCCTTCCATAAAAATTCCCACACCACTCTGTTCAAATCCTGAAAAAAGCCCTTCGAAAGTAAACATGGTATCGACTGAAATAGATATTGGATTTGAGGGAAAATATTCATTTTAATACAATTTACTCAACCAATTAACGTTAACGGAAGATCTTTCCATTTAATCAAATCCATTTTAATCCTTTTTAATAAAGGAACATAATTTAATATTAAGACTGATAATCTGCATTTACTATTATTCCTAGATATTTAATTCTATCTGACCATTTTAATTTTATAATATTTTTATATTCTGAATAATCTCCTTCCCCAAATGGCAGTATTTCACTCTTATCCCAGTTTACCTTATATCCAGATATCTCCCCAAATTTCAACAAACAATCTTGTAAATATTTCAAAGACTGCTCTGGGTCTCTCAAATACATCAACACATCATCCGCAAATAAATTAATCTTATATTCATCATCCGCAATTCGCATCCCTTTAATCTTATCATTCTGTTGTATTGTCTGAGCTAACGGTTCAATAGCTAATGCAAACAAGGCAAGTGATAATGGACAACCATGCCAAGTCGATCGCGTTAATTTAAATGGTAAAGAAGTTTGATCATTTGTCACCACCCTAACAATTGGATTTTTATATAAAGCCTTAACCCAACCAATAAAATAAGGGCCAAAATTAAACTTCTCTAACACCTTAAATAAAAAATTCCATTCAGTTCTATCAAAAGTTTTTTCTACATCCAGTGCAACCACTGGATTGGGTTGCTGTCTCAATGCATTGACCAGAATTATCAATCTAAGGATATTGTCAGACGCATTTCTATTCTTAATAAAACCTGATCTCTATCTATCAACTGAGGTAAATATTTAGCAAGTCTATTCGCTAATACTTTCGCTATAATTTTATAATCTACATTTAATAAAGAAATAGTTCTATATGAAGAGACTTTCAACAGATCCCTGTCTTTCTTTGGAATCACAGTAATTATAGCACTCGAACAAGATTCTGGTAACAACTGATCTTCAGTTATTTGCTGCAATACATCTCCAAATATAGAAGATAAATCTTCATAAAATACTTTATAAAATTCAGCTGAAAATCCATCATCCCCTGGCAACTTTCCATTCAGCATCTCCTGTATAGCTTCTTTAATCTCAAAATCTGTAAATGGAGCTTCCAATTCTTAACCTCCTCCTCCCCTAAAACAGGTAATTTTAATTTGGATAAATAAGATTCAATAAAACCAATGTCCTGCTTTCCCTCAGAAGTATATAATTTTTGATAAAATGAATAAAACTGATCATTAATTTCCTGGTTTATAGGTAACTGTAGAATTATTTTTAACAGCATTAATAATTCGCGATGTCTCTTGCGTTTTTAATTGCCATGCTAATACCTTATGAGCTCTCTCACCCAGATCATAATAACGTTGCTTAGATCAATGAATTAAATGCTCATACTGGTAAGTTTGTAATGTATTATAATGTAATTTCAACTTCGTTAAAGCAGTTTTTTTATCCTCTGTAACATCTTTCTGAAATTCCTTTTCCAACTCAGTGATTTGTTTCTCCAATGTTAAGCTTTCTGCCACATATTGTTTTTTAACTTTTGTAGTGTAACTAATAATTTGCCCACGCAAATATGCTTTCAAAGCGTCCCACAGTACAAAATTACTGAATTAATATTCTCAGCCAAGAATAAAGTAATCTGTTGCTTAACAAAAAAAATAAACTCTGGTTTCCTCAGTAACATTGTGTTAAACCTCCATCTATGAGACAAGTGCACCACTTCTGGACTTGCACAGGAGAAAAACGACATAGAATGATCCGATATAACCTGACTTTTATATTCAGCCTGTAGTACTCTACCGTGCAAATGTGCCGATACCCAAAAAAAATCTATTCTAGAAAATGAATCATGTCTAGATGAATGAAAAGAAAAATCTTTCTCTGTAGGATTTATTCTCCTCCAAATATCCACCAAATTCAAATCTTTCATCAGAGCTCCTATTTGTATGGCCGTCTTTTCGGAGATCTATCCAATAAAGGATTCAAAATACAGTTAAAGTCTCCCCCTATCAAAATATTTTCATTGGCCTGATTTAACAGTAAAAAAGCCTCTGACATGAACCGTTCATCATCTATATTAGGTGCGTAAATATTTAACAAGGTCCATGATTCAGCAAAAATTTTACAATTCACCCTCCCAGCATTTCCTTCAAATAATTCCAATTCAAACGGTAATTTCTTATGAATTAAAATCGGTACACTTCTTGCCTTAGAATTAAAAGAAGAAGAAAACACATGACCAACCCAATTTTTTCAGTCAAATGCGTTTCTTGCAAAAAAGCAATATCAACTTTCATTTTTTTTATGTAAGCCAATACCCGTTTATGCTTAATTGAATTATTCAATCCCTGGACATTAAAAATAGCCAAGTTCAAATTAGACATTTTGTTAATTTAATAATATATTTCACACTACTATAAAATATTGCCCCCCTTTCTAATTCCCTTAATATTCTAAACCCTCCCCATATAAAAAATTCCAAAAAGTAAAAAAAAAGAAAAAATATACTACCCCCCAACAAACTACTAGAAAGTAGTAACTCCCTAAAAATCTGGATGTGGTAAAACCCACTAGTGGTAAATGACTATAAGGTCACAGTGTCATCCACCCCCCCCCCCAGTAAGACTTTCACAAAGTACTTAATCAAATATATTCAACTCAATGATTCCAGTCCCAATGATTGCTTCAGGTCCTCAATATCAAGAAGACTTTGCGTCAATTCAACTTTCTTTCCATGTCTCCCATTCTTCCCATTTCCATGACTCTTTACCCTCCTTTTTGGTGAAAATGATGACGATCGTCCATTTCCTTGTAAATCTGGCAATGAATTGGCAAAAATTAATGCATCATGATCATTTTCAAAGAATTGAGATTGAAAGTTCCCATAAAAAACTTTCAATACAGTCGGGTAACGAAAAGCAAATTTATAACCCTCTCGCCACAATACATCTTTAGCTGAATTAAATTCTCAGCGTCTTCTAATAATTTCTTGACTCAGATCAGCATAGAAAAACACTCTGTTATTTTGAACCAACATTGGAGTCTGATTTTGCCGCGCCTTCTGCACTGCAACTCGTAATATCATTTCTCTGTCCTGATATTTGAAACAACAAATCAAAACTCCTCGTGGTAGTTGACCTGGAAACGGTTTTTTCCTCAATGCTCTATGTACCCGGTCTAGTTCCAAACCATCCGGAAAAAATTCATTGCCCAGTACCTCAGGAATCCATTTCTTAAAAAATTTTACCGGATCTGAACCTTCCATATCTTCCAGAAGACGTACTATTTTTACATTATTTCTTCAACCTTGATTCTCTAATGAGTCAATCTTCTTCAGTAATTCTTTCTTCTGAATCCCCCAATCCACAAAAGAATCCTCCACTTTTTCTCTATTATGATCCACTTGGTTATAACATTCAAAAAAATTTTTCTTCAATTTTTTACAATTATCCTGTACAGTGTCCACTGTTTTTTCTTCTTCTTTCTTTGGCTTGGCTTCGCGGACGAAGATTTATGGAGGGGGTAAAAAGTCCACGTCAGCTGCAGGCTCGTTTGTGGCTGACAAGTCCGATGCGGGACAGGCAGACACGATTGCAGCGGTTGCAAGGGAAAATTGGTTGGTTGGGGTTGGGTGTTGGGTTTTTCCTCCTTTGCCTTTTGTCAGTGAGGTGGGCTCTGCGGTCTTCTTCAAAGGAGGTTGCTGCCCGCCAAACTGTGAGGCGCCAAGATGCACGGTTTGAGGCGTTATCAGCCCACTGGCGGTGGTCAATGTGGCAGGCACCAAGAGATTTCTTTAGGCAGTCCTTGTACCTTTTCTTTGGTGCACCTCTGTCACGGTGGCCAGTGGAGAGCTCGCCATATAACACGATCTTGGGAAGGCGATGGTCCTCCATTCTGGAGACGTGACCCATCCAGCGCAGCTGGATCTTCAGCAGCATGGACTCGATGCTGTCGACCTCTGCCATCTCGAGTACTTCGACGTTAGGGTTGTAAGCGCTCCAATGGATGTTGAGGATGGAGCGGAGACAACGCTGGTGGAAGCGTTCTAGGAGCCGTAGGTGGTGCCGGTAGAGGACCCATGATTCGGAGCCGAACAGGAGTGTGGGTATGAGCCACAATGATTTACACAGGCAGGAGGTAATAGGTGGATAAGGGAGGGAAGGCACAGTATACGCTTATCTTTGTTTTTATACATCTACTAACATCACTTTTAACTACAGTTATATCTTTCTTCATAGAAGTCATCTCTTCACACATACTGTTCATTTTAGTTTTCACTTCCATGAATCCTTGATTTATCTGAGTAGACACCTGCATTGACATGTTTTCCATTTGATGAGCAATCCCTTCCAATATTGTAAACACAGAATCCAGTCCAGGTTCCATCACTTCCCCTTGAGGCCTACCCTTCTTTGGTTCCAGTCCCCATATATTCTTCCTGTGTTGGTTCCAATAGCGCTGGGCTCTCTTCCTCTTCTGACACGATTCCTCTTCCAGTGTTACTGCGGGTCTGGATACCCGTCGACAGCGTGCCCACCTCGTCAGCACGCCACCTTTCGGGCTCCCCCACAGCCCACACCTTCTCTAATAATTCCCGAACTCATGACGCGCATGCCCGGAAGAGTCACCGACGCACAGGAACATCCTCCGACACTACACTGAGCGCCCCTACACCACCAGGCACAACTGCGGGCTCACGCGTCTGTCCCCGCTCGGCCGATCCGCCCGTGTGTCTGTGCTCACGGGGGCGCGAGTCAGGACCGGCCGAGCTCATCACAGAACCGGCGCCATCTTGCGGATACACGATCAGCGCCGGTGTAATACTCAGCTGAACAGGGGTCCTTTGAGGCTTGGGAGCTCCAGTCGATGACTCTGAGGGTTCAACTTGGTAGGTAGGCCTCAATTCTTCAACACTTTTATGGGGTAATTTCTTTTGTAACTGAGTTTTCGATTTCTTCACATTTGTAGCCATTTCAATCCTCCACTATTCCAAAGTCTGTAAATACTATTTTTAACCACTTTTACAAATTTTAAAATCGGGTATTTATAAGTCTAATTGGGGGAAGGTGGAACTACATGTCTTCCCTCTATGCCATCTTGCCACGCCCCGCTGACTACCAGCTATCTGCGAATATTTACAATTCCAGACCACCTGTAAATTGGGAGAAGCAACACCTAATATTCCGACTGGACACTCTCCAACCAGAAGGCCTTAACATCCCGTTTCTGCTAGCCTATTCTCCTTCCCCCCTCTCTTCTCCTTCCCTCTGCCTTCTTTCCTCCAGCTGTCCACCCCCTTCCCTCTCCATTCACAGACCCCTATCCCCCTGTTTTCTCTTGTGCCTTCCCTCCCTTATCCACCTATTACCTCCTGCCTGTGTAAATCATTGTGGCTGATATGCCCATGGACTCACTTACCCTACTGTTCCTCATAACCCTCAATTTCCTAAGAACCATAGAACACGACAGAACAGAAAACAGGCCCTTCAAGTCTGGGCTAAACTACTTTTCTGCCTCTTCCCACTGATCTGCATCCACTCCACTGCCCTCCATACCTCTCACATCCACGCACCTGTCTCAATTTTTTTTTAAGATGTGAAAATTGAGCCAGCATTCACTTCAGCTGGCAGCTCATTCCACACTCCATCACTCTCTATGTGAAGAACTTCCCCCTAAACTTTTCCCCTTTCACCCTTAACCCATGTCCTCTGGTTTGTGTCTCACCTACCCTCAGTGGAAAAGCCTATTGACATTTACTTTATCTATCCCCCTCATAATTTTAAATACCTCTATCAAATCTCCCCACAATCTTCTACGTTCCAGGAAATAGTCCTAACCTGTTTAACCTTTCTTGAAATTCAATTCCTCAAGTCTTGTCAACATCCTAGTAAATCTTCTCTGCATTCTTTCATTCTTATTGATATCCTTTCTTAGTCTTCAAAAATTTGTCTGTGCCTTAAGTATATTTACTGAGGTCACCTTCACTGCTTCCGTAGGCACAGAATTCCACAGATTCACCACCCTCTGGGAGAAGCAGTTCTTCCTCATCTCTATCCTCTCAGTATCTTGTGGATTTCTATAAAGTCACCTTCCATCCTTCTTCACTCCAAAGAGAAAAGTCCCTGCTAACCATGCCTCATAAGACATATTTCCCAATCCAGGTAACATCTTAGTAAATCTCCTCTGCACCCCCTCCAAAATCCTTCCTATAATGAGGTGACCAGAAGAGAACTCAATACTTTGTGCTGTCTCTCCAGATATTTGTAGAGCTGCACCACGGCCTCTCCACTCTCTAACTCAATCCCTTGACTAACGAAGCCCAACGTCCCATCAGCCTTCTGAATGGTCCTATCAAACTGTGCGAGATTATGGATTTGGATCCCGAGGTCCCTTTGTTCCTCCACACTGTTAAGTATCCGACCATTAACACTACCAAAATACATCACCTCACACTTATCTGGATTGAACTCCATCTGCCCCTTTTCCGCCAAACTCTGCATCCTTCTGTAACCTTCGACAATCTTTAGCTCCATCCACAGCTCCTCCAACCTTAGTACCATCTGCAAACTTACTGACCCATCCTTCCGCCTCTTCATCCAAGTCAATTAGAAAAATTAGAAAACCCCCTCATCTCCCACATCCTAAAGGATCGCTGGATTAATGGGTGTTAATTACCGAAGGAGGGAAAGTGTCCCGCAATGAGGCAGAAGGTTCTATTATAGGCCTCACTCCCTCCCCCTTACTCATCCTCTGCTCAACCCCTCCCCTCACCACTCCCTCCCCCTCCCAATTCTCCTTCCCTCACCGATCCTCCCCACCCCTTCCCCTCCCTCCCCATCCTAACTCGTCCCTGCCCCTCCCCACCCCCTCCCGCCCCTCACTCCCTCCCCCACCCCTACCCAATTCTCCATCCTCCCCCACCCCACCTATATCCCCGCCCCTCCCCCACCCCACCTATATCCCTGCCCCTCCCCCACCCCACCTATATCCCCGCCCCTCCCCCACCCCACCTATATCCCCGCCCCTCCCCCACCTATATCCCCGCCCCTCCCCCACCCCATTCTCCTCTCCTCACCGATCCTCTCCACCCCTTTCCCTCCTTCCCCATCCTAACTCGTCCCTGCCCCTCCCCACCCAATTCTCCGATCCTCCCACACCCCACCCCCTCCCACCTACATCCCCGCCCCTACCCCTCCCACCCCCCCTCCCCATTCTCCTCCCCTCGACGATCCTCCCCTCCCCCTCCCTAACTCGCCCCCTCCCTCCCTCACCTGGCCCCTTTCAGCAGCTTCTCCACCGCTTGTTCCATCGTCACCGAGAATAAATTGAGGCGTTTCGAGCCCTCGGACTCGTCAACCGGCCCCGGGGCCTCTCCAGCTCTGGCCTCGCCCGCTGGGGCCTCCGTCTCTCCTGCCGCTTCCTCAGCGTTCGGCTCCGCAGCCGCCGACTCCATTTTCCCGCTGAAACCCTGCGCCCGCCTTCATATCACCTCCGGCCACAGCTGATTGGCCGGCGTGAAGAAGCCCAACGTGTGATTAGCCGGTTGACCTATCGATCAATCCAAGGCCGCCTTACCCTCCGCCTCCGACAGCCCCCAAGCCTCCTGTCGGGTGATTGGACCGGGTGCCTGTCACTCACAGCAGCGGCCAGCCCACTGCAGGGAGAGCCCTTGTTTGGCACAGAGAGGTGGGGGGTGTGGATCAAGCTGAATGTGGGCTCAATTTTAACATTTAAGAAAAATTTGGGCAGGTACATGGATGGAAGGGGTAATAGACTGGGTGCAGGTCAGTAAGACTAGGCAGAAAAATGGTACAGCACAGACTAGTAGGGCTGAAAGGTCCGTGTGGAAAGACACAGACTTTGGAGTGAATTTTAACAGAATCCAGAGACGTTGACGTTAATGCCATCCGGATGGAGAATATTAAATCCAAGATTCAATTTATTGTCACATAATAAAAAGAGCATCACATTACACAAAATTGCCCTTTGCTGTAAGGCAGAAATTGCCTGAAGCCCCTATACAGTCAGCTGTAGCTTCTCCATTTTACGAGTGGTCTTGGTGGGACAGTGCATATCGAATGGGTGGACACAGGGAGGTCCCTTGTCCCTGAGACAGACAGAGCCAAGGTGTTCAGCAAACCAATCACTAAGTCTGTGCCCAGTCTCTCTGCTGTCGAGGAGGCTGCATTGAGAGGCAAATAACCTCGACAGATTCACAAGTGAGGTTTTACTTTTCTTGGGGCCCCGAATTATGGTAAGGAAGGAGGTGTGTGCTCAAGTGTGATCCCCAGTGTGGCGATGGATGGGAATGGATGAGTGTGTAAGGGAGTGATCTCAATGGAAATTGGAGAGAGGTTGGGGGTGGGGGTGGGGAGATGTGTCTGATAGTGGCCTCCTGTTGTAGCTGGCAAAACTAGTGAAGGATATGTTGGATGTGGTGGCTGGTGCGAGGGGGAACCTTATCCTTGTTACATCTCAGGAGAAGACGCCAGGGAAGAAGTGCAGGAAATAGAGATGCGGATGACGGCAGTAGAGAAGAGGACATCTCAGATGTCCTGGAATGAAGGGGATGCATTGGAGACAAAGAAATTGAGAGAGTAGTGAGGGGAAAGTGGATGGAAAAAGCTTGACAGGAACCTCCCTTCCAACCAGACACTGCAATTGGTTCTTCTCCAAGTGGAAGTTAATTTGTACACACAGCGTAGCAGTTAGCGCAAAATTGTTACACTGGGGTTCAAATCCTGCACTGACTGTCAGGAGTTTGTATGTTCTCCTTGTGCTCTGATGCCCTCCCCCAGTTCAAAACATACTGGGGTGGGGGGGGGGGAGTTGTAGGTTAATTGGGCGGCACAGGTTCGTTGGCCACAATGGTCTGTTACCGTGTGGCATGCCCAAATTTAATTTTTTTTTAAAATTACATTTTAAAAAGAACAAACAAATTTCTTTATTTCAGGCCCCCCTCCCCAAGCCAATTGTGGCTAGGGTGAATTTTAAACATAAAATGGAATATAGCCCATTAGAGCATATAACAATAAATTATGCTGTCTGCACGTTGCACTTCTTAACTTCAACACTAGATGTTGCTGCCATTTTGATCAACTGCTAGACCGACCGTTGCAATGATGCTCATCGATGAAAACGTTTACCTTAGTTGATTAAATATGGCGGAACCAAAAAGACAGATAATTGCGAGGGGGTGCTGAAAATTTCAGAAGGTTAAAAAATGTTGGCCTTCATAAATCGGAGTATTGAATTCAAGAGTAGGGAGGTTATGATGAAATTGTACAAGGCATTGGTGAGGCCAAATTTGGAGTACTGTGTACAGTTTTGGTCACCAAATTATAGGAAAGATATAAACAAAATAGAGAGAGTGCAGAGAAGGTTCACGAGAATGTTGACAGGATTTCACGGTCTGAGTTACAGGGAAAGGTTGTGCAGACTGGGGCTTTTTTCTCTGGAGCGTAGAAGATTGAGAGGGGACTTGATAGAGGTGTTTAAGATTTTAAAAGGGACAGACAGAGTAAATGTGGATAGGCTTTTTCAATTAAGAAAGGGGGAGATTCAAACTAGAGGACATGGTTTAAGATTGAAGGGGGAAAATTATAAGGGGAATTTCTTTACGCAGAGGGTGGTGGGGATGTGGAATGAGCTTCTGGCAGACGTGGTCGAGGCGGGATCATTGGTTACATTTAAGGAAAGACTGGATCGTTACATGGATAGGAGGGGACTAGAGAGGTATGGACCGGGTGCTGGTCAGTGGGACTAGGAGGTTGGGGATTTGCTATGGCATGGACTAGTAGGGCCGAACTGGCCTGTTCTGTGCTGTAAGTGGTTATATGGTTAAAATGGATACTTTTTCCTAGAAGGGGAATGTTTGATTGGCAAGGAATCTGTTGACTTTAATAGCCTATCTTCAGGTTGACACATTGCATCAACATTACTGTGATGGACACTTGGGCCATAAACTGCATTTACTGAGAGTTGTAGACAGCCTTATCCTTTTCTTGATCTTTTTTCCTGTTTGTTTTTTGCACCAAGATTTTAATGTTTTTAAATGAGAGTTTTAAAGATTTACCCGCGTTGGGGCCTTACCTCTCCAAACCTTCCCTCTCCGTGTCTGAATACCATTTAAATACAATTGTCCCCGTGTCGATCCCTTTCTCTGGCAAAAAAAACGCATGAGGAATAGAACATAAGAGCAGGGATGTGATGTTCAAGCTTTATAAGGCACTGGTGAGATGTCACTTGGAGAATTGTGAGCAGTTTTGGGCTCCTCGATGTGCTGATGTTGGAGAGGGTTCATAGAAGGTCCACAAGGAAGATTCCGGGAATGAAAGGATTATTGTACGATGATCGTTTGACAGCTGTTGGCCTACCCTTGTTGGAATTTAGGAGAATGAGGGAGGGGATCTCATTGAAATATTTTAAATGTTGAAAGGTATGGACAGTGCGGACATAGAAATGTTGTTTCCCATGGTGGGAGAGTCAAGGACAAGAGGGCACAACTCTAGGATTGAAGGGCAACTGTTTAGAACAGAGATGTGGAGGAATTTCTTCAGCCAGAGGGTGGTGAATCAGTGAAATTTGTTGCCACAGGCAGTTGTGGAGGCCAGGTCATTGGTTGTATTTAAGGCAGAGATTAAAAGTTTCTTGATTAGCCAGGGCATCAAAGGTTATGGAAAAACGGCTGGGCAGAGGGGCAGAGTGGGAAAATGGATCATGTCATGATTGAATGGCAGGGAAGACTCAATGGGCTGAATGGCTTATTTCTCCTCCTAAATCTTATGGTCTTATCCCTAACAATGAAGACAAGCAAGATGCCTCCCGAGAAAGGGCCAAGGCCCGGAGTTGGTGCTGTGGGTGCTGCGTTTCTCCAGTGTGTTAATGCACTGTATGTTGTCTCCCGAGGGTTCGAGCAAACGTCAACACTGGCCTGCTTGGTGTGGAGGTGGAGGAGGGGAATAAAACGCTTGGGTAGTGACTGGCCACAAAGTCTTTGTTTATTGATCATTAGATGGCTTTACATGGAGTATCTGATCGGTCAGCAGCTTCACAGGTAAAGGACGAAAGAAAGAGGGAACAGTGCAAATCAGCAAGTGTCAGACTCCCCGCCACACAGCACGGGGTCCAGTATTCCACCCTTCCCAAGGTCCCTGATGCCAACCCCACCACACAGCACCGGTTCCAGCCTATCCCCCTGGCCGAGGTCCCCGTTCTTCCCCACCACACAGCACAGGGTCCGGTATCCCACCTTGCCCAGGTCCCCAATGCCAATCTCACCACTCAGCCCAGGGTCCGGTATCCCATTCTGCCCCATGTCCCTGGGGTCAGCTCGGACCCGATGCCAGGGGAGGTGGGTGGGGAGGAAGGAAGGTTGATTAAATGTGTCCATCTTGAGGTTGCCAGGAGGGGAGAGGAGGCTGGTGCTGGGAAAGGCTGAATGGTGGTGGTAGGGTTCATTCTCAGTGGGGCCATAACTGGAGAGGGGGCCACTGGGGCAGGGAATGTGAGTGAGAGCGGGAAGTGGGGGGGGGGGGGGGAGAAGTGGTTGTGAAATGGGTGGAAGGGGGAGGATACTGGGGGAGGGAGGAGACTGGCAGTTTGTAAGGGGGGAGACGGAAGGTGAGATACTGGTGGGAAGTGGGGGAGACAGGGTGTTGGGGTTGAGTTCTGTGGGAAGAGGGTTGTGGGAAGGGGAGGGCGAGGAGGGGGTTCACTCAGTGTAGGTGTCAATGGTGGGGAGGGGGACCTTCCTCAGTGCTGGGACGCGGGGATGAGTGGAGAGGGGGGGGGATGGTGGATAGGATGGGACAGCACCATTGGCTGAACGGCCTCCTGTGCGAGGTCCCCTGCAATGCCCTGTGTGGTTGGTATGGACCCCCAGTGCCCCACGTCCCAGCGGCAGTGTCAGCCTTGGAGACAAGCTCCACGATGAGCCGGGGAACAGTGCCAATGTGGTGTGGCCTCGCTAGCGCTCTCCCCTTGGACCACCGTGCTGATGAGGGGGAGGGGCTTCGCAATGGGCTGGCACATCTTCATACAACTCATTCTCCATGGGTGAGTCGCCCAGACCCGGGAAAGCCAGACGAATCAGAGGCAAAGGGGCAAGAGGCAGGACACCCCTCCCTCCTGCCCATGAAGGGGAAGGGTTTTCTGCAGGGGAGGGGACATCTGCAGGTGGGTTTCTGAAGGGTGGCATCTACAGAAGTGGGGTTTCTGCAGAAGGGGGAGTTTCTGCAGTGGGAGGGGATTTTTTTTGTGTGTGGGCGTAATGCAGAGGGGAGATAGTTTCTGCAGGGGAGGGGATTTTCCATTTGGGGGGTTACGAGAGGAGAGATTCCACCCCCCCCCCCCCCCACTGCGAGGGGGATCTGCAGTGCCAGATTCCCTCTCAGTCCTGGGACCCACGCCTGAGGGTGTAAGCACCAAACAGCCTGTCAACCAAGTATGCATACAGTCGCCACGGCTTGTTAGAGACGTGCTTAAAACACTGACACCAAGGTGCACGCGCATGCACACAAATGCGTGCACACATGTCCACACAGCTTGTTAGGCAAATGCCCACACTTAAAACACTGGCACAATTTAGTGAATGCTTGTACACACACGCACAGCTTCACGGACGAGATCAAAAAATAGTTCCTGGAGCTTCCTGCAACCCATTCATCAGCTCAAACACGGATATCTCTTTCATTCCTGATCCCTGCACATGTCATATCGTGCAAAGTTAAATACTTTGATATTTACAGCGTGTGACTGGGTCGCCACACTAACAGTCAATTATTGTTCGCCTCACAGGAAAATATAATATATATATATATATATATATATATAAGATATTTATGTATATTATGTACACGTGCCCACGGCAGAGATGGGCCACTTTCCTACTCTCCAGCACACCATGACCTCCTGCCTCCCTGGACCAGACCTTCTCCCGACCGGGATCACCTCTTCAACATTCCAGCAGAGGACCAAATGCTTTCCGGCAGTCCAAGGCCTTGGGGATCGGGGGCAGGATGCGCTCTTGCCTCAGCTGCTGTTGGCCCAGAGAACTGGCGAGGCGGGCACAAGCTGCATGGTACTTCTTGTCGAAAGCGGCTGTAAGGAGAATTTGTATGCGGGAGAGGGGAGGGTGCAGGGTAGGGACAGTGAAGGGAGGGAGAGAGAAAAAACATGGTAGTTATTAACTCACCATTGAGAAGTTCTGTCCCGCAGCAAATTTAAAAAGTGCTTTCAAACCAGGCACTCAGGATCAAGTTTTTCCCGCTGAAGGTACCGTGTTTGGGAGTGTGTGTGATGGGACATTGTGGAGGGAGCTTCATTCTGTGTCTGACCCCAGGAGTGTGTGATGGGACAGTGCAGAGGGAGCTTCACTCTGTGTCTGGTCTTGGGAGTGTGTGATGGAATGGTATGGAGGGAGCTTCACTGTGACTGACCCTGGGTGTGTGTGTTGGGACGGTGTAGAGCTTCACTCTGTATCTGACCCTGGAAGTGTGTGATGGGACGGTGTGGAGGGAGCTTCACTCCGTGTCTGACCCTGGGAGTGAGTGATGGGATAGTGTGGAGGGAGCTTCACTCTGTGTCTGACCCCGGGAGTGTGTGATGGGACAGTGCAGAGGGAGCTTCACTCTGTGTCTGGTCTTGGGAGTGTGTGATGGAATGGTATGGAGGGAGCTTCACTGTGACTGATCCTGGGTGTGTGTGATGGGACAGTGTGGAAGGAGCTTCCCTCTGTGTCTGACCCCAAGAGTGTGTGATGGGACTGTGTGGAGGGAGCTTCATTCTGTGTCTGACCCTGGGAGTGTGTGATGGGACCGTCTGGAGGGAGCTTCACTCTGTGTCTGACCCCGGAAGTGTGTGATGGGATGATGTGGAGGGAGCTTCCCTCTGTGTCTGACCACCACTTGTAAGTAACTAGTGGCTGATGGTAAGGAACCTGCTGATCATTTCATTGGTGATGTGTGAGCGTCAGGTCCCACCTCCTTCATCCTTACCGATATTGACGTTGTCCTTGCCCTGTGCAGCCATGATCAAGAAGAGGATCTCTCTATACAGACTCCTGCAGGAGAGTGAGAGGGTCAGGAGGTTAAACAAGGTTGGAGTGTCCCTGCTCTCACCCCCATTACCCAGCTGCCATTGCTGATAATTTGATCAGAGTTCAAGGACTGGGTGGGGCAAGATTTAGGGTAAGAACCTGATGGGACTGAGGGGGATCAGGTTCGGGGATGTATGGAGGGGTATGTACTGAGGGGGAAAGGGTTCTGGTATGGACGGCGTGGAATGGATTTCAGGGATAGACCAAGTAATATCAGGGATGGACCGAGGGGGACAGGGTTTGGGGACAGACTGAGGGGGGAACGGAGTTCGTGGGACAGACCAAGGGTGGGGGGGGAACAGGGTTCAGAGATGGAATGAGGGAGGAGTTCAGAGACGGAATGAGGGGGACAGGGTTGGGGGACGAACGGAGTGGGTCAGCGAGCCAGTCCACCCTCCTACCTCCGCTGCCGTGGGCCTCCCTCTTGCCGCCCTGCCTCCTCCAGGACGAGGCTGATGGCCTTGTGCACCTCATTCAGGCCGACGTGTCCGACAACCTCCTCCAGGTAGCGGAGGGTGACTGGCTGCTGTCCTGTCCTCCAGTGGTGTGCCGGCATCTGACCTGCGCAGAACCAAACAGCACTGGTCAATGGCACAGGCCTCCCCTCGCCCCCTCATCTCTGCTCTGCCTGTCCAACCCCCTCCATTCCAGGCAGTCCCCACACTGCCCAGTCCCCCCACCCCCTCCAGGCCAGGCAGTCCTCACTCAGCCCAGTTCCCACCCCTCCAGGACAGGCAGTTCCCACTCGGCCCAGTTCCCCCACCCCCTCCAGGCCGGACAGTCCCCCCCTCCAGGCCGTGCAGTCCCCACTCTGCCCTGTGACCCCCCTCCAGGCCAGGCAGTGGTAAACTTTCCCGATCCTTCCACTCTGGCACACAAAGCGAAGCCGCGGGGCAGGTGCTGGAGCAGTGGCACTTACTGAACATCCTCCACTGGAGGTAAAGCGGGGTGCGCTGGATGGGGTCTGGGTCCAACACATCCCACAGCAGCCGGACCCGGAAAATCACTTTACCGGGTAGCCACGCCAGTGACTCCTGCAACAACCAACAGGACCGGTTATCAGCACTCACTTCTCCAACACACCACCCACTCATAGAGATGGAGAGATATCATACTGAGACGTGGAGGAGGGATAGAGACATCAGGAGAGTCCAAGAATGGAGAGGATGAGGCAGGAGAGGAGATAAAAGGGGGAGAGAGATGGGCGAAAAGAGGGGGGGGAGAGAGAGAATGAGAGACGGGAGAAGGAGGGAGAGATGGGGAGAGAGAGACAGGTGAAAAGAGGGGGAGAGAGAGAGTGAAAAGAGGGGGGGGAGAGAGAGACAAGAGAAGGAGGTGAGACGAGAAAAGGGGGAGAGAAAGAGAGACGGGAGAAGGAGGAGAACGAGAGACAAGAGAATGGTAGACGGAAGAAGGGGAGAGAACAGGAGACGGGAGAGAGAACAGGAGATGGAAGAAGGGGAGAGAATGGGAGAAGGGGGAGAGAACGGGAGAAGGGGGAGAGAACAGGAGAAGGGGAGAGAACGGGAGACGGGAGAAGGGGGAGAGAACAAGCGATGGGAGAGAACGAGAGACAGGAGAAGGGGAGGGGGAGACGGGGCGAGAGAGGGGGAGATGGGGTGAGAGAGGGGGGATACGGGGCGAGAGAGGGAGAGACGGGGCGAGAGAGGGGGAGACGGGGCGAGAGAGGGGGGAGACGGGGCGAGAGAGGGAGGGGACGGGGCGAGAGAGGGGGAGACGGGGCGAGAGGGGGGGAGACGGGGCGAGAGAGGGAGGGGACGGGGCGAGAGAGGGAGGGGACGGGGCGAAAGAGGGGGGAGACGGGGCGAGAGAGGGGGAGACGGGGCGAGAGAGGGGGGAGACGGGGCGAGAGAGGGGGGAGACGGGGCGAGAGAGGGGGGAGGGAGACGGGGCGAGAGAGGGGAGAAGGGGCGAGAGAGGGGAGAAGGGGCGAGAGAGGGGGAGACGGGGCGAGAGAGGGGGGAGACGGGACGAGAAAAGGGGGAGACGGGGCGAGATAGGGGGGAGACGGGGTGAGAGAAGGGGAGACGGGGAGAGAGAAGGGGAGACGGGGCGAGAGAAGGGGAGATGGGGCTAGAGAAGTGGAGGCAGGGCGAGAGAGGGGGGAGACGGGGCGAGAGAGGGGGGAGACGGGGCGAGAGAGGGGGGAGACGGGGCGAGAGAGGTGGGAGACAGAGCGAGAGAGGTGGGAGACGGGGCGAGAGAGGGGGAGACGGGGCGAGAGGGGGGGAGACGGGGCGAGAGGGGGGACGGGGCGAGAGTGATGGGGACGGGGCGAGAGTGATGGGGACGGGGCGAGAGTGATGGGGACGGGGCGAGAGTGATGTGGACGTGGCGAGAGTGATGGGGGACTGGGCGAGAGTGATGGGGGACGGGGCGAGAGTGATGGGGGACGGGGCGAGAGTGATGGGGGACGGGGCGAGAGAGGGGGGAGACGGGGCAAGAGAGGGGGGAGACGGGGCGAGAGAGGGGGGAGACGGGGCGAGAGAGGGGGGAGACGGGGCGAGAGAGGGGGGAGACGGGGCGAGAGAGGGGGAGACGGGGCGAGAGAGGGGGGAGACGGGGCGAGAGAGGGGGAGACGGGGCGAGAGAGGTGGGAGACGGGGCGAGAGAGGGGGAGACGGGGCGAGAGGGGGGGAGACGGGGCGAGAGGGGGGACGGGGCGAGAGAAGGGGAGACGGGGCGAGAGAAGGGGAGACGGGGCGAGAGAAGGGGAGACGGGGCGAGAGAAGGGGAGACGGGGCGAGAGAAGGGGAGACGGGGCGAGAGAAGGGGAGACGGGGCGAGAGAAGGGGAGACGGGGCAAGAGAGTGGGGGGACGGGGCAAGAGAGTGGGGGGACGGGCCAAGAGAGTGGGGGGATGGGGCAAGAGAGTGGGGGACGGGGCAAGAGAGTGGGGGACGGGGCAAGAGAGTGGGGGACGGGGCAAGAGAGTGGGGGACGGGGCAAGGGAGTGGGGGACGGGGCAAGGGAGTGGGGGACGGGGCAAGAGAGTGGGGGGATGGGGAAAGAGAGTGGGGGGATGGGGCAAGAGAGTGGGGGGACGGGGCAAGAGAGTGGGGGATGGGGCAAGAGAGGGGGGACGGGGCAAGAGAGGGGGGACAGGGCAAGAGAGGGGGGACAAGGCAAGAGAGGGGGGATGGGGCAAGAGAGGGGGGACGGGGCAAGAGGGAGAGGCGAAGTGGCAGGGCAGAGGGGGGGCAGGGCGGAGGGGGGGACAGGGTGGTGGGGGGGATAGGGCGGGGGAATAGGGCAGAGAGGGAGGACGGGGCGAGAGCAGGGACGAGGCGAGAATGGGGGGACAGGGTGAGAGAGGAGAGTTGGGGCGAGAGAGGGGTAACCTGTGTCCCAGCCCCACCTCCATACTTGTGTCCCGGCCCCACCCCCTTCCCTGTACCTCTGTCCCAGCGCCATACCCGTGTTCCAGCCCCCCTACCCCTGTACCTGTGTCCTGGCTCCCCTTGCTTCCCCCTCCCACGCTGGTTCTAAGTCCCATCCACACCTACTCCCGCATCTGTGTCTTGTCCCCACCCCTATCCTCATACCTGTTTCCTAGCCCCCTTGCCCCTTGTACCAGTTTCTCAGTTCCCTTGTCCCCCTCACCAGTTTCCCAGCCCTCGTGCCTGTTTCCCAGCCCCCTTACCTCCCCCCCATACCTGTGTCTGAGCAATCCCCCTTGCTCCCTCCTATACCGGTCCCCTGACCCCCCCCCCCAATACCGGTTTCCCAGCGCCCCCATCCCCTGTACCTGTCCCTCGGCCCGGCCTGGCACCAAACCCAGCACCAGATGCAGTAGCCTGTGGGGGAGCTCGAGCCGTTGGAAGTACCAGACCAGGTTCCAGTAGATGATGGGGTGCCCGTCCAGAAGAGCCGTCTGCTCCAGCACAGAATCGCCCTCGTTGGCCAGCAGGCTCTCCAGCTCCTTGCGCAGGACCAGGGGACTGACGTAGGCCACCGTCACTCGCTCACCCCCCCTCGATCCGAGACCGGCCTATGGCAACACTGGAATGTCAGCATCACCCTGGCTCTCCCAAACCGTCCTCATCCCTAACCCACCCAACTCTGACCCATCCATACCTCTCCACCAGATCCTTCAACCCATCAACTGTGCTGACCATCACACACCCACCTACTCGAACCTTGACATGGACCCCCACCCCCCCCGGCTGAATTCTCTGCCCTGGGAATTTTCTGCAATTTATCGGACCGTTTCCTTCTGGGGACGGGGACAATCACTTCGGCCCTTTGAGTCTGTGCTTGACCATCCACCATTTACTGACACTAAATCCTATTTTGTTCCCCACCCTGCCCCTCAAATCCAACTCCCTCACCGACTTCCTCTCTGCCAGTATGGCCTGACCTGCTGAGTGCTCCCGCCAGCCTCTGCTTTCGGTTTTGCAGTCCCACGGAAGTCACATGAAGCAAGGTTTGCAGAGCGAGGGAGCTTTCCTCTTTGCAGCAACAGAGGTGACTTGATGAAGGGATGTACAAGGGTCTTAGATAGGACAGACAGCTAGCACCTTTGTCCCGGGCCAAAGCAGGCAATACCAGAGGGCGTCTGTATAGGGAGAGGGGAGGGAAGTTTAGGGGAGACATCAGGGGTAAGTTTTTTTATACATAGAGTTGCGGGGGCCTGGAATGCATTGCCGGGGGTGGTGGTGGAGGCTGGATATTTAAAAGACTCAGTTAGGTACACGGTATGAATGAAAATATGTAGGGAACATAGAAATTACAGCACAGTACAGGCCCTTCGGCCCTCAATGTTGTGCTGACCTACTGTATATTCTGTATTCTTACCAAAAAAAAACAAAAACCCTTCCTACCTCATAACCCTCTATTTTTCTTTCATCCGTGAGCCTGTCTAAGAGTCTCTTAAATGCTCCTAATGCTCCAGCCTCCACCACCACCTGCGGCAAGGCATTTCAGCACCCACAACTCTGTGTATAAAACACTTACCCCTGACATCTCCCCTAAACTTCTTTCCCTTCACTTTGTACACATGTCCTTTGGTGTTTGCTCTTCCTGCCCTGGGAAATGGGTGCTGGCTGTCCATCTTATCTATGCCTCTCAGAATCTTGTCGTCCTCTATTAAGTCACCTCTCCCATATAGATTTCAATAGGGTAGGTTTTCATTGTGGGTGGAAGGGCCTGTAATGTTCAAAGTTGGGGTACATCTGGATTACGGAGCGCCCAACGTCTGCCTGAGGAAACACTGGCATCTCTCGACATCCTCCTGTGACTGGGGCCATTACCAAGATAGGCAACAACTGACAGGCTAGGAGTGGTTAAGGAGGGGGGGTGGGGGGCTGGTGCAAAATTTAAGAGGTGGGGGGTTGCGCTGTGTAGATAGGATCTTGGCAAACAGAGGGAGCTTCTCCTTTCCTGGATGCTGTGAACTTTTAGAAACAATGCTAAAGAAACAGCAGGTCACACAGCGTATAACAAAGTCTGCAGACCCCATGGTTGAAGTAAAAACATAACGCTGGAGAAACTTGGCAGGTCAAACAATGAACTTTATATAGCAAAGATACAGAACCAACATTTCAGGCTTGAGTCCTTCATCAGGGTGTCTTTAGTCTATCATGTATCATAGACCATTAAAGCACCAGGGCTCTTTGACACCTAGTCTGTACTGAACCATTTTTCTGCCTAGTCATCTGACCCGCACCCAGTCCATACCCCTCCAATCCATGTGCCAGTCCAAATTCTTCTTAAATGTTAAAATTGAGCTCACATTGATCACTTCAGCTGGCAGCTTGTTCCACACTCTGTGAAGAGGATCCCCCTCACATTCCCTCTAAACTTTTCCCCTTTCAACCTTAACCCACATCATCTGGATTGTATCTCACCTACAAAGTGGAAAAAAATCCATTTACTCTGTCTATCCATTTCATAATTTTAAATACCTCCATCAAATCTCCCCTTATTCTTCTACACTCCAGGGAATAAAGTCCTAACCTGTTTAACCTTTCCCTGTAACTCAGGACATCATAGTAAATCTTCTTTACACTTTTTCTATCTATAATTGAGATCTTTCCTGTCATTAGGTGACCAAAAATCTGGCCTCACCGATGTCTTCTACAACTTTACCCTAACATCCCAACTCCCAATACTCAATACTTTGATCGATGAAGGCCAATGTGCCAAAAGTTCTCTTTACAACCCTGTCCACCTGTGACGCCACTTTCAGGGAATTTATGTGTCTGTACTCCTAGATCCCTCTGTTCTACTGCACTCCTCAGGGCCCGACCATCTTTCCAAAATGCAACATCTCACAAATTCCATCTGCCATTTTTCCAGCTGGTCCAGATTCCTCTGCAGGCTTTGAAAACCTTCCTCCCCATCCACAACACTTCCAATCTTAATGTCATCTGTAAACTTGCTGATCCAATCGACCACATAATCATCGTTAGTTCTGTATCTTTATCTTTGCTATCTAAAGTCCAGGTTTGACCAGCTGAGTTTCTCCAGCGTTGTGTTTTTACTTCGATCATGGTGTCTACAGATTCTTGTGTTTTGTTGCTTGTCAAACTGTTCCAGCTTGCACGTGTTTTCACGTGTGCCACGGTGACGGTAGAACGAGGAAGACTGTAGATGCTGGGGTTGAGGGCAGTGTGCAGACATGCTAGACTGGAGGAACTCAGCAGGTCACGCAGAGGAAGTGAAAGGTAGCCAGCAGTTTTGGGACAGGTAACAGGTGGGAGGATGGAAGAGAAAGACACTGAGATGCGAAGGGGCTGAGGGCAAAGAAGGGGATCTCTCGGATCCCATCACTTCTCCACTTCTGTCCTCCCGCCTCCCCTCACATTTTTTCCTTCAGGTGTCTACCTGCCCTTCAACATTCCCAACGATGGGCTCAGGAGTGAAACATCGATTGCCTCTGGAAAGGGTATTCTGTGTGCTTTTCACGAGCAAGTCCATCCTCTAGTAAATACAGAGAGCTGTGCAGAGAGTCAGGTCACAGTGAGAGATCCAAGGGAGTAAGGGCAAGGTGCAGGGGCTGAGCTTTAAAGGAAGGTCAAGGGACGTACTGCTGAAGTTTGGTCCACAGGCCATCAAGAAGGCAAATGGGACACTCTAGTGCATCGCTGGAGGAGTGGGATGCAAGAGCAGGGAGATTCTGCTACAGCTGTACAGGGAACTGGTGAGGCCCCACCTGGAGTGGAGCGTACAGTTCTGGTCTTCTCACTGGAGAAAGGATAGACTGGCTTTAGAGGCAGTGCAGAGGAGGCTCACCACGAGGATTCTGGAGATTAGGAGGTTAGCTTGAAGAGAAATTGAGTCACCTGGGAGTGTACTCATTTAACTTTGGAAGGAATGGGGCAGGACTGGTGGGAAAAGCTTATAAATGTATAAAATTATGAACGGGGTGGATAAAATAGAGGCACGGAGGTTGTTTCCACTGGCAGATGAGATAAATGACGGGGTGCAGCCTCAGGATTTGGGAAGTAGATTCAGGATGGGGATGAGGGGGAACTGCTTCTCCCAAAGAGGAGTGGATATATGGGAATTCTGTGCCCCAGGGAGTAGTGGAGACTGCCACAGAGAATGTGGTCTAGACACAAATAGATTTTTGATTTGATGGAGAATTAACGCTTTGAACTCCAGCCATTTTTAAACCTTTCATAATCAATAAACCCCAGACCATGGGTCCATGGGTAATCTACAGTACGAACCTGCTGGTGGTTGGCCACAAAACGAGTCCCAGAAAATGGGGAAACAATCCAAGGCAGAGTGGTCCAGCATTGGGTGTGATGGGCTGAAGGGCCTCCGGAACGGCTATGTTATGGTTAAGGAGAGCAGGACACTTCCCCATATGGACGGAAACATGAAGATGTCAGGGTATGTACCCGGAGGGCACATCCCACATGTAGGTTGCCAGACACTGCACAAGGGCTGGGGAGCTCAGGCAGGAACTCACCAGTGAGCTGCTCCACAGGCTGGCACTGACTGGCCCAGGCATATCCTCACTCAGAAGCTCCCGGCGGTCACTCAGAACAGGTGATTGGTTGGTCGAGGACAGCTGAACACTGGCGGTACTCCCCGAGCCCTCATGCGAGCTGCAGCCAATCACAGAGCCTGCACTGTTAACTCCATTTGTGCCACTGCTGCCTCCCTCCCATCGGGTCCATGCAGGTGCATAGGGAGGGGGGAGGAGGAAGAGGTAAAGGAGGGAGGGATGAGGGAGAGAGGAGGGGAGGAGGGTCCGAGGCAGTGCTGCGGAGGGGGTAGGGGAGAGAGGAGGTAGAGGAGGGAGGGAGGGGAAGGAAGGAGGGATGAAGGCAGGAAGGAAAGGGGGAGAGACATGGGGGGGGTGGGGGGAGGGTGCCAAGGACCGCCTACCTGGGGTGCCATGGCTGAGGATGGCTGATCTCCATGTGGAGAGGCACGAAGGAAAGAGGGAGGGAGTAGGAGTGCAGGGTCAGCTACCTGTGCTGCTGTAGATGAGGCTGGCTGATCTCCACATTGATAAGAAGCAAGAAAGAGGCAAGGAGGGAGGATGGGAGGAGCAGACATAGGGAGGGTGCCAAGAGCTGCCTACCTGGGCTCCGGCTGAGGCCGGCTGATCTCCACGTTGAGCAGAGGCACAAAGGAGGAGGAGCAGAAGGGGCAGTGGGTGTTGAGGTTGGAGTCGTCGGCAGACCATCCGGCCATGATCTCCTCGTCGTAAACCAGTGTTGAGCAGCTCGTGCAGGGGGAGCAGCTCGATAGCAGCACCTGTGGGTGTGAGCAGAGAGCGTGAGGTGGGAGAGAAGAGAGGGAGAGGTGGGAGGGAAGAGAGGGAGAGGTGGGAGGGCAGAGAGAGTGAGGGGGCGGAGAATGGGGGGACAGAGAACAAGGGGGGTCAGGGGTTAGGGAGTGCAAAGAATCCCCACACCACCCTTCCACCTCCCCTCCCCCCCTTCCAATACCCATACACTGCCCCATCCTCACCCCAGCCTCTCAGCACCTTGCAGCCCACCATCCCTCACCTCCAGTGTGGCAGTCTGCAGGCTGGTGAATGAGCTCCGTGACTGTGAGTCCACTGTCTCGCGCAGATCAGATCCTGACGAGTCCAGGTTGGATCCCAGCGCCTGGGGCTGCAGACAACAGCACATCAGCATCAGGGCTGCATCAGGCTTCCCAGCGCTGGGGAGGAGGGGGGGAGGGTCACCTGGAGGACAGGGAAAACATCCAACAGAGGGGAGAGGAGGGTGTTACAGAGTCAGGGAAGGGTGTTGGGGACTGAAGTGGATTACAGAGACAGGGAGGGGTGTAGGGGACCAGAGGGGGTTACAGAGACTGCAATGGTGTAGGAGACAGGAGGGAGTTAGAGAGATAGGGAGGGGTGTCGGGGACCAGAGAAGGTTACAAAGACAGGGAGGGGTGTAGGGGACCGGACCGGGTTACAGAGACCGGGAAAGGTGTAGGGGACCAGAGCAGGTTACAGAGACAGGGAGGGGTGTAGGGGACCGGAGGGGATTACAGAGACAGGGAGGTCCTTGGTGTGATGGAGAGGATCCAGTGTGTTTTTTGGATTGGTTTTACTTCGATTCTTTGATTTTATCACTTTCACGGTCGTACAAGTTGCTAGAAAGTGCAAATACATGTACTCAGACACACGTGCACCCATGCAGTGACACATCCACGCACATTCACTCACGTGCATTCACTCACACTTGTAGTCACATCCCTCAAGCTGGGGCATGCGCGCATACAAGAATCCAATCTGTGCATACTCACAATCACGTATACACACACACACCCTCAAAATCACACACACTTAGTCACATGCCATCAGTTTCAATCACACACACGAACACAGACACACAATCACATACACTCCAATTACAAACAATTCTAATCACACTGCCCCCACCGTGACCCAGAGCACCCTCCCACCTCAATGTCAGGCTCCTGGACAGCCTGTGGTCCCAGCTTCTCCGTGCTCATGGCTAACTTGGCCCCAGGCCTGCGATTGGATGACGAGGTCAGCAGGCTCTGGATTTTCCGTGACAGTCCCCGGCTGGTCAGCCTGACGTTGTTAGAGTTCTCATCGAGCTCCCGTCCGCGGGTCCGCTCCCTGCTCCCCTTCCGGCTTGTCCTGGAGTCCCGTCTCCGGCTGCCAAATTCCGGGGAGTGGGCTGCCACCCGAGGAGGGGTGCAGGTGCCATTGGCCAATCTATCACAGGAGGAGGGGTGGAGGGACCAGCGAGGGGAGGGTTCGGTGGATCCTGGGCAGTCCTTGGACCGGGTACAACTGGCACTCCTGCTCTTGACCAGGGTACGGCGTGGCCCATCCCATATCTCTAAGCTGCCACTGCTGCCTGCCCACGTGGTGTGACGCTGGATCGTAACCCCCTCCTTGGGTTGGTCTGCAAGTTGGTGGGTGGGGGGGGAAGAAGACAACCAGCATTAATCACAGTCCAAGGAATGAGACCGAATAACAAGAATCCCCAACACCTTCCCTGTTCTGTAACCCTCTCCAGTCCCCTACACCCATCCCGATCTCTGTCACCCTTTCCGCTCCCCTACACTCCTCCCTATTGTCACCCCCTCTGATTCCCTACATCACTCCCTGTCTCTGTAACCCCCTGCTTTCCTCCCGGTCTCTGTAATCCCCTCCGAGCCCCTTCACCCCTCTCTGACTCTGTAACCTCCTCTAGTCCCCAACACCCCTCCCTGTCTCTGTAACTTCTTCTGGTCCCCAACACCCCTCCCTGTCTCTGTAACATCCTCCAGTCCCCAACACCACTCCCTGTCTCTCTAACCCACTCCAGTCCCCTACATCCCTCCCTGTCTCTGTAACCCTCTCCGGTCCCCTACAACCCTCCCTGTAACCTCCTCTAGTCCCCAACACCCCTCTTTGTCTCTGTGACCTCCTCCAGTCATTATTCATTTTTCCTCCTAATGGTCTGTTAATTGTCATCCAAGCAACGTTTTCACAGCATAAGGTCCGTCATTTTGACTCTTTATTACTTCTAGAGGTTCGAGAGGTTTTGGTACATCTAATCCAATTAACATTTCAATCTTGGCATCAATCTTAGGCAAGCAAATGTCTTTTAGATGAACCCACTGTTTGATATCATCCTGATGTGGAATTTGCTCTTTATTTACAGGCATAGTCTTCTGAGTATATACACTTGGAAGATTGCAAAATTCATTGCTATTCAATTCAGCAATCTGTAAACCTGAAACTATATTAGTTTCAATGTTCCTTTCATCATTCATTGTCTTCAACAAGATCTGTGATCTTTTTCCATGAAGATTAAGTTTATTCATCAATTCAACAGTACAAAATGATGCAGTTCTTCCTGGATCAAGAAATGCGGAGGTCTTTAGTATGAAGTTCCTTTTTTTTTAGCTTTAACCTGCATAGGAACCATTGAGAGGAATTTGTCACCAGCCCCAGTAAGACTGTTTGTCTGAAGTATCCTTTCTGACTGTCTCGATAGTCTTGGATTCAGATTGTTTGACTTCCTTCTCAACTTTCCTTCGTTGAGTATGCAGTAACTTTGGATGTTTTAAACTGCATACATCACAACTGAGTCGCTTATTACAAGTTTTGCTGATGTGTCCTTTACAGAAACAACCAAAGCATATTCCATTCTTCTTTAGAAAGGTTAATTTCTCATCATGCGACTTTTTCTCCAGTCGTGAACATCTTTCTAAAGCGTGCTTATCTTTGCGATACAAACATCTTTCCTGAACAGCCTGATCTTCTTTTTCCTGTTTCCTTGTTCTTTCCTGTTCTTGTATCTGACACAGCCGTTACAAAGGTACTTCTCTGCTTTCTGCTGAGACGGTGATTTAGACTTCTTTACATCTTTAGGAACTATTGAAGTATCCTTAATATTTCCAAATGCTGGTACAGTGCGAACATGCACTTGCCATTCGAAAAATTGCACAACATCCTGAAAAGTGACGTCCCTTCTGGGAAGAATCTTAAGCTCTGCAATTTTGGTTCTCCGCAAGTCCTTCAGCTTGTAAGGTAATTTATTGACCATAATCGACAAATTTGCAAGGAAATTCAGCTCTTGCAAATGTTCACTACTTCCCATTGTGTTACAACATCCTCTCATATGCTTGTAAAGCCTTTGCATCCTCTGGTTTTATTGCTGCCTGTCTCTGTGGGCCCTGGCGATTTCATGTTCATCGCCATAATGGTGCTTCAATAATTCTTTTGCCCTTTTAAAACCTTGTTCTGGATCCACATAGTGGCAACTTTTGACTAACTCCTTCACCTGTCCTCCTGTAAACTGCTCCAGGTAATACAGACCATCTTTAGTGTTTTTAGTATTACTTTCAATGTGATGTTCAAAGGATTTCATGAAAGTCAGATATTATAATGGGTCTCCACTAAAAACTGGAATTCCCTTCTTGGGTAAACCATTTAAACCTTGTTGCTGTGCTAACATAGCAGAGATTTTGTTTTGTTTTGCTATAAGTGATGTTATATTGTCTTGTCCGCCATGGCTTGCGACATTGTCTTGAGATGAATGAAGAAAACGGATCTTGAACTGGTGCCATAGGTGCAGGTCCTTGGGCTGTAAATGATGGCATGGGTGGAAATCCTTGACTTGTAGCTGGTTCTCCAGCAGCATGAAGAGACATTTAGATTCTTGAGTATGATCAACTCGCAAGGTTGAATTTATTTTGGAATATCCTCCTTTTGAAAAGATCCTTAGGTTGTGCGCTCTGGAGAGACTGAATGTCGTTAGCTCTTTCCATAGGATTGGTCATTGCCATTTGAGCACCAACTGCAACACCTGTGGCTCCTGGCTCGAGTATATTTTTATCTTGTGGCTGGAAGGTTAGGTGCTAACCCTTTGGGTAGGTCACTTTGAGTAACAAATTTTGAGCTAATGCTTTCACTTTGGCTATATTCTAGCACGTTGTTCCTCAAGTTGTCTTTTCTTTTCTCTATTCAATAATCTGTTTAGTTCCTCACTAGCCGTTTGTAACTTCAGTTGGCTGATTCTTCATTTCAGCTTCTTGCCTCAGTTGCTGATTCCTGATTTGTACCTCCCTGTAACACTTATTACAACCTTCAACATCATCAGGATTTACTTCTGAACTTTCAGATGCTGCAGTTTGCTTGGTACAGCACCAATGGGACTTTGCAACATACATTCATCTCCTCCAGTTCCACTAACTTTTAAGTCAGTGAATGAGAGCTGCAGTGCCTTGACAGAGTCTTCTTCTTGCTTGCTAGTTGAAGCCACTTCTTCTTTGGCTACTAGTTTCAACCTTCTGCCAAGCGTTGTTGGTCCGGCAGGCTGGCTCAACTCATGATCAAACAGTTCTTTGATGAGCCTTCTTCTTATCCATCTTGGGTTCTTCACATTGCAATCTGGCTTCTCCTGGTTCCTACTGGAACTATAAACAAATTTTGTATCTTACTCGGTCCCTTTAAGAGAGTTGCTGTTGGCTGAATAGTCTCTGTGGTTCTGCACACAAGCTTTCTGATCTTAAATGTTCATGTTTACAAGAACATTTTCTGTGCTACCCTGCCAATTCTACTACCAGAGCTGTGGCTTATCTTTTTTAAGGATGCTCGGCTCAATTTCAAACTGCACAATTCACAGACAGGTTCTCACACTTCTGGAAAATTCTATTATTACAGTGTGGATGTCTCTTGGCTTTAAATCAAGTTGTTAATTCTTTTAGACAAATTTTACAAGCCTTTCTTCCAAAGTTCACTATTAAATTTTTCTTTGCATTAAAGTATAGCCATCAACCTGTGTATTCTAATTTCAAAGTATCATCTTCCAAAGCAGGAGCTGTGATATCCCAAATTTCAATCTCTTTAATCCAACAAATCAAACTTTGTGGCTGTTACTTAATGTAGTTTTAATTTGTTGATAGAACAGAGAAACATTTTGCATAACTTCGCCACAAGACTTTCATAATGAGGAATAACAAAGCATTTACTGTATGATAGAGATACAAAGATATATAGAGATACAAATGGTATTTAAAGACATACAAGAACTCAAAGAAAAATTTCTCGTGCTCATGCTTCCTTCACATCTTGTAGAATAAGTGAGCAAATACTTAGTCTCGGCGGATATTGTGATATATTACATCATAATCACTATGGTAACACTACAAACAATGGTTCTCTTAAAGAAACAGGCACAAAATTAACAAAAATCAAAAATACAAGGTTTGAACCTTTACACCCTCCAGTCCCCTACACCTCTCCCTTTCCCTGTCACCCCCTCTGAGCCCCTACTTTCCTCCCTGTCTCTGTAACCATCTCCGGTCCCCTACACCCCTCCTTGTCTCTGTAACACACCCCTCCTTGTCTCTGTAACCCACCCCCCCACCCATTCCCTACAACCCTACCTGTCTCTGTAACCCCCCTCCAGTCCCCTACACTCCTTGCTGTCTTTGGTAACCCTACACCCATCGCCCCACTCTCCAGTCCCTCTATTGCATGGGATGTGAGGGCACTTCGCTCACCTGGGGGGGTCCGATCCATCTCCCGTTCCTGTCGCTCCCGCAGCAGCCGGCGGAACTGGGCTGTTGCCATGATGACATTACGCAGTTTCGTCCACCTCAGGCCCCCACCCTGACGAGGGCATGGCCATTTGCTTTCCAGAACTGCCTGTGGGTTGGGGGACAGGTCAGTGGGCATGGAGAGGAGGGAGGGGGCAGGGTGCACTGGGAGGAGGAAGTGGAGGACACCAGTGGGTACTGAGAGGGGCAAAGGGCAAGGTGGAGGGGGATGGAGGGGGAGGGGATGTCAGTGGGCTCAGAGAGGAATAGGGCAGGGTGGGGGAGAAGGGAGAGGTGAAGGTGGAGAGGGTGGAGGGGAGAATGAGGAAGGGCAGGATGGATGGGGAGTGGAGGGGGACAGGGCTGTGGTTACAGAGAGGGTGAAAGGGCACAGTGGAGGGGGGAGGGTGGCAAGGGACAGGGTGGAGGGGAGGTGAGGCTGGGAGATTGTGGAGGGTCACAGGGGTATATTTGGCAAGAGGATGGAGGAGAGGTGAGGGAGGATGTGGAAAGGGGAAGGTGGGAACAGGTGGCAAAGTGGATCCCCAGCTACCCATCTCCATCTTGATGTAGAGTCCATAGGGGGAGGTGAGAGAGATGCGGGAGGGGTGGCAAGTGAGTGGGGGCGAGGGGGCAGGGACAAAGGAGATGGGGAGTGGGAGGTGAGGAAGTGGGTGGGAAGGCGAGGAGGGAAGTGCGGGAGATGGGGAGGCAAGGGGGGAATGTTGGGGAGGGAGGGAAGGGCCAGGAGAGAGGGGGTAGTTGGGAGAGGTGGGGTTGGAGAGGGAGGGGAATGAGGGGGGTAGAGGTGACCTCCTCACAGTCCCCAGTGCCCACCTTGGGGTAAGGGAGGGAGCGGGTTGGGGGGCAGGATAGGGAGAGGTGACCCCGTTGCCCACCTCACTGTAGTACCCACAGGTGACGGAGGGAGTTGGGGGAGGGTTGGGGAAGGGGGGAGAAGTGATCCCACCCATGCACCTTTGCCCATCCTGTAGTACCTGTGGGTGATTGTGAGGGAGTTGGGGGAAGGGAGGGTTGAAGGGTGGGGGAGAGGGAGTGTGGGGGAGGGGGAGGGGGAAGAATGACCCCAGACCACCTTGTTGTAGTACCCACCTTGTTATAGTACCCACCTTGTTATAGTACCCGTAGGTGACGGCATTGGGTGTGATGCCAGCCTTCTTCATCTCATGCAGGGCTCGAACTGCCAGGACGGGCTGCCCATAGTGTCCACACAACTGCATCAAGATCCGGTGGCACACCTGGGGGAGTCGGGGAGGGATTACACTGTTCGTGGACCACAACCCCCACCCCCACGTCAACCCCCACCCCTACGTCAACCCCCATCCCCATGTTAACCCCTACCCTGGAGTCATGGACCCCCACCTGCATGTCAACCCCAACACTGGGGTCATGGACCCCCATATCAACCCCCACCCTGGGGTCATGGATCCCCCACCCCACCTGCCCTGGACCTCGCATCCTTCCCCCCCAACCCCCTTGAGTGGATGGTCAGGAGGGAGTGCCAGCCAAGCAGGCAAGGACTGGAGACTTCCACCTCTCTCTACTTATGGCCATCAGTAAGCCTGCATCAAGGCCATTTGGCCCATCGAGTGTGGAAGCACGATCCAAGAGTTAACTGAAACTGTACTTTCTACTTATAATTTCGACCAGTCTTTCTCAACAGCAACCCTACGGTCTCCTTTCATCCAGCTCTGTCCCTCTCTCTCCTTTTTCACCCCCACATCTGCACTCACAGAGACAATCACTTCTCACCTTTGCTCTCCTGACCACCCACCCACACCCAATGAATGCCTTTGGCTGTTGGTCTGTGCCCCTCCGCCCCTCCCCCTGCGCTTTCTCCCTAGCTTTTTAATTCACACCCCTGTTTCTTTTACTCACACTTTGAATGGCTCAGGCCCAAAAATACATCTTTACTTCCTCGGGACACTGTGAGATCTGTTGAGTTCCTCCGGCAACTCTGTGCTTGAAACGCCAGGTTTCTTTTTGACAACATGGTAACTGAATTTTTATCATCTATCTTTAGTTGTATAGGACGACCCCAGAATTTCCACCTAAAACACTGGGTTTGAGAGTTACCCCCACCTCCCTCCCAAAAAAAAATCTGGCACTTACTGCTGACCAGTGGATGCTGTTAAAAGCCAATTACAGTAGTTTAATAATAAATGATCATTTAAAGTTTAAATTTTATTTGGATATTTTAAAATAAATGACTGTGGCTCCTGTAACAGTCCATTTAAAGCCTGTCCAGAGCTGATGGCAGTAGGACCGAGTGGAGGGACCCCACGGAGGAGCGCTGAGATTGTGATGGGACTGGCAGATTTTTAAAATTTAGGCGCACTGCACGGTAACAGGCCCTTTCGGCCCACGACCCCGTGCCGCCCAATTATACCCAATTGGCCTACCACCCTCGGTACGTTTTGGATGGTGGAAGGAAACTGGAGCCCCCGGAGAAAACCCACGGGGAGAAGGTACAAATTCCTTGCAGACAGCACTGTCCCAATCGCTGGCACTGTAACAGCATTGCGCTGACTGCTATGCCAACCATCCACCCTAAGGCAGACAGTCACCACTTTGTCTAGCGCCCCTCACAGAAACCTGGAGCACCTGGTGTTCCAGGGCGGTCTCCCCTCCAAGTAGTGAGCCTGCTTAGCTTCCAAAATCAGAAAATCTCAGGCATATTCAGTAAGACTCTTCGTTTAGGATGGTACTTGTTTTTTAAGCCAAGTTCCTGTGTGGCTGCAGCAAGCAGGAATTCCGGTGCACCTGGCCACTGTACAAGTGCATTTTGATAAATCCATTCTCCTCACCCACTTGTTCAGGCCAGGCCATGAGCACTGGGGTGAAGGGGGGAGTGAGAGAGCACCAGCACCACACACCTCGTCAGGCAGCACCACCCTCTTGGTCTCCATCTTCTTCAGCACGTCATAGGCAGTGTGCAGGGCTCGGACCTTGAGCTGGCTGCCGCGGACCTGGGTGGGCAGGTAGATGAACCACAGGGCATAGCACTGGCCCAGGAGACACTTGGCCCACATGTCGGGGATCACTGAGTACTTCTGTGCCACCTTCTGAGCCAGCTTCATCTCCTGGAGTTGTGGGAATGAAGGGATAGGTCATCCACCATCTGACTCAACACCGACTTCAACGCAGCTCAGGGGGACAATGAGGGGGTGGAGAGGAAGGGATATGGCATCGTGAGGCACATTATGGTCAGTATGGACAGGCCAAAAGGTCTATTTCTGTCACTGCAATGAATATTTCCAACAGCTTAGTGACCTGTGCAGAGCACGATCCCACAAACATCCAAGGGGGCAGCCTTGGGATCCCCTCCCCAACAGGGCAGAGGTTGGTGAGTACCTCCAGGGCCAGAAGTGGGTAGATTAACAGGGAGGGAGATAAGCAGGTGAGGGCTTTATTCCCTGGAGCCTTGACATCATCTTCTCCAGGAAACTGCTCATGTCTCCTCCTGAAGGCTAGCTTTCTACATTTACCTTGAGGATTTACACCTTATCTAAAATTTAATCTGATTAATGATGGCAGAAAAGATATCAAGAAGATTTACCTGGATGTTGCTGGGACTTGACGAACTGAATTACAGGGAAAGGTTGAACAGGTTAAGACTAGGTTCAATATGTGCTGGGGTGTAGGTTAATTGGGTGTAACTTGGGCTCATGGGCCAAAATAGCCTGCTACTGAGTTATATGTTTAAATTTGCTTTCAAATGTATTTATTCTCTGGAGCATTGGAGATTGAGGGGAGGTGGTCACCTCGGCACTGCTGCCTGTGCCACGTGTCTCTTGAGGGTAGGAATAGGAAGTTGTGGCAGATGAATGCATGGCTGAAGAGTTGGTGCAGAATGAGAATTTACTGTCGTGAAACTCAATGTTTTGCGGCAGCGTCACAGGGCAAACATTCAGATTAGAACCATTTTGCAACATTACTCTAAAAAAGTAAAAATAATCGGGCACAAAAAGTCAGGCCGTGTATTTGTTCACTGATCATTCGGGAATCTGATGGCAGAGGGGAAGAAGCCGTCCTCGTGCTCGTCTCTAGGCTCCTGTACCTTTTCCCCGACGGCAGCAGAGTGAAGAGGACATGGCCTGGGGTGTGGGGGTATTTCAGGATAGAGGCTGCTTTTTTAAGACACCGCCACACGTTGATGTCCTCGATGGAGTGAAGTCTGGTGCCTGTGATGTCACGGGGGTTCAGATGTGTGGATCATTGGGATCTCTTCTGGGGAAGGTCTGACCTGCACAAAAGGGACGGGTTGCACCTGAGCTGGAGGGGGACCAATATTTATGGCGGGCAGGATTGCTAGAGCTGTGGGGAGGGTTTAAACTTGTCACGTGGGGGGAGGGGGGGGTGCGGTTTGGGAACCAGAATGTGAGTGCAGAGAATAGGGCAGAAGGACAAAAGCATGATGCAGTGTGTTGTGGGCTGGTGAGGGAGGACAGGCAGGGGAGGAAGCAGTTGGAGTCAGTGAATGTGTCGGATGAAGGATTTGAAATGTTTCTATTTCAATACAAGGAGTATTTGGAATAAAGGAGATGAACTTGGATCAGGACTTGCAACTACGATCTTGTGGCCATTTGACAGAAGTTTAAAAAGATAGAGTAAATACAAGCAGGCTTTTCCCTCTGAGGTTCAATGAGATGCAGAGGACATGTGTGAAGGGTGAAATATTTAGGGGGAACATCTTCACAAGGGTGGATGGAGTGAGCTGCCAGCTGCAGTGGTGAATATAATTATGATTTTGACATTTAAAAAAAATTTGGACAGGTTCATGAATGGGAGGGCTATGGATTGGGTGCAGATCGATGGGACAAGGCAGAATAATAAGACGAGAAGGGCTGAAGGGCCTGTTTCTGTGCTGTAACCTTCTATGATTCCCAATTAGCAAGGTGATTTGGGGAGTAGGGGGAGAACTCAAAGGATAGTTTATCGTCCAGTCGGCTGATGGTGGCTCCTCTGGAATGGAGGGGATGGAGCCTCGAGATTCAACGGAGGGGGGAGTGGAGATTAGGAGGAACTGCTTCTCCCAGAGAGGAGTGAATCTGGGGAACTGTCCGTCCCACAAAGTATGAGATGCTGCCTCAGTGAACGTGTTGAAAATGCAGGCAGGTGGATTTTTAAATTGGTGGGGAATTAAGCAGAGTTCAGATCCAGCTGTAATTTAATTAAATGGGATGAACACTCCAGCTCCTGATGTTTCTTTGGGGGGGGGGGGAAAGAGGAGGTTCGAGGGACTGAGTGGCCTCTATCTCATTCATTAATTTAGACATACAGTACGGGAACAGGCACTTCCGGCCCAAAGAGCCCATGCAGCTCAATTACCTTCAACTAACCTACAATGCCATTACAGATTGGAGGGTGGGTGGAAACCAGAACACAGACATGAGGAGAAGGTACAAACACCTGACAGACAGGGGTAGATTTGAACCCAAGTCACTGGCAGTGTAACAGCATTTCACTAGGACACTACACTAGCTGGCGTTATGATTGGGCTCAAGCGCTCAGGAGCGGGGAGACGTTGCTGGAGGCCTTATCTGGGCCAAGAAGTGAGGGGACAGTCAATCAGGACCCTATGATTCCCCATTCCCGGGGAGTACCTGCTTTGTCCTCCTGGGTGCGGGGCTGCTGGGGGCGCTACCTCTTGGCTGGCTGAGGCAGTGCTGGCTCCTCGAGTCGTCGAACAGCTGGGCCTTGAGGAGGGGGAACCCATCGTAGCTGCCGGGAAGAAGGGAATGAACGAGACAATCACCAAACCAGCTCACAGAGCATGGTCCATCTGTTTCCCCCAACCCCCACCCCCACTGTAATCCCCTGCACCAATCCCCAACCCAAACACATTCACTGACAGTAACAGGAGAGACTGGAGTAGCTGGAGTGAAGGAGAACAAGGGTAAACCTGTTAGAGGTACACAGGGAGTCTCAAAGCACTCCACAATGCCCCATCTCACATAGGATTGAAGCTCCCTCTGCACCGCCCCATCACACACTCCTGGGGTCAGTCAAAGAGTGAAACTCCTTCCACACCATCCCATCACACACTCCTGGGGTCAGTCAAAGAGTGAAACTCCTTCCACACCATCCCATCACACACTCCCGGGGTCAGACACAGAGTAGCTCCCTTCATAACATCCCATCTCACATGCCCAGGGTCAGACACAGAGTGAATCTCCCACTACATTGTCCCATCACACACTCCCGGGGTCAGACACAGAGTGAAGCTCTCTCCTCACTATCCCATTACACACTCCTGGGGTCAGACCCAGAGTTAAGCTCCCTCCACACTGTCCCATTTCAGACACAGTGAAGCTCCCTCCACACCATCCCATCACACCTTCCAGGGTCAGACACAGAATGAAGCTCCCTTCACACCGTCCCATCACACCTTCCAGGGTCAGACACAGAATGAAGCTCCCTTCACACCGTCCCATCACACACTCCCGGGGTCAGACACAGGGTAGCTCCCTTCACACCATCCAATCTCACATACCCAGGGTCAGACACAGAGTGAAGCTCCCCCTACATTGTCCCATCACACACTCGCGGGGTCAGACACAGTGTGAAGCTCCCTCCACACCATCACATCACACACTCCCAGGGTTAGACACAAGAGTGAAGCTCCCTCCACACCATCCAATCACACACTCCCGGGGTCAGACACAGAGTGAAGCTCCCTCCTCACTATCCCATTACACACTCCTGGGGTCAGACCCAGAGTGAAGCTCCCTCCACACTGTCCCATTTCAGACACAGAGTGAAGCTCCCTCTGCATCGAGCCATCACACCTCCCAGGGTCAGACACAGAATGAAGCTCCCTTCACACCGTCCCATCACACACTCCCGGGGTCAGACACAGAGTGAAGCTCCCTTCACACCGTCCCATCACACACTCCCGGGGTCAGACACAGAGTGAAGCTCCCTCCTCACTATCCCATTACACACTCCTGGGGTCAGACCCAGAGTGAAGCTCCCTCCACACTGTCCCATTTCAGACACAGAGTGAAGCTCCCTCTGCATCGAGCCATCACACCTCCCAGGGTCAGACACAGAATGAAGTTCCCTTCACACCGTCCAATCACACACTCCCGGGGTCAGACACAGAGTGAAGCTCCTTTCACACTGTCCCATTTCAGACACAGAATGAAGCTCCCTCTGCATCGAGCCATCACACCTCCCAGGGTCAGACACAGAATGAAGCTCCCTTCACACCGTCCCATCACACACTCCCGGGGTCAGACACAGAGTGAAGCTCCCTCCGCACCATCCCATCACACACTCCTGGGGTCAGATAGAGTGAAACTCCCTCCACACCATCCCTTCACACACTCCCGGGGTCAGACACGAGTGAAGTTCCTTCCACTCTCTTACTGGGATCAATTACCCTGGACTATTATTGAGCAAAGTTCTCCATCACATGGTTGATTCAGCAGATGAAGTGGCTCCCCTATGAAGAGAGATTGAGTTGACTGAAACTAGACAAGTTGATGTTTAGAGAATGGGGTGAGGAGCCTTATGGAAATATGTAAAACCATGAAAAAAATTGAGAAATTAGAAACTGTGAGGTTGTTACCACTGGCAGACGGGACTGGAACTTGTGGACATGGCCTCAAGCTTCAGGGGAGCAGATTTAGTGTGGAGATGTGGAGGAAATGCTTCTCCCAGAGAGGAGTGAATCTGTGGGTTTTTCTGCCCACAGAAGCAATAAATGTATTTCAGACAGAGAGAGAGAATTTTGCAGATGGGGAATTGAGAGTTCTGGGAAAGGGCTGGGTAGGTGGAGCCAGGTCCATGGCTAGATCATCTGTGATCTCCTTTAATGGGGAGGCAGGCTCGACGGGCCGAATGGCTGACTCCTGCTCCCATTTCTGACCTTCTTCCATGTTATTCTCTTTGCTAGTTCACTGGGTGTGAATGTTACAGCAAACGCCAAACATGTCCATCTCTAACCAGCCAGTTGGGAAGAATCAGTCTCAGGAGGATTGCAGTCAGAGTTCGGGAAAGGAAGCCATTACTTCCTCCCTCTGAAACCCTCGGGGGTTTTAACGAGCCAGTGTGAAGATCAATTTCAGGCCTTTAATTAAAAGAGGCCAAAGGCTGCTGGGAGATTAGAAAGCTCTCCGGATTGAAGCTGCAGTCAGTGGCTGACGGCCAACTAACTTGTTCTGGCACAGCGTTGATGGAAGGAAGTGAACCATGAACGTCTGCAGATGCTGTGACTGTACTAAAAAATACAGAAACACAGGAGGGACTCAGCCGGTTTCTCCGCGTCCACGGGAGGGACTCAGCCGGTCTCTCCGTGTCCACGGGAGGGACTCAGCCAGTCTCTCCACGTCCACGGGAGGGACTCAGCCGGTCTCTCCGCGTCCACGGGAGGGACTCAGCCGGTCTCTCCGCGTCCACGGGAGGGACTGAGCCGGTCTCTCCGCGTCCACGGGAGGGACTCAGCCGGTCTCTCCGCGTCCACGGGAGGGATTCAGCCGGTCTCTCCACATCCACGGGAGGGTCTCAGCCGGTCTCTCCGCGTCCACGGGAGGGACTCAGCCGGTCTCTCCGCGTCCACGGGAGGGACTCAGCCGGTCTCTAATCATCCACGGGAGGGACTCAGCTGGTCTCGCAGCGTCCAAGGGAGGGACTCAGCTGGTCTCGCAGCATCCACGGGAGGGACTCAGCCGGTCTCGCAGCGTCCACGGGAGGTAAAGATGTATTACCGACGTTTTGGTTCTGAGCATTTCCTCAAGGTGTGAGTGAAAAGCAATAAAATACAAAATTCTGAGGTAAAACCACAGTGTTAGAGGAGTGATACATAGATAAAGACACATAACAGACGAGCCTGTCATCAAAGTAAGGGGTCCCTTGGTCTGAGGTACTTTGATGAAGGGCTCAAGCCCGAAGCCTTGGTTACGGACTTTACCTTTGCTCGATAAACAACACTGTTTGACCCGCTGAGTTTCTCCAGGACTGTGTTTTCTCTACAGTTCGTTTCCCTGTATCCGAAACGGTTTTCAGTTATTGTTTTTTTCCAGTTATTGGAACAATGGCTTTAAGCACCTCAGTCATGTCAGCAGAAATACTTGTATCAGCCACAACTACAAGAAACAGCAGGCTTTTTCAGCATGAAATAATGTTTAACACGTACCCAAAAAAACTTTGTACGGTACACAAGAGCTCCGTTGTTATCAAAATGGCGCCAACAGAGCGTCAGAGCCCCACATGGGCAAGTCAGGTGATAACTTTGTTTCAACTTGTGACATCATGTCAGCGCCGCAGAAAAAGGTTTGGTTCAGTATTCAGGGGACTTCGGATAAGGGAGACGTACTGTGAAAGTAACGAACTGGCAGGCTGGGGGAGAAGGGAGGAATGAAAGGGGGAGGAGTACAGACCCACAGACAAAAGAGGTTAATTGGATATTTGACAGTGGTTTGATGAGTTCTGGTGGGTCCTGTTGGAGGGAAAAGGACAAGGAGGTATCTATCTGAGAGTTCGACAGAGGCTTGATGAGTTTGCAGGGATCCTGTTAAAATTAGCACCTTGCGGTCGTGGATTGAAGAGTCGCAGTCAAGTTGAGTTCAAACGGACCCACCCTCTTTTTAAACCCTGGGCTCCCAGCCACCCCTGCACCACGCATAGGCGATGTTATCGCGCTGCCCAAGACGTCCCGAGGCAGTTAAATTTCCTGGCAGGCGAGCCGCCACAAGCTTTAGCCTGTGGGTCTGTACTCGTCTTCCCTTCACCCCAGCCTTTTAATTCAGGTGCCTACCGGCTTTTTACTCCAACCTTGAGGAAGGGGTCAGGTCCGAATCTTTACCTCCTGTGGACGGCGTGAGACCTGCTGAGTTCCTCCAGCATTTGTGTGTATTTTCACTTTTTGACGGAAGGGTTAACTAGTCTGGCTCTAAAGCGTGTTCTGATGTAGTGAGAATTCTTGGGAGGATGACTCCCTTGGAACCAGCCTTGAAATCCGGCTGCTGAATTCCAACACATTCGTGCAGCGCAGGGGGCTGAGATGGGCAGAGATCTAAGAGCCGAGGACATTGTCTGGGAGAAGCTTTGCCCACCAGTTAAAGAGCTCAGGAATGGGAATGCAGCCTCTGAGGCCCAGAGACATGGGAATCCAGAGCAACACAACAGCCTGGAGGAGGGACTCAGTGAATCGAGCAGCATCTGCTGGAGAGGAAGGATGATTCTGGGCGGGAATCCTCCCACTCACACAGGAAAGTGCCGGGGGGGTGAAGTCTAGGTGATGGGGAATTAAGGAGGGGTCTGTGGGTGATGAGAAGAATGAGAGGGAAGGGATCTCTGGGTGACACGATGAGGGTGGATGAGAGATTGGGTAGGATGATGGGGGAGGTGTGATGATACGCTGTGGTACATCACTCGGCCAACAGGTGGCCTAGAGACATGGCACCCGGCCTAATGACATCTGACCACCAGGTGGGCCCATCTTCTTTGGCTTGGCTTCACGGACGAAGATTTATGGAGGGGGTAAATGTCCACGTCAGCTGCAGGCTCGTTTGTGGCTGACAAGTCGGATGCAGGAAAGGCAGACACGGTTGCAGCGGAAAATTGGTGGGTTGGGGTTGGGTGTTGGGTTTTTCCTCCTTTGCCTTTTGTCAGTGAGGTGGGCTCTGCAGTCTTCTTCAAAGGAGGTTGCTGCCCGCCGAACTGTAAGGCGCCAAGATGCGCAGTTTGAGGCGATATCAGCCCACTGGCGGTGGTCAATGTGGCAGGCACCAAGAGATTTCTTTAGGCAGTCCTTGTACCTTTTCTTTGGTGCACCTCTGTCACGGTGGCCAGTGGAGAGCTCGCCATATAACACGATCTTGGGAAGCCGATGGTCCTCCATTCTGAAGACGTGACCCACCCAGTGCAGCTGGATCTTCATCAGCGTGGACTCGATGCTGTCGACCTCTGCCATCTCAAGTACTTCGACGTTAGGGATGAAAGCGCTCTAATGAATGTTGAGGATGGAGAGGAGACAACGCTGGTGGAAGCGTTCTAGGAGCCGTAGGTGATGCCGGTAGAGGACCCATGATTCGGAGCCGAACAGGAGTGTGGGTATGACAACGGCTCTGTATACGCTTATCTTTGTGAGGTTTTTCAGTTGGTTGTTTTTCCAGACTCTTTTGTGTAGTCTTCCAAAGGCGCTATTTGCCTTGGCGAGTCTGTTGTCTATCTCGTTGTCGATCCTTGCATCTGATTAAATGGTGCAGCCGAGATAGGTAAACTGGTTGACCGTTTTGAATTTTTTGTGCCCGATGGAGATGTGGGGCGGCTGGTAGTCATGGTGGGGAGCTGGCTGATGGAGGACCTCAGTTTTCTTCAAGCCCATAGGCCCATGGTATAAAGCTGAGGTCCTGACCGTGTGTTCTCTCTCTCTCTCTCTCCCTCTCCCCTGGGATCACTGTAAGCACAGCTAGCACCCAACTAGATATTTATGTGAGTGGAATAAAGCTGTGTTGTCCCAAACAGTATTGTGTCTGTGTTTTCCTTTGGCGCAGCTTGACACAAGAGGAGTCTTCAGCAGGGAGAATTGGGGTGGGGGAAGTGTCTCTGAGTGATATTGGGAGGAAGGAAGGGTCACCAGCAAGGATGATCTCCCATCTGGACCAGGGCTTTGAGGTGGGTCGTGAGCAAGCTGGCTCTCCTGGCAGGTTGGGGGGAGGAGGAAGGGGCAGTGGAGACTGGGTGGGGGTGGTGGTGAACAGTGGGGAGAGTGGGGGGGGAGGGCGGAGGTACCTGTACAACGGTGGGGGCTCCTTGCCATCGGCAGTCAGGGGGGCCTCGGGGGGCATGATGAAGACCGTGTGCTCACTGCGCTGGGAGTCATCAAGCTCGATGAGGCGGGCAGCATCCACCTTGTCCAGGTCCACCTGCAGGGAGAAAGGGAAGGGTCAAGGGGACAGAGGGTACTGGGGTGGGGTGGATGGAGTGAGGAGTCGGGGAAAACAAGGAGTCAGGGGAACAGGGGAAGGGAGGGGATCAGGGGGAGCCGGGGGATCGGGAGGAGCCGGGGGATCGGGGGGGAGCCGGGGGATCGGGGGGAGCTGGGGGAACGGGGGGGAGCCGGGGGATCGGGGGGAGCTGGGGGAACGGGGGGAGCCGGGGGATCGGGGAGGAACCGGGGGGAGCCGGGGGAGCCGGGGGATCGGGGGAGCCGGGGGATCGGGGGAGCCGGGGGATGGGGGGAGCCGGGGGGATCGGGGGGAGCCGGGGGATCGGGGGGAGCCGGGGGATCGGGGGGAGCCGGGGGATCGGGGGGAGCCGGGGGATCGGGGGGAGCCGGGGGATCGGGGGAGCCGGGGAGAGCCGGGGGATCGGGGGGGAGCCGGGGGATCGGGGGGGAGCCGGGGGATCGGGGGGGGAGCCGGGGGGAGCCGGGGGGAGCCGGGGGGAGCCGGGGGATCGGTGGGAGCCGGGGGATCGAGGGGAGCCGGGGGATCGGGGGAGCCGGGGGATCGGGGGAGCCGGGGGATCGGGGGAGCCGGGGGATCGGGGGGAGCCGGGGGATCGGGGGGAGCCGGGGGGTCGTGGGGAGGAGCCGGGAGATCGGGGGGAGCCGGGGGATCGGGTAAAGCCAGGGGATCAGGGGGAGCCGGGGGATCGGGGGGGGGAGCCGGGGGATCGGGGGGAGTCGGGGGAGCCATAGAATTGGGGGGGGGGAGTTTGGGGTGGGAGGGGGTAGTGTGGGTGGGGTGGTGGGAATATGAGTGGGATCCGATGACGAAGCAGTGGGGCCGGGAGAGGGGTTGCTGGGTGTGGGGGTTGCCCATTGAAGGCAGCCTGACCTTGTCGACACAGCCATCGAAGAACTCAAGGCTGGCGTGCCTGTCACTGACGAAGGAGCACTCCTCAATGAACTGGCTGAAGAGCTGGGTCTTGGTGAGTAGGGTGTAGAAGCGGAGGCTGGACCTCTCTCGGCTGCGTAGGAACCCTGAGATTGCAGAGTCCATGTCAGTCCCATAAAGGCATGGGCGTACAGTCCCACGCGGACACACACAAATGGGCGTGCAGTCCCACACGGACACACTCAAATGGGCGTGCAGTCCCACACGGACACACACAAATGGGCGTGCAGTCCCACATGGAGCAGTAATAGCAATACTCTCCCATTATACTGGGAGTGTATGGAAGTGGGTGGGGAATGGGGCAGAAGCAGCTAGGAGACCACTCAGCCCATCAAGTCTGTGCTGGTTCACAGATCATTCCCAATTCTTCCACCCCATAAATGTCCTGTAGCTTCTACTCCCCACAGTCAGTGGGGAATCGCCAAGAGGGCAGCCAAGCCACCAACCCCATGTGTCAGAGGGGAGCAGAGAGCAGCCAGCATAGGGGAGAACTTCATGGGCATAGGGAGGGGACAAACTCCATGTACAGGTACGTGCACACACATGTGCTCACAAATACATGTACTCATGCTCACACACACATGCACACTCTTGCACGCACACACACTCACTCAGATGTGCATAACGCAAGGTGACAAAGCACTTTTACATGCACACATGCTGACACACAAATTTGCACTTGCGCATGTCCGTGCACCCACACAGTTGCGTGCCTAGACCTGTATTCATACTCACAGTCATGCCTGCACATACTGTGCATGTATGCACACACACATGTGCATGTACACAATCACACACATACGTTCTCACACACACACATGCGTGCGCATATGTAGCAGCAGAGGTCGGGATCGAACCCGGCTCCCTGGGGCCAGGAGCTGTTGGCTCCCTCTGCTGCACCACATAGATGGGTGGGTGGTGTGGCTGTTGGTGAACCCTGCCCCTCCCATCCCAACCCCCTTACCCTGCAGGTTGAAGAGGGAGCTGGAGTCGGTGGTGGTCTCCGAGGGAGCTTGTGTGATGGGTGTGAGGTAGGAGCGGTAACCCTTCAGACTGCAGGCCATGAAGCGAAGCAGGGCCTCCTGGATCTCCTGCTCCAGCAGCTTCCGGTGGCCATAGATCAGGTCATAGTCCGTCAGCAGGTCCTCCAGGGTTGCCTCCTCTGCTGGCTTGTTGTACACTGCGGGCAGACCGGCAGGGTTCAGGGATCAAAGTCTGGCAGGTGTCAAGGTCTGGCAGGGATGATGGATGAGGCAGGGGTCAGGATCCAGCAGACTGGCAGGGGTCAGGGCCAAGGCAGGGGTTAGGTGCCGGCAGGGACAACATGACACATCCTACACAGCAGCAGACCTGGGGGTTTGTGGAGGGTCAGTTGGGGATCAAGTTGGGGAGATCTGGTCCAGGTCAGAGGAGATTCAGGCCCTGGAGTCATGGAGGTCAGGCCTGGGGTTGAGATCGGGGGGGGGAGGGGGGGGATGGAGGGGGGGGTCATGGGGATCAGGCCCAGGTTCAGGTATCCCACTCACGTTGGTCCAACTGCTGGTACAGGCGGTGCAGGGAGCTGAGCAGCACCTTGTTGGGTTTGCGAGGCAGTGATTTCACCGACACACTCTTCCGATCCTCGTTCCTGGCAGGGAGAGGGTCAGAGGTGGGCCTAGGGAAACTCCCCCTCCTCCTCACTCTGACCCCTCCCTCTGCACCCCTCCTTCCCTAACCCTCTCTGATCTTCCCCGCCATCCCTACCTCATCTCCTCACCCCCTACCCCTCCCACCTCTCCCCACCCACTCCCTCATCTTCTCACCTCCTGTTCCTCCCTCCCCAATCTTCCCTGTCCCTTCCCTGCACCCCTCTCTCCCGTCCCACCTTCTCTCATCACCCTCTGTCTCTATCCCTGAGCTTCTGACTCCCCCCACCCTGCAGTCTCTGTCCTGAAGTTGCCTGCTTCCCCCTGACCTCCGGATGTGTCCCCTCCTCTCCTCTCCCCGGACATTGCCTGGGGGTGGGCCAGATCCCACACTCACTGTGAGATGGTGTTAGTGTCCAGGTCAACACAGATCACGTCGTGCGGCAGTTCATACAACTCAAAGTAGCTGGAGTGGACGCCAACGATGAAAGGCACGGGAGCACTCAGTACACCCGCCATGTTCAGGGGGCACAGGGGGATGTAGGGGCACTGCCAATGGAATGGGAAGATCATCTGTGGGGGAGGGAAAGCGGGGAGAAATTATCAACCAGATTGGCACAAAGTTTCCCGACCCAACCGCAGCAGGAACTGATCAGAGAATCCAAACCCCGGTTTCACCTGAACAACTGGAGTAGTGACGTCCCACTCTTCCTGTAGTAGCTGGGAAAGGGGCTGAACTGCCTCGACTGGTCCCTGAGATGGGGGCCAGCTGGGTACAGAATCTAGAAGGGCTGAATGTCCTCCTCCTGTTGCCGTACTCCTGTTGTCTCAGACTAGGATCCCCAACCTTCAGGGCTGGGATTCCCCCCCTCTTCCAGGCCAGGCCAGGATTTCCCCCACCTCCACCCAGGCTTAGATTTCCCCTCCTGGCCGATTTCTCCCTCTCCCTCAGGACAGGATCAAACCCCTCCTGGGTAGGATTTCCCATCTTATCACACCACCCCCCCCCACCACAGCCAGCATTTCCCTGCTCACCCTGGCCAGGATTTCCACCACCCCCTCCAGCCATCTTCCTCCACCCCCCCAGGCCAGCACCCACCCACCTCCCCCAGCCCGGATTTACCCGCTCCCCCTGGCCAGGATTTCTGACACTCCCCCCTGCCCCAGGCCAAGATTTCCCTCCACCCCCCAGGCCAAGATTTCCCTCCACCCCCCAGGTCAAGATTTCCCTCCACCCCCCAGGCCAAGATTTCCCTCCACCCCCCAAGCCAAGATTTCCCTCCTCCCCTAAGACCAAGATTTCCTTCCTCCCACCCACGGCCAGGGACCCCTCCCCTAGCACTCACAGAGACCAGGGCCTCACACACGCTGGTGAGGACGGCAGGCCGCAGGGAGTGGACGAGCAGCTTGTGTTCGGTGAGTACTGCCAACAGCAGGCTCACGGTGTTGTCAGGCCCCAGGTTCTGCAGCAGGCTCAGGTAACTGGCCCCGCTAAGGAGAGGCAGAACAGAGTCAGTACAACGTCACTGGTTTGAGGGCCAAGGCAGGAAACCTCAAGGCACAAATAAAGTCGCCATGATGGATAGAAAAACTCACGGAAAACGTGGCAAAAGTTTAATCGTTAGATTGGACAGAAGGTGCTGCAAGCACCATGGAGAGCAGTAGGTTTCACATCAAAAACGATAGATTTTACACCAAACATGGTAGATTTTGCGCAGAGAGTGGTAGATTTTACATCGAGAGCGGTAGATTTTACACCAAGTGGTAGATTTTATACTGTGAGTGGTAGATTTTACACTGTGAGTGGTAGATTTTATACCGAGCGGTAGATTTTACACCGAGTGTGGTAGATTTTACACCGTGAGCAGTAGATTTTACACTGTGAGTGGTAGATCTTGCATTGAGAGCAGTAGATCTTACATCGAGAGCTGTAGATTTTACAGAATGGAGTAGATTTTACTCAGTGTATTATATTTCACAGGGTCTGCCAGGGACAGTGTGGAAGCAGGTGCAACAGAAATGCTTATGAGGCTTCCAGATAAGAAGGAACCAGGTAAAGAGGGATATCTGTCATTTAAGCAGCAGGGTTTTAGCTTGAGAAGGACATCATATTCAGCACACACATAGGGAAAGAGAAAACGGTTAGCAAAGGTGGGCGAGGTTTGTGATCCCGTGGCAGGGGATATGAGAAGTGAGGAGTGTGCTCCATTGAATCGGTGGGTGGTTGGTGGAGTGAGGTTGACCTACCTGAGGAGGAGGGGTGAAGTCACCGGCTGGCAGACCAGAAGGTTGTCGTAGGGAGAGAGCTGGAACACATGGACAAAATGTATACAGTGAGCATCACAGACAGACCCAAGACCACCTCTCTCCAGTGACCCAGGTTCGACTCCGGCCTCTGGCACTGCGTGTGTGTGTATGTGCATACGTGCATGGTGTTTGAATTGAATGGAATTATTTGCAGGTGTAGCAATGGGACATTGGGAGGTGACCAGTGAGGGGAAGCAGGCTGCCGAAGACTGGCTTATGGGAATCAGATATCAGAGCCAGGTTTTGAGGTGGCACCGAGGCTAAGAAGGGCTCCCAAAGACCCTCGGACGCTGAAGGCTTTGTGATCGTGTCGGAGGTTTGGATCTGGAACTCGGGTTATTGATGGATCAAACTGGAGTCTATAAGCTGTGGGGGGGCTGGAGGCGAATCCATGGACACTCAGTAACTCGGAGGGGGGGGGGGGGGTTCTGTAAGGGGCACCAGGCAACTCTAGGCAGACTGCAACTTCATGTTGCATGTTCTGTACTAGTACAAGACATTGCTGGAGCAGGGATAATCTGCTGCAACTGTACGAGGTGCCAGTGGGTCCAAGCCAGAAAATCCACCAATCCCCATATGTTTTAAAGGGTGGGAGGAAACTGGAACACTCAGAGGAAGCCCATGCAGACTCGGGGAGAACGTATAAACTCCTTGCAGACAGTGCCAGATTCTCACCCGATCACTGGCACTGCAATAGCTTTATGCTAACTGCTACACTAATGTAGAATTACAAAAGGAAGTGATAAAGAGAAACAGGGAGGTTGTTTCCACTGGAAGGTGAGACTTGAACTAGGGGACAAGATATGGGGGAGTAGATTCAGGTCGAGGATGAGGAGGAACAGCCTCTGCCAGAGAGGAGTAAATCTGGGGAATTCTCTGCTCCAGGAAGCAGTGGAGGCTGCCTCAGTGAATGCATCCAAGACACAGATAGATTTTGTAAAGTAAGGGAATTGAGGGTTCAGGAGCACAAGCAGGTAGGTGGAGCTCAGTAGAGGGACAGACCAGTCGTGATTTCATTGCCTGGCTCGATGGGCCGAATGACTGACTCCTGCTCCTCATGTAGATTGTTTTGTGGACTGACATGGTGTAAAAAGCATGCTATCCAGGCAAGTCAACCCACACAGCATGCAGTGCAAAACCAAATACATAAAAAAACAGCGTGGAGAGTCAGTCACGTTGCAGTCAGTCACGCAATGCGCAGCAGCTGAATCACAGAGCAGGGGCATTGCCTTTCACTGGAGAGGTCCACAGCAGCAGGAAAAGAACAGATGACGAATGTATGGAACTTGGACATGCTCAAGAATGTGCCTGCTGACAGATTCGGATTTGTTTATTGTCATGTAATTTATTTATTTTTAATGTAGACACAGTACGGTAACAGGCCCTTTCGGCCCACGAGTCCATTCCGCCCAATTACATCCAATTGACCTACAACCTTCGGTACGATTTTGAAGAGCGGAAATAAACCTGAGCACCTGCAGTTAACTTACGCAGACACGGGGAGAACCTACACATTCCTTCTGCCTGCCGTACAGCAGACAAAGAGTCACTGGAGGAGAAGCCAAAGAGAGTCCCTTCAGAGACACCGAGCCACTCACCTGCACACTAGCAGTCACATTGCGAGGAACTACGAGCACCCAGGTGAGGGGAAGGACTGTAACCTTAGTCAACACTTTACAGTTACACTCAAACAACACTACATACAACGGGAGCTTCGTGTAATGCCGTGTGCTATCAGCCAAGCTCCGTTTTTAACTGCTGTGCCTTGCAGGGACTGGCACATACGCTTTGGCGAGTAGGATGGTTGCAACACAATTATAGCAGGTGCTGAGCAACCGATGGGAGTGGATCCCCTTTCTTGGGCAACGCCCCCCCCACACATCACAATCCATGTTGGTTCTGTACACGATAGTGTATCAGTTCAGCAATGAGCAGTGAGTTTAGTCCCAATATTTTGGGTTGGGTTTACAAGTATGCCCAGCCCGTGTTACATAGTAGCTACTGGTGCAAGTGGATGCTTGGGGTGCTTCAGCCTGAGAGGATGGGCCATCCGTGGTCTCAGGGGTCCAGCCATTGGTTCATGGGTTGTTCCTGAGAGAGCTCAACCTACCCTGGGTTCACATTCCAGATCCTGGTGTACAGTCTCATCAGGAATGGTTTGAGATAGACAGAGGTGGGGATCGAACCCAGGACCCCAGAGCTACAAGGCAGCAACTCTATGCACCGCCCCAGTCTGTTGGTCAGCTGTAAGTCTCATTCAAAAATTCCTTTGAATGTCACATTAAAGATATGATATATTTAGACATACAGCATGGTAACAGGCCATTTCGACCCATGAGGCCATGCCACCCAATTTACACCCAACTAACCTACAATTCCCAGAACATTTCGAATGATTGGAGGAAACCGGAGCCCCCAGGGAAAATCCACGCAGACATGGGGAGAATGTACAAACTCCTTACAGACAGCACGGGATTCAAACTTCAGTCCCAATCGCTGGTGCTGTAAAGGTGTTGCGCTAACTGCTAACCCAACCATATATATTATATACTTCAACTTCTGCCTGCCAGAAGGCATGAGCATTGCCCGGCACCCCAACAAAGGAAGAGAAACAAACGAGTCCTTTCAGAGACACTGAGTATCCGTGTATTCGCCTCCGGCGGTCCTGCAGCCTCTGCAGCCACACAGATGGGGGGGGGGGGGGGGGGGGAAGAGTGGCCAGGGAAGGGTGGTGGATGGATAATGGGGGAGGCAGGAAGACATTGGCTTACTGCATGTTGTCGAGGTGACCACACGCAGTAGGATCTGTGGGTGAGTTGATGGCAAGGTGGGGAGAATGGGTCACAGGGAAATGAATAGGGGAACGTGAATGATTCAGGATTGCTCCGAAGTCCCCTACCGTCCTTGTGAGGTAGGGTGAGGATATTCGGCACAGTGAGACTATCCTGGCTGGCAGACCATTCCTATTCCCCTGCAACGTTCCTTGAGTTCACTCCTCCCCACATTCTAAAGCTGTAATCGGCGCGGGAGGTAACCAGAGTGCTCTGCAGGGTGAGGAGGCTGTGAAGTGCAAACTTCACACAGACAGCAGCAGAGGCAGGGATTGAACTCAGGCCTCCAGGGCCCAAGAGGAAGGGGCCTCCCTCTGCCACTCCGCTGGGTGTTGAGGGTAAGCGAGACCCCCTCCGTCCAGGACAGGAGCATGAAGACCCAGACATGCACGTGTACATTGACCTGTGCAGCAACACACAGCCCCCTTCCCATTCCCCCCCCCCAACCCCCCCCTCCCCCCCACGGCCAGACACGACTTCAACACTGACCTGGACCAGAATGCGTGGTCGCTGGGGCGATGGGAAGGGGACGTTGTGCAGGAAGTTGGAGATGTGCCTGAAACAAGACCAAAACTGTTTTACAATCCTCCTCGCCGGGGCAACGGAGCAATAGCCCATCACAGTGAGGCTAGGGTGCCAGTCACCAATCAGAGTGAGGCTGGGGTGCCAGTCACCAATTGGAGGCTGGAGGTGCCATTCATCAATTAGAGTAAGGCTAGGGTGGGGGTGCCAGTCACTAATCGGAACAAGGCTACTGCGCCAGGAACATTCGGAGGCTAAAGACATCAGTGACCAATCAGAGAGAAGGTGGGGTGCCAGTCACCAATCAGAATGAAACTGGGGCACCAGTCACCAATCAGAACAGGGCTGGGGTGCCAGCCACCAGTTGGATGCTAAAGACAACAGTGTCCAATCAGAGCAAGGTTGGGGCACTAGTCATCAATCAGAGAGAGGATGAGGACACAAGAAACCAATCAGAGTGAGGCTGGGGTGCCAATCAGAGTGAGGCTGGGTGGGCAATGACCAATCAGAGTGAGGCAGGGATACTGGTCATCACTCACTTCTCGATGGGGAGCACATGGGGCCCGGAGATGGAGTAGCGGTATACGAAGGTCAGAAACTTCTGGAAGACATCGAAGAAGGGCCAGTGAGACAGCACACAGATGCTCTTTTTGGTCTGGACGGACTTGGTGAGGATGGGCCTCCGGTCGATGATGCTCAGGAGGCCCAGGCTCAGCCTCTGTTTGTCATTCAGCTTTTCCAGGCCATACGCCTCGTAGAACTGGATGGCAGCGCCATAAACCTGCATATAACACAGCATCAGAGATATGGGCTGGTAATAGCACAACCTAAAATACTAGCCTGTACAATCCCCACATAACCCCTCCCCCACCTTCCTCTCCATCCACTCCCCCAATCTCCAACCATTCCTTCCCTCTGTCCACTCTTTATCTCTCCGACCAAACCCTCCCTCTCCAACCACTCCCTCCCATCCCTTCCCTCTCCATCCATTCCCTTCCTCTCTGTCCACTCCATCCCATGCTCCCCCACCCCTCCACTACCCACACCCACCTCCTCCCCGCCCCACAATCTCCAACTCCCTCCCTCTCTTCTCCCCACATTCCCCTACCGTGTCCCTCTCCCCACCCTTCCATCTCCCTCTCCCCACACTCCCGTAGCCCCTCCATCTCCTTCTCCTCACCATCCCCTCCAACTTCCCACACTCCTCCACCCCTCCTTCCACACTCCCCCACCCCTTCTTCTCCTCTCCCCACACTCCCCCTTCCTTCTCTCTCTTCTCCCAATAGTCCCCCACCCCTCTCTTCTTTGCACTCTCCAACCCCCTCCCTCTCTTCTCTGCATTCTCCCACCCCCTCCTCCCCACACTCCCCCACTACCTCCCCACATTCCCCCACCCTCTCCCAGTCCCCCCCAATCCTCCCCTCACCTCATTTTCTCCCACCCCTTCCCTCATTCCTAACCTCACCCTGTCCCCACCTTGACTCCAGTAGCTGCCGTCAACACGAAGGTGGAGAAGACAGGCAGCTGGTAGGTGGGCTGTGCTGGCCAGCTCTCAATGGTCGCCCCCATGGGCAGGCAGAACACGGGTACGGTCTTGGGAAGGGGGAAGGTCTCGCTATCTGTCTCCGGGTACCTGCTGATCAGCCCTGGGGTTGTGGGGATGGAGGGGAAACAGAGAGGTGCCAGTGGTCAGTCAGGGGCGACAGTTAGAGTGCATTGTCATAGCCACAAGTACAGAGCACAGATGCACTGCCATTCCTGTTGCAGGTCAGACCCTCCGGTCCAAGCTCACTCTGATTAAACTATACATCCTCTAGGCAGCCGGTCTCTCCCTGAAACTCAAAGGACTCCTTCTCGCTGGACAATGCCAGGGATAGGCAGCTGGACTACTTCCTCAGAATCGCTCACTGCATCTCAGCTCACAAGAGGGAGAACTATATCTCAGCAAGTCACCAGAGGTCAGGTTCCAGCAAAAGGTTGGTTTTCCCGCACAGGTTCACCTGGGAGAGGTGGTCTCCACTTGTAGTAACCCCTGGAAGTTGGTCTCCCCTCACGTTCACCCTTGCAGGAATGGTCTCGCCTTGTAGGTTCACCCCCGGAGGGTGGTCTCCTCTCACAGTAACCCCCCGGATGGTAGTCTTCCCTCAAAGGTTCACCTCTGGAGGGTGGTCACCCCCTGCAGTTTCACCCCCGGAGGGTGGTTTCCCCTCACAGGGTAACCCCTGGAGAGTGGTCTCCCTTGCAGGTTCACTCCCGGAGAGTGGTCTCCCCTCGCAGTAACCCACAGGGGTGGTCTCCCCTCACAATAATCCCACGGGGGGTCTCCCCTCACAATAATCCCACAGGGGTGGTCTCCCTTCACAGTACCCCCAGAGCGGTGGTCTCCTCTCGCAGTAACCCCCTGAGGGATGGTCTCCCCTTGCTCGTTCACCCCAGAGGGTGGTCTGCCCTCACAGTAATCCCAGAGGGATAGTCTCCCCTCGCAGAAATCCCAGAGGGGTGGTCTCCCCTCACAGTAACCCCTGAAAGGTGGTTTCCCCTCACAGTAACCCCTGAAGGGTGGTCTCCCCTTGCAGTAACGTCCAGAGGGGTGGTCTCCCCTTGCTCGTTCACTCCTCGCAGTAACCCCCGGAGGGTATCGCAGTGTGAACGACATCACAGCCACGTGAACACCCCCTCCCCCCACCTACTCCAGTCTGGTTCCTGTTCCCTCACCTGCCTCGTATGTCAATGCCGTGCCCTTGGCCATGGATTTCTTGTAGCACAGGTAGATCCCAGGCCCCCACTGCAGGCAGAAACAAACTGGCCGTGAGAACTCAGGGCAGGAGGGTCTGCCGATTAAACACTGCCCCCACCCAGCCCAGGATCATGCAGCCAGCCCCCACCCCCTGCCCCATCTGTCCATTCACACCCGACCTCAGGTCCTCTTGCCTGACCTCGATGTACCCCACTGTTCCACTCCCTCAGCAATGACCCCCGCTATCAGACCATCTGCAAATCCCCTCCTACCCCCTCCAGCCCATTCCCCCTCTATTCCATCCTCACCCATTTAAAATTAAACTCCCCCTCAGATCCTCTCCCGCTCTCCAATGTTCAGCAGCCCCTCTCCGGGCCCACCCTCCCCTTGACCTCCTGTCAAATCCCCACCCCAGTCCTTCCAGTCTAGTTCCGCTCCCTTAACTCTTTCCTGATCCTCCCTCTCATGCAAATTGTACCTTCCTTGTAACCTGGCCACCATCATCCCACCCCCTCCCCTCTCCACCCCAGCACCCACCTCCTTCCGCTCCCCCCCACTTCCTCCCTAACCCCCTCCCCTCCAGCACCCCTCCCTATCCCCTCTAGTTCCCCTCCCCTTCAACCCCTCATCCCCCCTCCCCTCATCATGCTGGGGATGAGGTTGCAGTCCACCTTGCAGAAGGTGTGCGGAGGCCCCAAGCCCATCCCTTCCCCCACCACTCCTTGTTCCCCTCCATCCCCCTCCCCCTCTCACCATGCCAGGGTTGAGATTGCGGTCCACTTTGCAGAAGGTGTGCGGGGGCACCTCACCCTTGCTAGGCACGATGAGGCAGATGTCGGTGACGGCCAGCGTGGTGTGGGCCTGGTAGTCAGAGGCCCTGCGGTAGGTGATGAAGGTGCGTGGCTGCAGGCTCGCCCCTCCGCCGCTCAGGTGGGCCGGACGGCTGTAGGGGGTGGTCTCGATGGTGCAGCACCCCTGCTTCAGTTTCTCCTTACCCTCGCAGAGGACCCTGTGCTCAAACAAGCAGGGCAGTCAGTGGTCATATCTTTCTCTGCCCTTTGGGCAGGGGTGAGGCATGGACAGATGGTTGGGGACATGAAATGTCAGCAGCCAGGCCTTCTGCAGCAGTCAGTCTTGCAGGCCCTTTGGCTGGATAGGGGTGAGGGAGGAGCAGGGGCTAGGGCATCATGGTAAGTATGATGGCAGTCAACTGCCACGCCTTCCCCAGTAGGCATCCCTCCGGCCTTCAGCCAGGTATGGGGCAAGACATGGGCAGGGGCTGGGGAGGTAACATCAATCAACGAACGCGGTGGACTCTAGGACCTAGGAGGAAGTTGGGGGAGGGGTGGCAGGTCTGGGAGGCCTCATTCAATCCCAGAAGTGGCAGAGGGTTGGGGATTGAGTCTGTTCTCACCTAGGGCCAGGGGGAGGGGTAAAAACCTGGCCTAGCACATATAGCAGGCCATTCAGCTCTCAGGACTTTTACACAGGGAATAGGAGACATTTAGCCCCTCTCAAGCCTGTTAAACAGAGGATAGGAGGCCTTGAGCCCCTCCCAGACCTGTTACACCATTTGTCCCCCTCCCGCTCAGCGAGCCCGTACTGCCCCTTGCCCCTCCCCTTTCTGAAACTGACCCGAGGTCGATGAGGGGTGCCTTGCCCTGCCCCCTCTTGTAGCACAAGTACATGTGAGCGGGGTTGATGAGACCGGAGCTGAGGTCAGCGGACACACCGCTGGGGGTGCTCTCGATGCAGGTGAAGCCCTCGGGCACTTCCTCCCCCAGTGAGCGGATGATGATGGCCACGTCACTGATAGGTGGCAGAGGCCGGTCCAGTCCAAGACCTGCTTCCTCCAGAGGCTTCGAGTCCTCCGTCAGCCCCGCCACCACAAAGTAGTCGGCCAGCCTTGGGGCTCGTTCCTCCATGGCTACTCCATCCACATCTGGAATGGAAGGGTGAGAGGGGGCAGTCAGTGTTTGGAAAGGACAGAGCGAGAGGGGGCGGTCAGTGTCTGGAACGGACAGGGCGAGAGGGGGTGGTCAGTGTCTGGAATGGACAGGGTGAGGGGGCAGTCAGTGTCTGGAAAGGACAGGGCAAGGGGGCAGTCAATATCTGGAACAGACAGGGCAAGGGGGCAGTCAATATCTGGAACAGACAGGGCGAGGAGGCGGTTATTCTGGAACGGACATGGCGAGGGGGCGGTCAGTGTCTGGAACGGACAGGGCGAGGGGGCGGTCAGTGTCTGGAACAGAGGGCGAGGGAACGGTCAGTGTCTGGAACAGACAGGGCGAGGAGGCGGTTATTCTGGAACGGACAGGGCGAGGGGGCGGTCAGTGTCTGGAACAGACAGGGCGAGGGAGCGGTCAGTGTCTGGAACAGACAGCGCAAGGGGGGGTCAGTCAGTGTCTGGAACAGATAGGGTGAGAGGAGGTAGTCAGTGGCTGGACTGAATGGGGCGTGAGGGTAAGGTTAGTGGCTGAAACAGACAGGGGAAGCAGGAGGGTGGGGTGGGGGGGGGGTCACCTCTCCAAAGAAAAAACATCACAACTGCCCTCAAGCCCACCAGCAGCTCATCCCACACCCCTACCACTCTGTCTGTAAGAGAATAGGAGAACCTGGCCCTCAGGACACTCTGACCATTTCCCCCCCCCCCCCATCACATCGGGATGAAAAGGCTGTGACCATTCACCTTATCTACATCCCTTAATTTTTGATAAACAAGGTTCCCTCTCAGCCTTTGAGGATCCAGGGATAAAAGTCCCAGCCTCTCCTTAATCACTCAAACTCCACCGAGAATCTGCTCTACTCTCTTGGCAGCTCATGACACCCTTGAGGGAACAGGTCGAAGAGGAACCACACAACCCTGCTGCTTATGGTGTTGCCATGGGCTGAACCTTCAGTTAGAGTGACTCCATCTATCCCCGAGCTCTCTCCCTGCACCCATGCTGAGCGGAGGCTGGGGGTGTGGGGGGAGAGGGGGAAGGGAGCTGGGAGGTCCAACGTCACCACAGTGTTGGGAGGAAGGGGAGATCCCACGAGAAGAGGAACAAGCCAAGTAAAGAACAAATCACTTCTGCATTTGGGAGCTGGGGCTCACTGGAAGGGAGCTAGATCTCTTTTTGCTCCAGGAGAGAGAGCTCGATGGAAGACTCCTCACATACTGAGTCACCAAGCCCACATCAGAACAACAGGGACATGTAACTGAAGGTGGGCACAGACACCCCGGTGTTACAAGTTGACAGACCCATCCCCATCAGTACTGTACCCTGGTGTTACACATGGACAGACCCATCCCCACCAGTGCTCTACACAAGTGTTACACAGTGACAGACCCGTCCCCACCAGTACTGTACCCCAGTGTTACACAGCGACAGACCCGACCCCACCAGTACCGTACCCCAGTGTTACACAGTGACAGACCCGTCCCCACCAGTACTGTACCCCAGTATTACACAATGACAGACCCAACCCCACCAGTACCATACCCCGGTGTTACACAGTGACAGACTAGTCCCCACCAGTCCTATACCCCGCTGTTATAGTGACAGACCCGTCCCCACCAGTACCATACCCCAGTGTTACACAGTGACAGACCCATCCCCACCAGTACCGTGCCCCAGTGTTACAGTGACAGATCCATCCCCACCAGAATTATACCCCGGTGTTACACGGTGTCAGACCCGTCCCTACCAGTACCGTACCCCGGTGTTACACAGTGACAGACCCGTCCCTACCAGTACCGTACCCCGGTGTTACACAGTGACAGATCCGTCCCCACCACTACTGTACCCCGATGTTACACAGTGACAGACCATGGTAAGATTAATCGTGGACCCGTCACACAGAAAGAGCGTGGTGTGAGAGAGGACAGTTCCTGTTGGTGAGGCACTGTGGGGAAAAGGAAGGGGGTGAACATAAAATTGCCACCCATTTGGATCACAGTCTCCACGAGGGTGCTGTGTCTGTGAAGGAGCTCCAGCTGTGCTGCCTGCTAAGGCCTCTGACCACATAGACAGTCTGCTCATTGTACTCTGAAAGAACTCGGTCTCTCTCTCTCTCTCTCTCACCCGCTCAGCTCAATGGCATCTGTTTCTAGGAAGCAGTTCACTGCAAGGCACCAGCTATGCTCCTCCCTGGATACCAGAAATCCCCTTCTTCCCATCCCAAGGAGCTATGCAGATGAAAATTGGGGATGTCCGTTTCCACTTGCTCACATCCATACCCCTCCCCCACCCTTGGTTCCCCCTCGCTCACAAGGCTTTTGCTGCATGAATGGGTGCCCCCAGACCCCTCTAATTCTTGACAGTGGAGTGCGATTCAGATGGAGTCAGGGAGAGACCACATCCTGGGAGAATTTGGAACTGTCCCCAATGGGAACTAACACCCAGAATGGGCCTGTGCCATCTCAGGGAGAAGTGGGGGAGTGTAAGGGACACCTTCTCAAAGAGAGAAGCAGCACTCTGTGGAGTTTTCAGACCAGTCCCTTTTCAGTGAGGGACTGAAGAGAGAGGAGATCCTTCCCTGAGGGAAGACATTCCCTGGGGAAAGGAGGAACCTCTCTCCCAATGGGAGACAACACATTGGAGAGTTTTTGGAACTGTCCCTTCTCAGTGAGGAGCCGGGGAGAGGAGAGAATAATAGGAGCAGGAGTCGACCATTCAATGTGATCATGGCTGATCTGATGATGGGCTCATCTCCACCGACCTGCCTTTTCCCCATATCCCTTAATTCCCCGACTATGTAAAATTCTATTCAATGTGGTCTTAAATATGTTTACTGAGATCGCCTCCTCTGTTTCAATGGGTAGCGAATTCCACAGATTCATCACCCTCTGGGAAAAGCAGTTCCTCCTTATCTCCGTCCTAAATCTTCTACCCTGAATCTGGTCTCTCCCACCTAATATATGCCTTTCATAATTTTATACGTTTCTATAAGATCCCCTTTTGTTCTTCTAAATTCCAGTGAGTACAGTCTCTTCTCATAAGCCAACCCCTTCATCTCTGGAATCAGTTTGGTGAACTTCCTCTGTACTGCCTCCAAACCCAGTCCATCCTTTCTCAAGTAAGGAGACCAGAACTGCATGCAATACGCAGTACAGAGGCCCCTTCCCAGAGAGAGGCCACACAGTGGGGAATGGAGGAATATCTCCTCCAATGAGGGTCAACAACCCTGAGGAGTTCTCAGACATCCACTCTCAGTGAGAGGTTGGGGAGAGGAGAGACTCCTTCCCCGAGAGAAGTCATACCCTGGGGAAAGGAGGAACCTGTCCCCAAAGAGAGACAACACATTGGGGATACAATAAGACATTTGTTCCAAGTGAAGCAACATTTCACTTGTGAATCTGCAGGAGTCATTTACTCCTCCTGCTGTGGTCTCCTTTACATCAGAGAGACTGGGTGCAGACTGGGAAATCACTTCGTTGAGCACCTTAGCTCTGTCTGCTGCAATAGTGTGGATCTCCCAGTGGCCACCCATTTCAATTCCCCGTCCCATTCCCTTGTTGCCATTAGTCTCGTGCACTGCCAGACTGAGACCACCCGCAGATTGGAGGAACAACTCCTCATCTTCTATCTGGGCTCCCTTGACCATCAACATCGACCTTTCAGCTTTCTATTAACATCCCCCTTTCTATCTCTTCACATCTTTCCTCTTCATCATCTCCAAATAACCATTTCATTTCTGCGCCCCACTCCCACACTGACATCTGCCCGTGATCTCATGCACTGTCAAACCAAGACCACCTGTAAATCAGATGTGCAACACCTAATTTTCTGTTTGGACACTCTCCAGCCATATGGCATGAACATCGACTTCTCTAGTTTTCGTTAAACCTCCCCCCATCTTCTTCCCCTGTCAACTTTCCCCCAGCTGTTTCTCTCTTCCCTTTTCCCTGCTTCCTTTCACAGACCCAAAATCAATTCTCAGCTCTCCCCTCATCATATCCAATTAACATCCTCCCCCAGCCAGCAGTCTCTATTCTGAGATTTCCTGTTCTCTGCTTATTCATTGAAGAAGGGTTCAGGCCCGAAATGTTGGTAATGTATCGTTATATTTCTCTGTGCATTTTACTACAATCAGAGCATCTGCAGACTTTGGTATTTCAACACAATAAGACCCACACCCTGTGAGAGTATCCCCCATTCGACGGGTGGGGTTGTGCTCTGACAACAACATCTCTTGGATGTTAAATAGACAGGTGACAGCATTGGTGCCAAGTCTTCCTCTGTACTCACCCTGGGCAACAACCATGGCCGCTGGGAACCCTCGGGTGGGAGCGGAAGGGTCGGCTTCCCCTTGCACTGAGGGGGTTGCAGCAGCTCGATTGTGTGAAGGCATTACCAGGCGCTTGTTCCTCCTCACCCTGCTCTCACTTCCACCCAGTTCCTGCACAGTGCAGTGTGAGGTCTGTTGCGGACTTCCAAACTGCAACTGGCAATCACAGCAGGAAACTGAGCAAACCAGCACCCGCCCTCCCTAGCTCTAGTTTCTCCTCGCTCTCCTCTCCATGCTCCCCCACCCCCTCTCCAGATGCTGTGTGAGGTGACAACCAGCTCAGCCTGCTCAGAGACCTGGCTTCCAGTCGACAGGCGCCTGGTGCCAGGGGAGGGGGATCCTGTTGACAAGGCGGAGGCTGTGGCGTGGGCAAGGAGAGAACAGAGAGGAAGAGATGGGAACAGATGTGAAGGAATGGGCAGTGGGAAATTGAGGGATTCACAGAAGGGAGGGAACCATCAGCACCCACCACAACAGAGAGGGTGGAGCACCCAAAGGATGGCGGGACACCCATGGGAGGGAATGAGTGCCAAGGGAGATTAGGGGGCGAACAGGGGAGGGTGTGGATGACACCCAAGGGTGATGTGAGCACCTAAGGAAGAGGTGAGAACAAGGGAAGAGGTGTCACCCAGAGGTGTCACCCAAGGGAGAGGTGAGCACCCAAGAGAGAGGTGAGCACAAGGGGCAAGCTGTCACCCAAGGGAGATGTGATCACCCAAGGGAGAGTGGCGCACCCAAGGGAGAGGTGAGTACAAGGGAAGAGGTCTCACCCAAGGGTGAGTTGTGTACCCAGGGGAGAGGTGTCACCCAAGGGAGAGATGAGTAAAAGGGGAGAGGAGTCATCCAAGGGTGAGTTGAGCACCCAAGGGAGAGGTGAATACAAGGGGAGAGGTGTCAACCATGGGAGAGTGGAACACCCACGGGAGAGATGAGCACCCAAGGGTGGGGGACACACATGAGAGAGGACGGCCTCAGTTTCCAGGGCGATTTCATAGGGGCAATTGATTTCCCCACCCCTCGTCCATCCTACAATCACAACGCAGAGCCCCCGACCCGGCCGTGGCCCCTCACCTCTGCCTCCATGCCGCTGCGGCGCTGTCTCCAAGGCCCCGGTGTTTGGAGGCGGCCGCTTCCGGTGGAAGAACATGGGCTTCCGGTTGTAACAGCGGCGGGACAAGGTGTTACAGCGTCGCCGGCGGCCGGGAGGTAGTCACCGCAGTGGAATGGCGGGGAAACGGATCGGGGGTGGGTGGGGGGGCGGGGAAATGGGTCGGTGGGGGCGGGGAATGGGTGGGGGGCGGGGAAATAGGTCGGGGGGCGGGGAAATAGGTCGGGGGCGGGGAAATAGGTCGGGGGGGCGGGGAAATAGGTCGGGGGCGGGGAAATAGGTCGGGGGGCGGGGAAATAGGTCGGGGGGGCGGGGAAATAGGTCGGGGGCGGGGAAATAGGTCGGGGGCGGGGAAATAGGTCGGGGGCGGGGAAATAGGTCGGGGGCGGGGAAATAGGTCGGGGGCGGGGAAATAGGTCGGGGGGGAGCACTGAGCACCTCATTGGTCCGCTGCCTTGGTGACCCTTCTGTTTCTCTTTCTCAATGTGGGGTGTTCTCCGTTTCCCATGCCATGTGCTGGTCCGCTACTTCCCAGAGTCTACACCCCTGCATGGACGCTGCTAAGCACAGGCACCACCATCTTGGGCTAAGACCCTGCGGTGGTGGGATTTTAAAACATTGCTGGCTTGCAGGATGCATCAGTGAGGGGCAGGAGCTGCTCTGATTGAGATCGAGGGGGAGCTGCAGAGAGTGGCGAATGCAGCTCAGGGCATCATGCCAACCTCCCTCCCTTTCACAGATTCCATTCACACTTCATGCAACCGACGCACGGAAGGATCCATCGCACCCAGACACACTCTCTTCTCCCTCCATTTGTTGCAGAGAAGGCTCAGGAGAGTAAGAGGCTTAAAGAGAGTTTCTTCCCAGTATCAGGCTCCTGAATGACCCCCACCATCGTGCTCTTGTGAGGCCCTTGCTCAGTACTAATTGAACTTCCATAGAACATTAGAGCACAGAAAGATTAGCACCACTGTAACAGCATCTGTGATTGTCCTGCGTTGTCTCCAAGGAGCTTGTACGTTCCCCCCATGTCTGGATGGGTTTTCCAATTCCTTCCACCCTTCAAAACGTACGTGGGTTATAACCATATAACAATAAGTCCATGCCGAACAATTTCTCCCAACTAACCCCACTGATCCACACTCAACCAGTAACCCTCCATATACATATCCAACTTCTCCTTAAATGATAATATGGTGCCTGGCTCCACCACATCGACTAGAAGCTCATTCCACACACCCACCACTCTCTGAGTAGAGAAGTCCCCCCTCATCTGTCCACTAAACTCTTGCCCCCTAATTCTCAACATTGTCCTCTCATTTCTATCTCCCCTTCTTAAAGGAAAGTGCCTCAATCAAATCCCCTCTCAACCTTCTATACTCCAAAGAATAAAGACCTCACTTATTTAACCCCTATAACTTAGACCCTGTAATCCTGGCAACATTCTAGTAAATCTCAGCAATCTCTCCAGTTTGTTGATATCTTTCTGATACATTGGTGACCAAGACTGTGCACAATACTCCCAAGTTTCGCCTCACCAATGCCTTGTACAATTTTAACCTAACATCACAGCTCATTGATTCAATGCTCTGATTTATAAAGGCCAACATCCCATAAGCTTTCTTCCCCACCCTATCCATGTGACTTCACCTTCAGTGAACTATGTCCCATTGTCCCTAGATCCCTCTGTTCTACTGCACCCTTCAATGCCTGACAATTCACCATGTATGTCCTATGTTGATTAACCTAACCAAAATGTAACACATTAAACTCCATCTGCCATCCTTCAGCCCATTCTTCTAACTGGCCTAAATCCCTCTGCAAACTTAGAAACACTTCTTCAATATCCACAGCTCCACCTATCTTCGTATCATCCACATACTAACTAATCCAATTAACACCAGATCATTAATGTACATGACAAATAGTAATGGATCCAATACTGAACCCTGAGACGCTTCACTAGTCACTGGCATCCATTCTGACAAACAGTTATCTACCATGACTCTCTGGCATCTCCTGTTCAACCATTGTTGAATCTATTTTACTACCTCAATGTTAATACCTCACGATTAAACCTTTCCTGAGGAACCTTATCAAAGTCCATACAGACAACATCCACTGCCTTACCCTCACCAACTTTCCTGGAGACTTATACACCTTTATTTTCCTTAAAAGCACCAGAACTGCCTCGTCTTTATTCATTATTTTCATAAATTCCCTTACATTACACAGATCAATATGTAAATAATGAAGAAGAAAAAAACTGTTCAAAATTTCACCCATATCCTTTGGTTCCACAAACTGCTGACCACTCTCATCCTCTAAGGGACCAACTTTATCCCTCACTATCCTTTGTCTGCAGAAACCCTTTGGATTTGTTTGCACCTTGCTGGACATCACAACCTCATATCTCCACTTAGCTTTTCTCATTTCTTTCTTCAGTTTCTCCTTCTTCTTTGGCTTGGCTTCGCGGACGAAGATTTATGGAGGGGGTAAAAAGTCCACGTCAGCTGCAGGCACGTTTGTGGCTGACAAGTCCGATGCGGGACAGGCAGACACGATTGCAGCGGTTGCAAGGGAAAATTGGTTGGTTGGGGTTGGGTGTTGGGTTTTTCCTCCTTTGCCTTTTCTCAGTGAGGCGGGCTCTGCGGTCTTCTTCAAAGGAGGTTGCTGCCCGCCAAACTGTGAGGCGCCAAGTTGCACGGTTTGAGGCGTTATCAGCCCACTGGCGGTGGTCAATGTGGCAGGCACCAAGAGATTTCTTTAGGCAGTCCTTGTACCTTTTCTTTGGTGCACCTCTGTCACGGTGGCCAGTGGAGAGCTCGCCATATAATACGATCTTGGGAAGGCGATGGTCCTCCATTCTGGAGACGTGACCCATCCAGCGCAGCTGGATCTTCAGCAGCGTGGACTCGATGCTGTCGACCTCTGCCATCTCGAGTACTTCGACGTTAGGGGTGTAAGCGCTCCAATGGATGTTAAGGATGGAGCGGAGACATCGCTGGTGGAAGCGTTCTAGGAGCCGTAGGTGGTGCCGGTAGAGGACCCATGATTCGGAGCCGAACAGGAGTGTGGGTATGACAACGGCTCTGTATACGCTTATCTTTGTGAGGTTTTTCAGTTGGTTGTTTTTCCAGACTCTTTTGTGTAGTCTTCCAAAGGCGCTATTTGCCTTGGCGAGTCTGTTGTCTATCTCATTGTCGATCCTTGCATCTGATGAAATGGTGCAGCCGAGATAGGTAAACTGGTTGACCGTTTTGAGTTTTGTGTGCCCGATGGAGATGTGGGGGGGCTGGTAGTCATGGTGGGGAGCTGGCTGATGGAGGACCTCAGTTTTCTTCAGGCTGACTTCCAGGCCAAACATTTTGGCAGTTTCCGCAAAGCAGGACGTCAAGCGCTGAAGAGCTGGCTCTGAATGGGCAACTAAAGCGGCATCATCTGCAAAGAGTAGTTCACGGACAAGTTTCTCTTGTGTCTTGGTGTGAGCTTGCAGGCGCCTCAGATTGAAGAGACTGCCATCCGTGCGGTACCGGATGTAAACAGCGTCTTCATTGTTGGGGTCTTTCATGGCTTGGTTCAGCATCATGCTGAAGAAGATTGAAAAGAGGGTTGGTGCAAGAACACAGCCTTGCTTCACGCCATTGTTAATGGAGAAGGGTTCAGAGAGCTCATTGCTGTATCTGACCCGACCTTGTTGATTTTCGTGCAGTTGGATAATCATGTTGAGGAACTTTGGGGGACATCCGATGCGCTCTAGTATTTGCCAAAGCCCTTTCCTGCTCACGGTGTCGAAGGCTTTGGTGAGGTCAACAAAGGTGATGTAGAGTCCTTTGTTTTGTTCTCTGCACTTTTCTTGGAGCTGTCTGAGGGCAAAGACCATGTCAGTGGTTCCTCTGTTTGCGCGAAAGCCGCACTGTGATTCTGGGAGAATATTCTCGGCGACACTAGGTATTATTCTATTTAGTAGAATCCTAGCGAAGATTTTGCCTGCAATGGAGAGCAACGTGATTCCCCTGTAGTTTGAGCAGTCTGATTTCTCGCCTTTGTTTTTGTACAGGGTGATGATGGTGGCATCACGAAGATCCTGAGGCAGTTTACCTTGGTCCCAACAAAGCTTGAAAAACTCATGCAGTTTGGCATGCAGAGTTTTGCCGCCAGCCTTCCAGACTTCTGGGGGGATTCCATCCATACCTGCTGCTTTGCCACTTTTCAGTTGTTCGATTGCCTTATATGTCTCATCCAGGGTGGGAACCTCATCCAGCTCTAGCCTTAGAGGCTGTTGAGGGAGCTGGAGCAGGGCGGAATCTTGGACTGAGCGGTTGGCACTGAAAAGAGATTGGAAGTGTTCTGACCATCGGTTGAGGATGGAGATCTTGTCGCTGAGGAGGACTTTGCCGTCTGAGCTGCGCAGCGGGCTTTGGACTTGGGGTGAGGGGCCGTACACAGCCTTTAGAGCCTCGTAGAAACCCCTGAAGTCGCCAATGTCCGCGCTGAGCTGTGTTCGTTTGGCGAGGCTAGTCCACCACTCATTTTGGATCTCCCGGAGTTTGCGCTGAAGATGGCTGCATGCGCGACGGAAGGCTTGTTTCTTCTCTGGACAGGACGGCTTTGTAAGGTGAGCCTGGTGGGCAGCTCGCTTCTTTGCCAGCAGCTCCTGGATTTCCTGGCTGTTTTCGTCAAACCAGTCCTTGTTTTTCCTGGAGGAGAAGCCCAGTACCTCTTCAGTGGATTGCAGTATGGTAGTCTTCAACTGATCCCAGAGGGTTTCAGGGGACGGGTCCGTGAGGCGGGTTGCAACGTCGAGCTTTGCTTTGAGGTTTGCCTGGAAGTTTCCTCTCGCTTCGTCTGACTGCAGTTTTCCAACATTGAACCTCTTTCTGGGGGCTTTATTGTTCCTGGGCTTTGGCTTGAAGTGAAGGTTGAGCTTGCAGCGAACCAGCCGGTGGTCAGTGTGGCATTCCGCGCTAGGCATGACCCTGGTGTGGAGCACATCTTGTTTGTCACTTTCTCGCACCAGGAGCTCCTTTGCGCAGGCCCGAGGACAGGTCCACGTCCTCCCCCTCAACGTCCTCCCCCTCCACGTCCTCCCCCTCAAAAGATGCTCACAAACTCAAGCTAGCATGCTGGAACATCAGAACCATGCTAGACAAGGCTGACAGCCACCGACCTGAACGTCGGTCTGCCCTCATTGCACATGAACTCCTCAGACTTGACATCGACATAGCCGCTCTCAGTGAAGTCCGCCTGGCAGATGTAGGCAGCCTCCAAGAACGCGGCGCGGGCTACACACTCTACTGGCCTGGCAAGCCTTTGGATGAACGACGCCTATCTGGTGTAGGCTTCATGGTCAAGAGCTTCATTGCCTCCAAACTCGAAAACCTTCCGACAGGCCTCTCGGACCGAATCATGTCCATGCGACTCCCACTTCAAAACAAGCGTCACATCACCCTCATCAGTGTCTATGCTCCAACCCTCCAGGCGGAACCAGCAGAAAAGAACAAGTTCTACACCGACCTGCGCAACCTCATCCAACGTACCCCTACAGCCGACAAGGTTGTCATCCTGGGCGACTTCAACGCTCATGTCGGCAAAGACTCAGAAACCTGGCCAGGAATCCTGGGCAAGCATGGCGTCGGCAAGTGCAACGACAATGGGCGCCTCCTGTTGGAGCTCTGCGCAGAACAGCGGCTTGTCATTACAAACACCCTTTTTCAGCAGAGGGACAGCCTTAAGACCACCTGGATGCATCCCCGATCCAAACACTGGCACCTCCTGGACTACATCCTAGTTTCTCCTTACATCCTTCATATTCCTCTAACACCTCATTTACTTCATGCTGTTTACACTTTTTGTACACCTCTCTTTCTGAGCCACACTTCCAAAAACACTTCAAAACCAGGCTCCCTAAAACTTTTAACCTTTCCTTTTATCTCTGTATCTGTAACATTTCACCTTCCCATAACACAATTGATCCCAGTCCACACCTTCCCAATCCATTCTCATCTCTTCAAAATCGGCCTTTCTCCAAACAAAACTCTCAACCCTGGCTCCAGACCTTTCTCCATAATCATTTTGAAACCAATAGTTTTGTGATCACTAGACCCAAAGTGCTCCCCTACACACACACCTCCGTCACCTGACCCATCTCATCTCCTGATGGCAGATACAACACTGCCCCTTCTCTAGTTGGTACCTCTATATGTTTTTTTTTAATTTTTTATTTTTCACACCATAAATCACGTTAGCCATGATATACACTTTTTCTTTTTCACACATATACAGTGACTTTTTCTCCCCCCCCCCTCCCTCCTCCCAAGCCACCCCCCCACACCCCCCCCTCATCAATTTTAGGTATACAATCTAGGTTGCATTAAGCCAGTCAGACAATGTTGTCATTCAACAAAAATACACCAGAAATTCTACTGAGTCCATTCTTTTCTTTTCTTCTCCTTCCATCAACTTAGGTAATGTTTGTTCCCGGTAGGTTTTCGCTATTGTATTTAATGTGAGGCTCCCATACTTGTTTGAATATTTCAATATTATTTCTTAAACTATATGTTATTTTTTCTAATGGAATACATTTATTCATTTCTATATACCATTGTTGTATTTTCAAATTATCTTCCAATTTCCAGGTTGACATAATACATTTTTTTGCTACGGCAAGGGCTATCTAAACAAATCTTTTTTGTGCATCTTCCAAGTCAATTCCAAATTCTTTATTTTTTATGTTACTTTGGAGAAAGATCTCTGGATTCTTTGGTATATTGTTTTCTGTTATTTTATTTAATATCTGATTGAGATCATCCCAAAATTTTTCTACTCTCTCACATGTCCAGATTGCATGAATTGTTGTTCCCCTTTCTTTTTTACATCGAAAACATCTATCAGATACTGTTGGGTCCCATTTATTTAACTTTTGCGGTGTAATGTATAGTCTGTGTAACCAATTATATTGTATCATACGCAGCCTCGTATTTATTGTATTTCTCATCGTTCCAGAACATAATTTCTCCCATGTTTCCTTTTTTATCTTTATATTTAAATCTTGTTCCCATTTTTGTTTAGTTTTACCATTTTTTTCCTCATTCTCCTTTTCTTGCAGTTTAATATACATATTTGTTATAAATCTTTTGATTAACATTGTATCTGTAATCACATATTCAAGGTTACTTCCCTCTGGTAACCTCAAATTGCTTCCTAATTTATCTTTCAAGTAGGATCTCAGTTGGTAATATGCCAGCGCTGTATCTCCAGTCATATTGTACTTATCTCTCATTTGTTCAAAGGATAAGAATCTACTTCCTGAAAAACAATTTTCTATTCTTTTAATCCCTTTTTTTTCCCATTTTCTAAAGGAAAGGTTGTCTATTGTAAAAGGGAGTAGCTTATTTTGCGTCAATATTAGTTTTGGTAATTGATAATTTGTTTTATTTCTTTCTACATGAATATTCTTCCATATATTGAGGAGATGGTGTAATACTGGAGAAGTTCTATGTTGTACCAATTTTTCATCCCATTTATATAATATGTGTTCAGGTATCTTTTCCCCTATTTTATCTAATTCTAATCTCGTCCAGTCTGGTTTTTCCCTTGTTTGATAAAAATCTGATAGGTACCTTAATTGTGCGGCTCTATAATAATTTTTGAAGTTTGGCAATTGTAAGCCTCCTTGTTTATACCATTCTGTTAATTTATCTAGTGCTATCCTCGGTTTCCCCCCTCTCCATAAAAATTTCCTTATTATTTTCTTTAACTCTTTGAAGAATTTTTCTGTCAGTTGTATTGGCAATGCCTGAAATAAGTATAGTATCCTTGGAAAAATGTTCATTTTAATACAGTTTATCCTTCCTATCAGTGTTAGTGGTAGTTCTTTCCAATGCTCTAAATCGTCCTGTAATTTTTTCATTATGGATTGTAATTGAGTTTATATAATTGGCCTAGATTTTTGTTTATTTGTACACCTAGGTATCTTATTGCCTGCATTTGCCATCTGAATGGGGATTCCTTCTTAAATTTTGAGAAATCTGCGTTATTCATAGGCATTGCTTCACTTTTATTTACGTTTATCTTGTATCCCGACACTTCTCCATATTCCTTCAATTTCTTATATAGTTCTTTTATTGATAGTTCTGGTTCTGTTAAGTACACTATCACATCATCCGCAAATAGACTGATTTTATATTCCCTGTCTTTTATTTTTATTCCTTTTATATTATTATCTATTCTTATCGCTTCTGCTAGTGGTTCTATAGCTAGCGCAAACAATAATGGTGATAGTGGGCATCCCTGCCGCGTTGACCTGCTTAAGTTAAATTGCTTTGATACATGTCCATTTACTGTCACTTTCGCTAACGGTCCCTTATATAATGCTTTAATCCAATTAATATACTTCTCCGGTAAACTGAATTTTTGCAATACTTTGAACAAATAATTCCATTCTACTCTGTCGAAGGCCTTCTCTGCGTCTAAAGCAACTGCTACTGCAGGTGCTTTATTTCCTTCTACTGCATGAATTAAGTTAATAAATTTACAAATATTGTCTGTTGTGCGTCTTTTTTTGATAAATCCAGTTTGGTCTAAATTTACCATTTTCGGTACCTGTTCTGCTAATCTGTTTGCTAATAGTTTAGCTATTATCTTATAATCTGTGTTTAGCAAAGATATTGGTCTATATGACGCTGGTGAGAGTGGATCTTTCCCTTGTTTTAGTATCACTGTAATTATTGCTGTTTTACATGAATCTGGTAAGTTTTGTGTCTCATCAATCTGGTTGATTACATCCAGGAGGGGCGGTATTAATAGGTCTTTAAATGTTTTGTAGAATTCTATTGGGAGTCCATCCTCTCCTGGTATCTTATTATTTGGTACCTCTATATGTTGGTGTAGAAAACTATCCTACACACATTTAACAGTCTCCAAACCATCCAGCCCGTTTACAGTGCAGGCGTCTCCCACAATCTCCCACAATCACCACCTGGAGTTTATCTACTATTTCCTTACAAATTTGCTTCTCCAGGTCCCCCTCCACAGTAGGTGGTCTATAATACACCCCCCTAAAGGTTGCCATTTCCTTCCCACTCCTCAATCCCACCCATGGAGCTTCTCTAGGTGAGCCCAATATCCTTCCAAAGCACCTCTGTAATACTCTCTAACAAGTAGTGCAACACCTCCCCTTCTTTTTCTTCACACCTGAAGCAACGAGATCCTGGTATGTTTAGTTGCCAATCACACTCCTCCTGCAGCCACATTTCACTACTGGCTGTCACATCATAATTCCAAGTTTCGATCCATACTTGAAACTCATCTACTTTTCTCACTATTGAAATAAATACACTGAAGAAAATCTCTCCTCCTCTTGCTCTCCGTTGATGACTAATGGTGCATGCAACTTCTCTGTCTTCCATTTCATCCTCTCCCCAACATCTATTCCTTCCCTCTGATCCCCCCCCCCCACATCTCATTTACACCCACCATTGCAAGGACTAGTGGGCCGAAATGGCCTGTCACTGTGCTCCATGTTTAAATTAAAACTCATTTAAAGCAGGCCCTTTGGCCCTTCTAGTTTGTACCAGACTATTATTCTGATGTACACCCAGTCTATATCCCTCCGTTCTTCTTCCATCCATGTTTTTTTCCTTAAATGTCATCCACTTCAGCTGGCAGCTTGTTCCACACTCCCACCACTCTCTGTGTGAAGAGGTTCCCCTAAACGTTTCCCCTTTCACCCGCAACGTGTGCCCTCTGGTATGTATCTCACCCATCCTCAATGGAAAAAAGCCCATCTACATTTACTCTGCCTATCTCCCTCTCAATGTTGTATACCTCCATCAAATCTCCCCTCATTCTTCTACACTCCAGAGAATAAAATCCTCTCCGAACTTGCACTGACTGGTCGGCAGGAAACAGAGAGCGGGAATAAAGGGATGCTATTCTAGTTGGCTACCAGCCACCACTGGTGTTCTGCAGGGGTCGGTGTTGGGGCCACTTCTTTTTATGTTGTGTGTTAATGATTTGGATTGTGGAATAAATGGTTCTGTGACTTAGTTTGCAGATGATACATGGATGGGTGGGTGGTGCGGAGGAAACAGAAAGGCTGCAGAGAGACAGATAGATGAGAATGGGCAAAGAGGGGGCAGATGAAATATAATATTGGAAAATGTATGGTCACGCCCTTTGGTAGAAATAGATGGCAGACCCTTATTTAGATGGGAAGAAAATTCAAATTCTGAGGTGAGACCCCGGGCTGGTTGAGTTAGAAGGTGAAGGAGAATACAGTGTTGGTGTTCATTTCTAGAGGCATTGGATATAAGAGCAGGGTGTAATGTTGAGACTCTATAAACCTCTGGTGAGACCTCAATTGGGTGCTGTATTTGAGAAAAGACCTGCTGGCTTTGGAGAGGTTTCAGAGAAGATTTACTGGAATTATACCAGGAATGAAAGGGTTAAAGATGAGGAATGACTGTCAGATCTTGGACTGTACTTGTTGGAGTCTAAAAGGCTGACGGGAGGACCCAGTAGAGGTATTTCAAATGCTGAAAGGCCTGGGCAGTGTAGATGTGGTAAAGATGTTTCCCATGGTCAGGGAGTCTTGGACAAGAGGGAAAAACTTCAGGATAAAAGGGTATCAATTTAAAACAGAGATGGGGAAAAAATTCTTTAGACAGGGGAGTCGTGAGTCTGTGAACATTGCCACAGCCGGCTGTGGAAGTGAGATCGTTGGGTGGATTTAAGGCAGAGATTTGATTAGTCAGGGCATCAAGGGTTACAGAGAGAAAGCTGGGGAGTGGGGCTGAGTGGGAAGATGGATCAGCTAGTGATTAGAATGGTGGAGCAGACTCGATGGGTCAAAGGGCCTACTTCTGCTTCGATATCTTGTCATCTTATTGATATCTTTTCTGTAGTTATGTGATCCTTCTGATCGTCACCTGACACAGCATAATCTTCCTCATTACCCAACTGTCTGAATGACATAGATAACCTGTTAGAGTGTTCACAGAAGAACCTAATACTGATGGGCTCCCCCACTGGTCAGCATGAACCAGAGAGGCAGAATGGCATCCTCACACGCTGGGCGTGCTGACCTTCAGCTGTTCCGAGTGGCCTTCTCTAGGAACGAGAGTGAGTCAAAATGAAAAATGTCTGTGTAATTTGCTTTTTAAAACATGTAACAGTGATGTTAACAAAAATTTTTTACAAAAGTTATACAATTAAAAAATCAGCTCCATATTACAACTGAATGTCTCGAGGTGACACATCAGCAGAGGGGAGGGAGGGTGCAGTAGGTGGGTGGTCTGCCAAGGTGGTGACAGGAGATGTGGCTCGATGAGATGCGCTGGGGAGGGAGACTGGGGTTTCGGTGCAGGGGGCTGGTGTTTCAGTCCCGAGGGGGTGGGGGGGCCATGTTTCAGTCCCAAGGGGTGGGGAGTGGTGTTTCAGTCCCAATGGGGTGGGGGGTGGTGTTTCAGTCCCAATGGGGTGGGGGGTGGTGTTTCAGTCCCGAGGGGGTGGGGGGATCATGTTTCAGTCCCGGGGTGGGAAGAGATGGTCCCCAGCAACAGAGGGCTCTAGGCATGACAGGCCGCTGAGGGAGGGTCTCCACACTGAACGGTTCGGTGACCGGCAACCTTTAGCATGAAGAGCAAGAGGTGAGTGGTAGTCTGGGGGGGGGGGGTGAAGGATAGACCAACTGAAGGGGTCTCTCCATCAGGTCAGAAGCTGGGGGAACAGGTCAAGGTGCAGAAATGACATATTGACCCCCCTTCTCTCACCCCTATCCTCCAGCCTACTCAACAGAGGCAGCTCTGGAGGTTCATCACCTCTGGGAGAAGATCCCACTGTCCGGGCCCATGTGGGTCAGAGGGGGAAGATCCCTGCTCCCCATCACTGACCCTGGAGTTAGAGATGGGGTGGGGGGAGAAATCAGCCAGGGTTCCTACTCCCTGACACTGCCCAGAGACCCCGGGGTTAGAGAGAGGGGTGTTCAGCCAGAGATTGTGCTTGAGGCCCTGATTGAATGGGTTTACCCCCTGCCCCCACCAATTGTAGGCAGCTGTCAGCTCAGAAAGGAGAGGTGGGGTGGGAGGGGGGGGTGGGTTGTGATGGATCCTCCCCTCCCCCAACATCACTCACAACTTAACATTGCATAGCTTGGAAAATATTTAAACTTTGATATTTTACATTATTTACAATATGTACACACTAGAGGATCCCGTTCTACTGTAACACTGTCTCCACAAGGGTACCCACTGGTCAGAGGTGATGGGAGTCAGGCAGGGGGGAGGGGGTACAGGGGGAGGGGGAGAAGGAGAAAGGGGAAAGAGGGGAGAAAGAGGGGAAGAAGGGGAATATGGTCCATTACCACCAGTCATGTACTCTGGTGTAATGCTGAAGGGTCTTCTCTGGAGGCTTCATAGGGGCCCAAGCGTATTGGAGACTCGCACCCTTCGCCCCTCTCCCCTCCCCTGCTGCGGCCAGTTGGTGTGCTTGCGATCTGGTTCCCACCCCTCCTCCCCATAAACACCCCTATCCCCAGCTCCAAGCAGTGGCTTGTAGACTGCAGCTTAATAATACACGGTATTTACACTGTGTGTCCCTCCAGGGGAGGGTAGGTCCAGTGACTGGGGTCAGGCACCCTGTCCCGGTTCTCTGCTGGGTCCCGTTGCCCACTCCTTCGGTCTGGGGTGCGTCGGGCACCTCCTCCTACAGGCGATCGGTCCGGAAGGTGTCCTCCACTGAAGGGTCAGACAGGAGGCTCAGATCTGGGTCACTGAGCATGCTCAGCCCTGCCAGAGTCAGGGGATCAACCTTCAGCTCGGACTCCAGCGGGTACTGGGAGTCCAGCTCGAATCCCGGCAGCCCCTCCAGGGCCGTGGTGATATCCTTGGAGAATCCGGGAGGGGAGTCGTCTGTGCGGGGGAGGAGATGGGATGAAGTGGGTTGGTTCACCCCTCACTGACCCCCTCTCACTGCGTAGCGCTCCCTCCAAGTTGTCTGCACCTCATGCTCACTGGTGCTCCACCCTTGATACCCTCCCTCCTCACTGCCCCTCCTTCGTCCACCCCTCCCTCCTCACTGCCCCTCCTTCATCCACCCCTCCCTCCTCACTGCCCCTCCTTCGTCCACCCCCCTCCTCACTGCCCCTCCTTCGTCCACCCCTCCCTCCTCACTGCCCCTCCTTCGTCCACCCCTCCCTCCTCACTGCCCCATCTTCCTCCACCCCTCCCTCCTCACAGCCCCTTCTTCCTCCATCCCTCCCTCCTCACCACATCTCCCTCCTTACACCTCCCTCCTCGCTGCCCCTCCCGCAACAATCCCTCCGCACTGCCACTTCCTCCCCCGGAGCTCCCTCCCACAGCGGTCCCTCCTTGCCGACCCTCCATCTCACGGTGCTCCCTCCTCCACCCTTCCCTCCTGCAGCGATCCCCCCTCACTGCCCCTCCTTCAGCCAATGGGGAAACGGCAAGGCTTCGGCCAATGGGGAAAACGGCTGGCAATCGACCAATGGGGAAATGGCTGGCAATCGGCCAATGGGGAATTGGTAGAGCAAGGGCTGATGTAAAACGGTGAGGCCTGGGCCAATGGAGAAATGGCTGGGGATCTTGGCCATTTGGAAACAGAGGGGTCTCTGCCAATGGGAATGGGGGTCTTGGCCAATGGGAATAAGCAGGGTCTTGCCCAATGGGAATTTATGGATCAGGGCTGCTGGGTCAGGAGCCACGAGGTCGGGGGCTGCAGGGTCAGGAGTCGCGGGTTCAGAGGTTGCAGGGTTAGGTGTCACGGGGTTGTGGCTGCAGCTGCATCTGGCACCGGACCTGTGAGGATGATGTTGGGAATGGCCCCCATCCGGCTGGAGGAGAACAGCTTTGGTTTGGTCAGGAACTGCGGCTCCAGCAGGGACAGGGGCGTCTCCATGGCAGCCTGCGGGAAGCTGCAGTTCCCCACGTCTCCACTCAACCCATCCATGTTCAGCAGCAGGCTGCCTGGAGTCCGGTCTGACTTGTACTGCTGAGTTGGGGTGGGGGGGGGGGGGGGGGAAGAAGGGAGAGAGAGAGAGGAGGGAAGGGAGGGGGAGGAAGATGGAGGGCAGAGGGAGGGGGGAGAGAGAGAAGGAGGGAAATTCAGACAATTAATGTCCTTTGAGTGGACAGGAACACACCCAACATTGTGGCATCTCTCCCATCTGGCTGCTTGGTCCTGGGGACCAACGGCCCACCGATCCTCCCTGGGGGCTTATGAACCTTCCCCAGGGTCTATGGATCCTCCCTGGGGGACCGTGTACCCTCCCCAGGTATCTTGAAGGGTCTCGAGGGGCCACAGACTTGCCCGAGGGGTCCACCAACCTTCCACAGGGGCCCTATGCGGACTAGGTGGAATCTCCAGCGTTTCCCCCCCTTCCCTGCTTCGGTTGACTGGTGTCTCTGCATGCCCCCTTCCCTCCCACCAGAAGCGGTGGTTCACCAGCCCCCTCCCTCCAAAACCCCGAGCTGGACACAGGCCCTGCTGGCTCTCGCAGAGGTCGTCAATCAAGAAGCTCACCACCCCACCACTCCCCCAACATCGGACTCAGGACCATGTCCTCTAGGTTCGACCCTCCCACCCACACCGTGACCGCAGGGAACACTCACAGTGGCCGCGGTCTGGGCGGGGGTCAGCAACGAAGGCCGGCCTTGCTGCTGCCCTGTGCTGCTCTGTGGCTGCTGGTAAATTGGCCGTGTCTGCTGGTAGGCTGTTTGATGGGAACCCGTCTGCTGGGAGAGCTGGTAACCCGTCTGCTGGGAGGGCTGGTAACCCGTCTGCTGGGAGGGCTGGTAACCTGTCTGCTGGGAGGGCTGGTAGCTGGACTGCTGGGCAGCTTGTGTCTGCTGGTAACCGCACTGTTGAGAGGGTTGTGATTGTTGGTAATTGGTTTGCGGGGAGGGCTGTGATTGCTGGTAACCGGTCTGCTGGTAGGGCTGGGGTTGTTGGTAATTGGTCTGCTGGGATTTCTGGTGACCAGTCTGCTGGGAGGACTGTGTTTGTTGGTAACCTGTCTGCTGGTAGGTCTGGGGTTGTTGGTAATTTGTCTGCTGGGACTGCTGGTGACTGGTCTGCTGGGAGGACTGGGGTTGTTGGTAACCAGTCTGCTGGTAGGGCTGGGGTTGTTGGTAACCGGTCTGCTGGGAAGATTGTGTCTGTTGGGAACCAGTCTGCTGGGAGGTTTGAGATTGTTGGTAACTGGTCTGCTGGGACTGCTGGTAACCACTCTGCTGGGATGACTGGGTTTGTTGATAACTGCTCTGCTGGGATGGCTGGGGTTGTTGATAACTGCTCTGCTGGGAATGCTGATAACTACTCTGCTGGGAGGGTTGTGTCTGCTGGCAACTGGCCTGCTGGGACTGTTGGTAACCACTTTGCTGAGAGGGTTGAGTCTGCTGGTAACTGGCCTGCTGGGACTGTTGGTAACCACTCTGCTGAGAGGGTTGAGTTTGCTGGTAACTGGCCTGCTGGTATGCCTGCTGCTGGCAGAAGGGGTATGGGGGCAGCCGTTGGTCCAAGGCAAGGTTGCTGGTGTCCAAAGGAATGCCCTGGGAAGCAGAAAGAAGACCATTAGATCCATCCCATCCTTGCTGCCTCCCTCCCCCTCCCCCCATTCACCAGTACCCTGCCATTCACTGGGGAGACTTGCCTCGGACTGCCACAATCCATGTGGAGTTCTGGAATGCGAAGACATGTTGAAGAGTCGGGGCAGCGGAGGGGAACCAACGTGTGGCGGCGCTCACTTCCACCCCAACGCTCAGCCTGCTGCTGTCGGTGGGAGAGGTGTCGGAGTGGCCTGGCACTGAAGAACTGCAGAATGTCTTATCAACCTCAGGGTGAGAGGGGGCACTGGGAGCCAGTACTGCTCCTCCCGGGAGTTGACTACTGCCCGGCAAACAGTGGAGTCGGGGGGGGGGGTAGCCAGGTTTTGACGTTAGGGGAGGCGAGAGCACATTAAGAGACAAGGTGATCACAGCTTTGTAACCAGCGCACAAAGCCTCCAGGCCCTTCTCCCCTCTCCAACCCCTCCTCTCCTCTTCCATCCCTCTCCACTCCCCTTCCTCTCCCCTCCCCCTCTACTCCTCTTCCCCCTCCTCTGCCCTTCCTTGAAAGAAACAACAAAAGACTTTTCTCTTACACCTCTCCCAACTCCTTAGAGTGGGTGAACAACCATTGATGTTCCCCTAGAGGGCGGGAGCTGAAACTGATGGAGGAAACATGCCGGACAATCTGTGCAGATAAAGTTCCCACAAAAGAAAATGACCACACTCTTTCGTGTGTTTATTCCATTGGTCACGGGAAACCTTGGCATCATCTTACATTGAATGATTATCCTACTGGGCAAAGCAATCTTTCTGCTGAAGTGTTTGAGATGATTCTTTGAGCCTGAAGTCTAATGGCATGGTACCAAGATAACAAATATCCTTGGCCTACTACCACACATGCTCCAGTGTGTGGTAGGCTGAGGGGACACACAGGTGAAGGTTCGGAGTCAGGCGTCAGGAGCTCTGGTGTAAACCAAAGGGAGGGTTCAGAGTCGGGAGCTCCAGTCATCGGAGCTCCCAACGCCCATCTCAAAACCCTCCCCTACCTGAACTGTGGGGCATAATATGCAATTCAGGTTTTAAATTTTACTCACAGCTCTCATCTCTCGGGCTCTCCTTTTCCGATTTACTGTTCAAACATGTGATAAATTTTAAATTCTTTGTGTTTGCGCCAATTCGCGCATGATGCCATGGTTTCACAGTTGAACAAATGTGCTCAGGCCCCACCTTCCCAACCCCCAGCTACGCCCACTGGGCACAGTGTGTGGATGCAGTGTGTGGACTAACAGTCTGTCTTGGCCCCCTGCCAATTCTAACTCCAAGATATAACTCCCCACCGACAACCCGTCACGCCCACCCCCCCCCCCCCATCGACGATGACTCCCCCTCCATCTTCTTACCTGAGTGATGGACGAGAGGGTGGGTGACATGGTGGGTGAGAACTGCTTGCCATGTGGCCTCCGGGAGTCAGACCCCGACAGGACGAGGGGGTTGAGAGGAGCCCGTCTCCTGGGTGAGGCGCTAAGTCCGGGCCCCAGCGAGGGGTTGCTGAGGGAGGTGTGGAGGGAAGAGCCACTGAGTGAGGAGTGTAGTGAAGGGTTGCTGAGGGAGGACTGCAACGAGGTGGTCAGGCCTGTGGGGGAGGGAGATAGGGAGCCCGTCATCACAAGACCCACATGCTCATTCACTCCCCCGACACCCCCCAAACCCAGTTCATCCCACCTCCTTCCTCCCCACTCCCTAGTTCATTGCTCCCAACCACCCCATGTTCACTCCCCCACTCCACTGGTTCACTTTTCCCCACTCCACCTCCTTGGTTCACTCTCCACCTCACCCAGTTCTCTCCCCCACAGACCCTTGGTTCAATCCTCCCCATCCCCCACCCCCGGATCATAACCCCATCCCACGTGGGGATGGGGAGGGAGAGGCTTGTGAGGGGAAGGGGAGAGGATGTATGGGGAAGAGGAAAGGAGGTCTGTGGGTGATCCGTGGGGAAGGGGACCAAATGAAAGGAGTCCATGTGGAGGAGGGGTTTTGTGTGGAGGGGAAGGGGAGGATCCATAGGGATAGGGTGAGTGTCCATGGAGGGAGGGGGAGGGGGTCCATGGGGGGGGGGGGAAGAAAGAGTCCATGGGGTTGGGTTGGGGCTCCTTGGGGAGGGGGTCCATGCAGAGGGGGAGGGGTCTGTGGAGTGTGGAGAGGTTCCATGGGGAGGTAGAGGTGGATGAAGTACATGGAGAGGGGGACTGGGCCCGTAAGGAGGGGAAGAGGGTCGTGAGGAGGGGATCCATAGGGAGAAGACTGTCCATGCTGGTGGCGGTGTCCATGGGTGTGGGGAGAGGGTCCGTGGTGAGGGGAGGTGCCTACCTGCCCCCTCGAAGCTGGCGGCCACTCTGGGGGATGAGGTGAGACCGAGTTGGGTCATGGTGCCGGCTAGGTTCCCAGTACTGTGCCCTCCGCTGATGCTGGAGTACAGAGACTCTTCGGGGTCCAGTGGTGTGGGCAACGGCGACTGGAAGTGAAGGTTGGTGAGATCCGGCAGTGACCCTCCACTGTTCAGTGCCCCAGGGCCATGCGAGACGCCACCAGTGTCCGGCGACGGGAAGATGCTGCAAGAAAACCGGGTTGCGGTTAATGTGAGCTGCTCTGCACCCAGTTAACGTGAGCCCGTGGTTCACCTGGTTAATGTCAGCTGTCGTGGACCCAGTTAAGGAGTCGTTTTCAGGGTCTCGGTTAACTTGCCTCATCTTGTTCCCCCGCCTCCACATGTCCTCCTTCAGCGTGGCAGGTGACGACCAGGCCATCGACTCCTCCGCGCCCTCCTGCATCAACCGTGGCCACGGCTCGGAGAATGCCAGGGGGCCTTTGCTGGTGGTGGGGGGCAGAGAAGAATCAGTGATGGGGGTTGGGTGGGGGCTTTCCTCTCTTAAGAAATCCACCCCTTTCAGCAGCAGATGTGGATGCCAGCCAGAACTTGTGCCCATGGACAGCGGGTTAATTAAGGAGGTAAATAAGAGCAGGAGTCGGCCATCTGGCCAGTGAACCTTGCTCCACCACTCAATGAGATCATGGCTGATCTGATGATGGGCTGATCTCCACCGACTTACATGTTCCCTGACTACGTAAAAATCTATCCAACCTTGTCTTAACTATATTTACTGAGGTCGCCTCCACTGTTTCAATGGGTAGCAAATTCCACAGATTCACCACCCATCTGGGAACATAGAACATGTAGCACAGTGCAGACCCTACAGCCCTCGATGTTGTGCTGACCCATATATTCCTTCCTAAAAAAAGTACTAAACCCTCCCTAACTCGTAACCCTCTATTTTTCTTCCATCCATGTGTCTAAGAGTCTCTTAAATGCCCCTAATGTTCCAGCCTCCACTGCTACCCCTGGCAATACATTCCAGGCTCCCACCACTCTCTATGTAAAAAAACTTAGCCCTGACGTCTCCCCGAAACTTCCTTCCCTTCATTTTGTACACACATCCTCTGGTGTTTTTTTTTGTTCCTGCCCTGAGTTACAAGCACTAGTCGTCCACCCTATCCATGGCTCTCAGAATCTTGTAGATCTCAAACATCCCCTCTCATCCTTCTGCACTCCAAAGAGAACAGTCGCAGCTCTACTAACCTTGCCTCAATAAGACTTATTTTCCAGTCTGGACAACATCCTCTGCCCCCCTTTCCACAGCTTTAAAATCCTTCCTATAATGAGGGGACCAGAACTGAACCTCATTTCCTCCTCCTCTCCATCTGAAATCTACTACCCTGAATCCTGAGGCACGCGTGGGATGTGCTTCCACGGTGACCCGGTAAGAGTGGTGGTGTGGAGCCAGTCACACTCTGCAGCCGGGAATAGAAGGGTTTGTGCAAGCAGTCGGCAGGTCATCAGGAGCAGACAACTAACAACAGTTGAGGGGGTGGGGGGTTTGTTTGACAGTGGTGGACACAAGGGAACAAATAATTCCTGTTAGGTCCGTGCTCATCTTAACTAAAACCCCAATCGACAACTGTTCATTCCTGGGTCATGGGTCCGACTGAGTTCTGGTCACACGCACCCAGTGCAACAACAGAGAGGCAACGGCAAACACCACCTCCCACCCCCAACCCCAACCAGTATCAGGGTTGAGTATCAAGTATAAAGGCCCCCTCTCGCTCCAGATCTTCGGGCACCCGGTGCAGAAGGGAAAGGAGGGTGAGGCGTGAAACCAAACATGCCCATCGCTGGAACCTTGTCGGTGGTCTGGCTGAGGTGGCCACTCGTGCTTCACTGGGATATTTTGGCTAGACCCCTCCTTTGGGCAGACGTCTATGACCAGTGGCTCCCTGTTGAGAACTGGAAAGCGCGCTGGACCGGGGTGGGGAGGGGTTTCAATTCAAGAATCATAAAAATATACTGAAAAAAGAATGCAAATATGTGAATAAATATTTTTTTTTCTTCATGTTGAGTCAGTGGTGAAGAAACAAATGCAATGAATTTGGGAGGAGTCACGTGATGGAGTAGTGGCCGGATGGTGAACTCCAGCCCTCTCCAGAAAAGTCGGGAAAAACAAGAGAAAACACAAAGGCACAGAAATAAAAGTTACAGAAAAGTGAGTATAAAGGTGGAAAGAAGATGGCGACAAAAAAAGAAAAATCGAAAGCAACGGTAAGAAGAGAGGAAGAGAAGACAAAGGAGGAAAAAGGTGAAGGCCTTACCTGTCCGAAGAGGCCCGCTGCGGAGAGAGAAACCCGCTCCCTCAGGTCGGTAAATAATGGACTACAAAAATGGCTCGCAGAGCCGAGTAAAAGTGCGCAACCGCGCATGCGCGATACTTCGCGCATGCGCGATGCGAATGAAAAAAAACACACCGACGGGAGGGGGGACCAGCTGGGGAGTCGATCTCCACAGCCGGCAACAACAGCTGCAGAACACCTGCAGCAAGAAGAGACCACAGAAGACAATAGAAACAAGAAAGAAGAGGAGGAAAGGGCAACAAAGAAACAACAGATGGTCAACCCAGAGGAAGAAGAAGAGGAAGAGTATGGTGAAATAGAAGAAGAAAAGAAAGGCAAGGTAAAGGATATACTTGCTCTTATTAAAGGATACATGGAGTCATTTAAAGAATGGCAAACACAGGAATTTAAGGATTTAAGAAAAAGAATAAACAACACAGAAGAGAAAATAAATAAAATGGAGATGACCTTAACAGAAATGGGAAAAAAAATGGACAAGATGGAAGAGCGGGCAGTAGCAGCAGAAATGGAGGTAGAAGACTTAAAAAAGAAATTGGAGAAATCTAATAAAAAAACTAAAGAGACACAAGAACTACTAGCTCAAAAAATAGATACAATGGAAAACCATAACAGAAGAAATAACATAAAGATAGTGGGCCTTAAGGAAGATGAAGAAGGCAAGAATATGAGGGAGTTTATAAAAGAGTGGATCCCTAAGACCCTAGGATGTCCAGAACTACAGCAAGAATTGGAAATAGAAAGGGCACATAGAGTATTGGCCTCTAAACCACAACCACAACAAAAACCAAGATCTATTGTAGTAAAATTCCTAAGATATACTACAAGAGAAAAGGTACTGGAGAAGACAATGGAAAAAGTAAGAGAGGGCAACAAACCACTGGAGTATAAAGGGCAAAAAATCTTCATTTATCCAGATATAAGTTTTGAACTCCTAAAGAAGAGAAAAGAGTTCAATACAGCAAAGGCGATTTTATGGAAGAAAGGGTATAAATTTATACTAAAGCATCCAGCGGTATTGAAAATATTTATTCCAGGACAACAAAACAGACTATTCTCGGATCCAGAAGAAGCACGAAAATTTGCAGAACAATTACAAAAATAGACTGAGGGAGGAAGACGGGTAATGAGAGTTAAAATGATCACGATTGATATGTATGTGGGTAAAGACAAAAATAGACTGAGGGATGAAGACGGGTAATGAGAGTAAAAATTATCACGATTGATATGTATGCGGGTAAAGAGGTATAAGAGTGAATAGAGACAATGAGCATACATGAATGTATCTGTACTTAGAGGAAAATATAGATAGTATAGACAAGAATTAATAAGGGAAGGTAATGGAATAGAGAGAATAAGGAGGGAATTAAAAGAGTGACCTTTGTGACATATGAAAAGTGAAATCTTTTCTGGGGGAGGCGGGGTGGGGGGAAATAGCGGTCACTGCAAAATCAGTTGACGCTTGCGAGTGGATTCGCAAATCCAAATGGAGAGGGGAGATGTGGTTGTCCGACAAGGGATAAAGGACAACTCAGGAGGTGAAGGGGAGATTGGGGATAAATAAGATAGAAATAGGAGAATAAGGAAAATGTTGGATGTTGTAGGAATGTTGTCTTATAAAGAGTTGAAAATAAGAAAACAGAAATGGAAAAGGAGGAAAGGTAATGATGGAAAAACGGAAAGAGAAGATAAACAAAATATAAAAGGGCTACGCTGAACTATATGTCTTTAAATATTAATGGAATACATAACCAAATTAAAAGGAAGAAACTACCAAATTTAAATGAATAAATGTATTCCATTAGAAAAAATAACATATTGGTTAAGAAATAATATTGAAATATTCGAACAAGTATAGGAGCCTTACATTAAATACAATAGCGAAAACCTACCGGGGACAAACATTACCTAAGTTGATGGAAGGAGAAGGAAAGAAAAGAATGGACTCAGTAGAATTTCTGGTGTAATTTTGTTGAATGACAACATTGTCTGACTGGCTTAATGCAACCTAGATTGTATACCTAAAATGGATGAGGGGGGGGGTGGGGGGGTGGTTTGGGAGGAAAGGGAGGGGGGAGAAAAAGTCACTGTATATGTGTGAAAAAAAAATAGTGTACATCATGGCTAATGTGATTTATGGTGTGAAAAATAAAAAAAATTATAAAAAAAAAACAAATGCAATGAATTTCAAGAGGAATAGAATATAAGAGCAGGGGTGTGATGATAAGGCTGTGTCGGGAGATCGAACTTGGAAAATTGTGAGCAGTTTTGGGCTTCTCATTTAAGAAAGAATGTGATGATGTTGGGGAGGGTTCAGAAGAAGTTCACAAGGATGATTCTGGGAATGAAAGGGACATTATGTGAGGAGTATTCGACAGCTCTTGGTCTGCACTCGTTGGAAATTAGGATAATGAGGCTGGGATCTCACTGAAACATTTTAAATGTTGAAAGGTGTGGAAAGAGTCCCATCCCACACTCCCAGGGTCAGAAACAGCGTAAAGCTCCCCCCACACCATCCCATCACACACTCCAGGGGTCAGACACAGAGTGAAGCTTCCTCCACATCATCTCATCACACACTCCCAGGGTCGAACACAGCGTGAAGCTCCCCCCACACTGTTCTATCACACACTCCTGGGGTTGGACACAGCATGAAACTCCCGTCATACTGTCCATCACACATTTCCGGGGTCAGACAGAGTGAAGCTCCTGCCGCACCCTCCTATCACACACTCCATGGCCATGGGGCACAAGTATCTTTCACATGACAGCATCGCATGGTCACCCCCTTTCACTTACCTAGTGCTAGCGACTTCACAGGATCTGGGCCGGGATGCCACACACTGTATCTGCAAAAACGCAGCATTTGATCAGGGTTTTTTCCCCTCAATGACACAGACACAGCACAAGCACACAGTCTGCAGGAGGTCATGAGACGGTCGAGTCGAGCCTTACCTTCTGAGTTTCCCAAAGTACCTTGGGTTTTTCCTCATCTGGCAGGCTTTCCAGGGGGCAAAGTGAGTAGGAGAAAGCTGCAAGCCAAGCAGAGAAACGTAAAACCACGGGAGGTGTCATCAGAGGCAGTAGGGAAGGTTGATTCCACCGGTAGCCTCAGGACTCGGGGTATGGGGGCTGGGGGTGGGGGAGAGTAGATTTAAGACGGGGATGACGAGGAACTGCTACTCATTGGGAGTGGTGGATCGGGGGGTGATTCACTGCCTGGGAAAGCAGTGGAGCACTTGCCCTGCAAATGGGTGGCTTTCATGCAGAGCCATCTTACACTGTCCCGGGGTGTACACACTTGCAAACTGGGCAGAAGGAGGAGGGGAGGGGGTGGAGAGGGAATGGGAGGCTGTGATACAACATACTCACCTTTCCCAAGGCTGTCCAGATCTCCATCTGCCAAACCTGGAAAACACCAAAAGGGAAGTTCCGGCATTGCAGGATTCAACAACACTGAGATAAAGCAGTCCATCATATCTGTCCCACCAGCACAGGTAGCTGATGGGACAGTGTGGAGGGAGCTTCGCTCTCTGTCTGACCACGGGAGTGTGTGATGGGACAGTGTGGATGGAGCTTCATTCAGTAACTGACCCCAGGAGTGTGTGATGGGGACGGTGTGGAGGGAGCTTCACTTAGTAACTGACCCCAGGTGTGTGTGATGGGGATGGTGCAGAGGGAGCTTCACTCAGTAACTGATCCCAGAAGTGTGTGATGGGGACAGTGCAGAGGGAGCTTCACTCTGTGTCTGACCCTGGGAGTGTGTGATTGGACGGTGTGAAGGAAGCTTCACTCTGTGTTTCATTCCAGGAGTATGTGATTGGACGGTGTGGAGGGAGCTTCACACTCTGTCTGACCCTGGGAGGGTGTGATGGGACGGCGCGGTGGGAGCTTCACTCTGTGTCTGACCCCAGGAGTGCGTGAAGGGATGGTGCGGAGGGAGCTTCACTCTGTGTCTGATCCCAGGAGTGTGTGATGGGACGGTGCAGAGGATCATATATTCACACATGGGCAAAGTGAATTTTTAAGAAGTATTTGACTCCCACAGGTTTTCTCTCCTGAACAGATTTGCAAACACAGATGATCTCTGAAAACAGTCTATCCCGTAGATTGGGTCTAGGTTAGGGGACACTAGGGGATCAGTGGAGGTCTCATTCAAAGACACAAGGGAGGACATTAGTGAGAGTCCTAGAGGGAACCATGAGGGAGGGGACCAGTGATGGTCAGGATTTGGGATACAAGGGAGAGTCCCGGTTGGTTTCACAAGGGAAGGGACAGTGAGGGTCCCAGTTGTTCAGTGACCCGAATGAGATTGTCACTGAGAGTTCAGATGAGTAAGTGGCCTGGTAAGAGATACAAGTGAGGGGATCACCGCTCCAGGACAGAGGGAAGGGGTTTGGGAACCCTGGTCTGGAGGGGGGGTAGTGTGGCTGGGACAGGACAGGTGTGCGGCTGACCTCGGACACTCACCCCTCCGCTTAGTCTGGCCCAGGGGGCTCTGGCCTGCACTGGTGAACGGCGGCACCGCGGTGGAGTTATTCACACTCGTGTGGAGGGCCGAGTCCGAGTTGGTTCTGCACACACAACACAGTCAATGAATCATGGAGAGGATGCAGGTCGGGAAGGAGAGAGGGAAGGGGTGAGGGAAGGGGGCGGGGAGTAAAGGGAAGGGGGCGGGGAGTAAAGGGAAGGGGGCGGGGAGTAAAGGGAAGGGGGCGGGGAGTAAAGGGAAGGGGGCGGGGAGTAAAGGGAAGGGGGCGGGGAGTAAAGGGAAGGGGGCGGGGAGTAAAGGGAAGGGGAGGAGAAAGGGGGAGGGGAAAGAGAGAGAAAGGGCGTGTGGAGGAGAGGTGAGGGAAGGAGAGGGGGTGGGGAAAAAGAGGGAAAGGGCAAGTGGAGGAGGGGCAAGGGAAGGAGTGAGGTGGTGGGGAAAAGGAGGGAAAGGGCAAGTGGAGGAGGGGTGAGGGAAGGAGAGGGGATGGGGAAAAAGAGGGAAGGGCAAGTGGAGGAGGGGCGAGGAGGGTCGAGGGTAAGTGGAAGGAGAGAAGAGAGGGTGGTAGGGGAGCGGATGGAAGACGGGAGGGAACACGGGAACACTGCATTCACCTGTTGAGCATTGACGTCAGACCGAAGCGATGTCCCTTCTCTGTTGGAAAACTGCCCCAGGGTAGAGCATTCCTGAATGGGAGCAAAAACACAGCTGAGTACCAGGGGAGCGCACCCCAGCCCAGACTGAGGCATGAGGAGCATTAGGCTCCTCAACGGGAGAGGGAACAGCAAGCGGGGGCTAGGGAAGCCTGCCAAGGGAGAGAGGGGAGAGGGAGAAGGTGAGAGGGAGGGGAGAGAAGTGAGGTGAGACTGGAGGAGGAGAGGGAGGGGAGAGAGAAGGGGAGAGAGAAGGGGAGAGGGGAAGGAACCTGTGGAACACCTGCCTCAAAGTTTATTAGATCGATTGAAGAGGGAGCTGGATGTGCACCTATTGGCTCAAGGGATGGAGGGTCCTGGAGAAAAAGCAGGGAAACTGAGGTCACATGCTCAGTCCTGATAGTTTTGAGTAGAGATGCTGCCTCATTGCGGTGAATGGCCTTCTCCTGCTACTATATTCGATGATTCAATAGAACTTTGACTCACAATTTCTCTCTGTGGGACCTGTGACAGGTTATGTTGTATTTTATATTGTATATAGATATGTTTTAAAGGAGATAAATTGTGGCAGGGTTTTTTTAGTGTAGGTCACATACAAACACTTCAAAACAGATCTCATTTAAAATACTGGAGCTCTGCTCAAGCTAGACAGGCCTGCTCCAAGGGCCTTTGCAAAAGCTTTGGGGAGTGCCCAAGAGACTTCACTAATGGATTGTTGTTTTGGAAAGTGACAGATGAAAGAACTCAAGAGGATAAGGTCCGGAGCCACAGGCTCTCTGAGTGCAATTTGCTGTTCTAAGAGGGTCACGTGGTTTTGTAAGCAGAGGGATTCAAACAGGCTTTTCTCTGAGTGAGAGAGAGAGAATTCAGTTCTACAGTGTAACAGTTCAGCAGCAGCAGCGGGGACTGGAACAGGACAAGCTAGAAAGCTTGTAGAAAAACCCCATTTGGAAGACGGGTTGTGAGTGCTTAGTTCAGCCTGGTCAAAGCCCTTGTGGTCCATACAAGAGGAGAGGGCTGGCAGTCTAATGTTTCATTTGAAATAAGAGAAACAAAAAGAAACTCTATGGTAACCTGAAAGAAAGAGGTTATCATCTGGAAAACCCTGATGGGGCAAGTTTCTTCGGCGAGACACTGAAATGGCTGATCGGAAGGAATCAGTTTGTGTCCAGTGACCAACAAATCTCTCTCTGAAAACCGACAAGAACCTTCTTGAGCAGTAACCATTTGCCTTTCAACCACCAAAACCTGGTGAACTTTATAAATATTAGTTAAATTTTGTGCACAGTATAGGAATTGTCTGCAACCAGTGAACTTGGAGGAGAAAGAAGTGAGATTGGACTGTGAATCAAATAATTTTTCTGAACTTACACACGCATTACGTACATGTGTGCTTAGAATTAGAAGGGGGTTAAGTTAGGTTAAGTAAGTTAATAGTAATACGTTAAAGTTTAATCCTGTTTTCATGTTTAAAGATAATTAAAAGCAATTTTTGTTTAAGTAACCAATTGTCTTGGTGAATTTCTGTTGCTGCTGGGTTTTGGGGCCCTCTGGGCTCACAACAGACCAGAGAAAGAGGCTTTTCAGCCCATCTAGTCCATGCTAAACTCAGCTGTCACACTGAGCCAGAAATCCTGGCAAATTTCCAGAGATGTGTGGTGGAAGGTGTGCTGACCGACTGCATCATGGTCTTGTATGGGGGCCACCAATACCCCTGAGCAGTTGGCCCTCTAAAAGGTAGTGGACACAGCCCAGGACATCACGCGTAAAACCCTCCCTATTATCTACATGGAACACTGCCATCAGAGAGCAGCAGAAATCTTCAAGGATCCACACCACCCAGTACATGCTTTGTCTCACTGCTACCATCAAGTATCGGTGCCACAAGGCCCACACCATCAGGTTCAGGAACAGCAGTTACCCCTCCACCATCAGACTCCTCAATCAGGGACTCTTAAATAAGGACTCTTGTGCACTTTATTGATCTTTTTCTCTCTGTATTGCAGAGTTTGTTTACATTTCTTTATTTGTTTACATGTGTACATTGACTAGTTTTTTGTTTGCACTACTAATTAGTGGTAATTCTCCCTCACCCACAGGAAAAAGAATCTCAGGATTGTATGTGATACCATGTATGCACTCTGACAATAAATCTGAAATTGGACCTGCACCCAGTCCATTTCCCTCCATACCCCTCCCATCCATGTACCTGTCCAAATTTCATTCCAAGTTAAAATCGAGCCCGCGTTTACCAATTCAGCTCATTCCACACTCTGCATGAAGAAGTTCCCTGGAATGTTCCCTTTAAACCTTTCCCTTTTCACCTTTAACCTGCTCATTCTAGTCTCCACCAACCTCAATGGACCTGCCAAGTCCTCCCGCCTCTGTGTGTTTCCCTCACCTGGAACGGTAGCACTTTGGGACAGCACGGTTAGTGCGATGCTGTTACAGCGCCAGCAACCCAGGTCGAATCCTGCACACTCTGTAAGGAGTTTGTACACTCTCCCCGTGACCTGTGTGGGTTTCATCCAAGTGCTCCAGTTTCTTCCCAATGTTCAAAATGTACCAGCGGTTGTAGATTAATTGGGTGGCACGGGCTCATGGGGAAGAAGGGCCTGTAACTGTGCTTTACATCTAAATTTTAAAAAATTCACCTCAAACGCTGCAATCTTCCTTCAGACCCACTGAGCCCCACTGCTGAGTGACTGGAACCCTGCTGTTTGCATAGCGGTTGACACAAAGAGACCCCTTACCTTCTCCAGCTGGTGTCCGGAGGGGGTGACAGGTACGCAGAGCTGTACGGCGAGCTGTCAACGTGCGCGGTTCAGTCAAGGAACTTAACTCAAAACACTGGCAACAACAGGACGCACAGCGGGGATTGAAAGATCGCCAGAAAACAATACCTCATATCATTATTCAAGGGGTCAACCCTATCACTATCTTTCATAATGAGAGTTTATTGTCATTTACACAAGTATATTTCTACTTGCTGCAGCCACACAGGTAAGCGAGATACACCAACTACAATATTAGACCAGAGAACATTACTGCACAGAAAACAGGCCCTCTGTCTAGGCCAAACCAGTCCATCACTCTCTATACCCCTCCCACCCATGTACCTGTCCAAATATTTCTTAAATGTTAAAATTGAGCCCGTGTTCACCACTTCAGCTGGCAGCTCATTCCACACTCCCACCCCTCTCTGTGCGAAAAAGTTCCCCTCTAAACTTTTCCCCCTTTCATCCTTAACCAATGTCCTCTGGTTTGTATCTCACCCACCCTCAGTGGAAAAAGCCCATCTACATTTAATCTGTCTCATCATTTTAAATACCTCAATCAAATCTCCCCTCATTCTTCTACTCTCCAGGGGAAAAAGTCCGAACCTGTTCAACCTTTCCCTGTAACTCAGTCCCTGAAGTCCAAGCAACATCCTAGTAAATATTCTCTGCATTCTTTCTATCTTACTGATATCTTTCCTGTAGTTAGGCGGCCAAAACTGCACACAATACTCCAGATTTGGCCTCACCAATATCTTATACAATTACCAGAACACCCCAACTCCTGTACTCAGTAGTTCAACAGAAGAAGAGGTGATGAATATACAAGGGTAGATGAAAATAAGTTCACAGTTGCTGTTTATGTGTGAAAAAAACATGACACTTCAATGCATAAATGTGCTGGAGAAACTCAGCAGGTCACGCAGCATCCACAGGAGGTAAAAGGCAGATGACATTTCGTGCCTGATCCCTGCGTCAGGGAGTGTTGAAAACACTGGACAACGAAGACTTTTCTTCCCTGAACACTTTTGGGGTATTTATGGATTTTGGGCTGCTAATCATGAAAATCGCCTTGAAATTTTCCTACCATCTTTTGTTTTATTGATATAACCTATTTTTTTGCGATTTCCTGTCACATTTTAAGTCTACTTCAAGCAGTTACTTCACCGTGAAGTGCAACGTCATTGAAAGTTCATTCTCTACGTTTGCACATGGACTTTGTCCCTGCTGTGAGAGACTCATTGGTTAGAGCACTGGCCTGGTAAACCAGGGTCGCAAGTTCATTCCTTGCTGGCACCTTAGTTCTGTGAGGGCACTGGACAAAGTGGCGACTCTCTGTCTTCCTTACAGTAGACAAAGTTAAAGAATTTCATGTATGTTACATTCTAAATGTAGTATTACGTGGCAATAATGGATCCTTTACTTGATCTTGGTGCAGTCGTTGATGAACACAGTGAAAGGTTTCACTGGGACATTGCAACCATGGAAAAGCAGTATCAGGGCAACTGGAATCCATCAATGTTGGCCAATTATTGTTGGACACTGGCATGAGAGGCATCAGATGCTGAGTACAAATGGAAATCAGCAGCAAAACATTTTTAGGTCAGTTGAACTAACGCAATGTGTCAACATCGTGATGCTGAATTCAATAGAAGTTAATTCAACTTCCTACGTGATACAGCAAATCAGCTTTAAGTTGTCTATCGTAATTCCCAATGTTATTTTCAGGGAGCAAACCTTTTGAAAAAATTTGTTGTCCAGTGAAATCAGGCAGATCCCTGATAACAAAGTTGGGGAGCGGGGGTGTGAAGGAACACAGGTAAACAAGGTAAGGGGTGTTAGGTAGATACAGGTAGGAGGGGATAAGAGAAAGATGCTAAGGAGTGAAGACCAAGGACTGAGAAGGGTTGTTTTCAGATAGAAGAACAGGAGATGGAGGAAAGGAGAAGATGGGTGAGAGAAAGCGAGAGACTCGGGAGAGGGCATTAATGGAAAACATTTCAACAATGGAGGCTCTGGAGTAGTTCATGATCAGAGTTAGATGAGTATGGGGAGGTTCGAGGACCTAATCGTTGTTGGAAAAAACCATTGTTGAATCTAGAAGTGCTGGTCTTCAGTCTTCTGTACCTTCTGCCCGAAGGGTGAGGTGTTGCATTTTGGAAGGACAAACCAAGAAAGGATGTACATGGTAAATGGTCGGGTACTGAGGAATGCGGTAGTACAGAGGGATCTGGAAATACGGATACATCATTCCCTGGAAATGGCTTCATAGGTGGACAGGGTTGTAAAGAGAGCTTCTGGCACATTGGCCTTCATAAATCAAAGTCTCGAGTCCAGGAGTTGGGATGTTATGATAAAGTTGTATAAAACATTGGTGAAGCCAGATTTGGAGAATTGCGTGCAGTTTTGGTCACTGAACTACAGGAAAGATAGAAAGAGGGCAGAAAAGATTTACTGGGATGTTGCCCAGACTTCAGGAACTGAGTTACAGGGAAAGGTTGAACAGGGTAGGCCTTTATTCCCTGGAGTGTAGAAGAATGAGGGGAGATTTGATGGAGATATTTAAAATTGTGAGGGAGTAGACAGAGTAAATGTAGATGAGCTTTTTCCACTAGGGGTAGGTGAGATACAAACCAGAGGACATGGGCTAAGAGTGAAAGGAGAGATGCTTAAGGGGGACCTTAACACAGAGAGTGGGAGTGTGGAACGAGCTGCCAGCTGAAGTGGTGAATGTGGGCTCAATTTTAACATTAGGGCTATAATGTTAAAATTGTAATGTAATGTTCTGTGCTGTAATGTTCTATGGTTCGAATGAGAAGAGGTTGTGACCAGAATTGTATGGGTCTATTATTGGCCGGCTTCGAAGTCTCATGTCGACATCTGCAATAGCCGGGGGGGTGGGGGAGGGGGGGTCAGTGCCTGTGATGCACTTGGCTAGATTTGCCACTTCCTGTAGTCTTCTATGTTCCTGGGCATTTTTATAAACTTCAATCAGGTGACACTTCTATGCAGTAAAGCTCCTGGTATCCGGCACCTACGAGGATAGGTAGATGCCGTTTAAGTGAATTTTCCGGTTGCTTGAGATTACATGCTGCATAATTATTGAACTAACAGCGAGCCACCCCAATTTTAAACTTCGTATTTTTAACCTAATATTTTCCACAATATTTTTGTTAGTTACTTGATTGTGTATAACAGAAGTTTTACTGTAATTGGAGCCAATTATTTGATGTTGTCCCTGCCTTTAACAAGGATTAAAAATGATGTAATATTATTTTGGGGATTCAACTGAGAGGAAGTCCAAGAGAGTGCCTGTTTGTAGCGATGAATAAAGTCCATTTTCAATGTGCCTCCAGAGCACACATGGAAACAGAGATGGCATCACTCACTCACGATCTGGCTTTCAATACCGCACCCAATCCCGGAGGCGGCAGGGCAAGGAAAGGATATCTGCCGTCTGTGCGGGGACATCAGCCTTGCAATCTGCACCCTCTCCACCAGTCCGTGATGCCGCGTGCCCCGGCTAGAGTCGAGTGCCGAGCTGAAGGGACTCTACAGGTCACAGTAAACAACACGTGAACTCAGAGCAGAGAAACCACCAGAGGTGTCAGAAAAGGGGGCAGGGTGAGACGTTTGGGAACACCAGGAATGGGAGCAGGACGATACCTCCGGGATCATCAGGAACGGGAGCAAGAGACCAGGAACGCCAGGAATGAGAACAGATGAGACCTTTGGGAACAGCAGGAATAAGAGTAGAACGAGACCCCGTGAAGGTCAGGATGGGCGCAGGATGAGTCCCTGGGAATGTCTGGTTGGGACCAGGACGTATCCTTCTGGGAGTGTCACCAATTGACCATCCAGCCCATCAAGCCTGCTCCCCCATTCAAAAGGATTGTGGCTGATCTGGCTGTGGACTCAGACCCACCTCTCCGCCTGTTTCCTGGAACCCTCAATAGCCAAACTATGCTAAAATCTGTGCCTTAACTACATTCAGCAATGAGATCTCTGCTCCAGGTCTCCCGAAATGTTCTGCACAAACATGCTGGATAAACTCAGCAGGTCATGGAGCATCCACAGGAAGTAACTGGTATCTTGATGAAGGGCTCAGGGCCCAAACCCTTCACTTCCCATGGATGCTGTGTGACTTGCAGAGTTTCTCTGGGACCTTTATGTGTTCCCCTCGACCCCAGCGTCTGCAGACACTCCGGTTTAATTCCAAAATGTTCTCCTTCCTGGAATGTTGCAGCCTCAGCTTCCTAGGGCAGAGAATTTCACAGATTCACTCCACTCTGGGAGAATCAGTTCCTCCACATCTCCACCCTGAATCTTGAGGCTCTGTCCCCTAGTTCCAGTCCCACCTGCCAGTGGTCACAACCTCTAGGTTTTCATCTTGCCGAACCCTGTTAGAATTTTACTTTGCTGTCAGAACCCATCTCATTCTTCTGAATTTCAGTGAGTTTAGTCCCTGGAGACTCAATCTCTTCTCACAGAATAACCCCATCAAGAGAACAATGTCCGCTGAAGGGTCTGGTCTTTGGGTGAAAATTCACTTCCAGAGGACCTTTGCCCTGCTGCTGTCCGTGGGAGGCTGCTTTCAATAGAACGGAGGTGCAGAGGCCTGAGGGGAGGTGCGGAAGCCACGGGGCAGGGGTGGAGGCCATGAGTGGACATGAAAAGAACTGCCCTCCCCCACTCCCTTCTTGGCAGGTGACCCATTACCTGGAACTCAGCAGTGTGGCTGGAGATGGCATTGACGTTGGGCAGAGAGCCACCGTAGTAAGGCCCCCGGCTCTGCGATAGGCGAAGCTGCTGCACCTTCTGAGCTTGCAGCTGCAGAGGGAGTAAGGGGCAGGATGTGGAGACAAACAGGGTTAACTGACCAATGGGAAAGATGGAGATCTCACAGCGCGGCGAAGGCAGGTACTCAACGGCAGAAAGACTCCTGGAAGAGAGCGGCAGGAGGAAAATGGTACTCCAGTGTTATACATTGACAGACCCGACCAACCAGTACCATAGACCAGTGTTACAAAGTGACAGAAACCATCCCCACCAGTACTCTCCCCCACTGTTACACAGTGACAGACACATCCCCTTCAGTACTGTACCCCAGTGTTAGACAGAAGACGACCAATCGCCACCAGTACTGTCATGCTGGGTTGAACAGTGACAGACCAGACCCCACCAATAGTGTAAACAAGTGTTACACAGTGACCGACCCATCCACACCAGTACTGTACCCTGAAGTTATACAATGACAAATCTGTCCCAATGGGTACCGAACGTCAGTGTTGCAAAATGATAGACCTGTCCCCACCAGTACTATACCCAGAGGTTACACAGGGACAGATCCGTCCCCTCCAGTACTGTACCCCAGAGTAACATAGGGACAGACATATCCCCACAATTACCATGTCTCCATATTCCACAGTGACAGGTCTGTTCCCACCAGCACTATACCCCAGTGTTACACAGTGACACATCTAACCCAACCAATATTGTACCCCAGTGTTATACAGTGACAGACCTGTCGCCACCAGTACTGAACACCAGTGTTACACGACAGATGTCCCCATCAGAACTATACCATGGTATTATACAGTGACACACCCACCCCCACCAGCACCATACTCCAGTGTTACACAGCAATACTGGACCCCAGTTACACAGTGACAGATGTCCCCACCAGTGCTGCACCCCAGTGTTAAACAATAACAACTATGTCCACATCAGTAGTGTACCAGTGTTGTACAGTGACAGACTAGTTACTATAAGTATACAGTGAATGATCTGTCCCCACCAGTACTGGACCCCAGTGTTACACATGACAGACTTGTCCCCACCAATACTGTGCCCAAGTGTTACACAGTGACATACTGATACACACCTGTACTGTACCCCAGTGTTACACACCAACACATCTGACACCACCAGTAATGTACCCCGGTGTTACACAGTGACAGACCTGTCCCTACCTGTGATGTACCCCATTGTTCCAGTGTTACACAGTGATAGACCTGTCCACACCAGAACAGTACCCCAGAGTTGCATAGTGACAGACCCATCCACATCAGTATTGTACCCTGAAATTATACAATGACAGATAAGTCCCCATGAGTACCGTATGTCAGTGTTGCAAAAGTGACAGACGCGTATCCAAGCGTTACAATGTGACAGACCCGTCCCCACCAATACTGTACCCCAGCGTAACACAGTGACAGACCTGTCCCCACCATTACTGTAACCCGGAGTTATACAGTGATGTACCCATCCCCAATACTAATGTACCACAGTGTTATGCATTGACAGACCTGTCCCCACCAGCACTGTACCCCAGTGTTATACATTGACAGACCTGACCCAGTAGTGCCATGCTCCAGTTTTACACAAGGACAAAAACCATCCCCACCAGTACTCTCCTCCAGTGATAGACCTATCCACACCAGTATTGTACTCTTAAGTTACACAATGAAAGATGTGTCCCCATGAGTACCAAGCATCAGTGTGGCAAAGTAACAGACCCGTATTCAAGGGTTACAAAGTGGCAAACATGGCCCCACCAGGACTGTACCCCAATGTAACAGCGACAGACCCGTCCCCACCAGTACTGTACCCCAGTGTTACAGTGACAGACCCATCCCCACCAGTACTGTAGACCAGTGTTACACAGCAAAACACGTCCCCACCAGTACTGTATCCCAGTGTTACACAGTGACAGACCCATCCCCACCAGTACTGTACCTCAGTGTTACACAGTGACAAACCCATCCCCACCAGTAGTGTATCCCGGTGTTACTCACTGACAGGCTTGTCCCCACCAGTACCATACCCAGGTGTTATACAGTGACAGACCCGACACCACCAGTACTCTACCCAGCTTTACACAGTGACAGACCCGTCCCCACCAGCACTGTACCCAGTGTTGCACAGTAACAGACCCAAACCCACAAGTACTGTACCCTAGTGTTATACAGTGACAGACCAATTAACACCTGTATTATACCCCAGTGATACACAGTGACAGACCCGTCCCCACCAGTACTGTAACACAGTGATAGCCCATCCCCACCAGTACTCTACCCCACTGTAACACTGTGATAGACCCTTCCCCACCAGTACTGTACCCTAGTGTTACACAGTAACAGATCCGTCTTCAACAGTACCATACCCCGATGTTAACCGTCACAGCCCCGTCAACACCAGTACTGTACCCAGCGTTACACAGTGACAGACCTGTCCCACCAGTACTGTACCCAGCATTACACAGTGAGAAACCTGACTCCACCAGTACTGTAGCCCAATGTTACACAGTGACAGACCCGTCCCCACCAGTACTCTACCCCAGTGTTACACAGCAACAGACCATTTAACACCTGTATTATTCACCCAGTGTTACACAGTGATACACCTGTCCACACCAGAGCAGTAACCCAGAGTTGCATAGTGACAGACCTTTCCCCATCAGTACTCGACCCCAGTGTAACACAGTGATAGATCCGTCCCCACCAGTACTCTACCCAGTGTAACACAGTGACAGACTTGTCCCCACCAGTACTGTAACACAGTGACAGACTCGTAACCACAAGTACTCGACCCCAGTGTAACACATTGACAGACCCGTCGCCACCAGTACTCTACCCCAGTGTAACACAGTGACAGACCAGTCCCGACCAGTTCTGTACCCCAGTGTAACACAGTGACAGACCCGTCCCCACCAGTACTCTATCCCACTGTAACACAGTGATAAACCTGTCCCCACCAGTACTCTACCCCAGTGTTACACAGTGACAGACCAATTAACACCTGTATTATACCCCAGTGTTACACAGTGATAGACCTGTCCACACCAGAACAGTACCCCAGAATTGCATAGTGACAGACCCTTCCCCACCAGTATTGTACCCCAGTGTAACACAGTGATAGATCCGTCCCCACCAGTACTCTACCCCAGTGTTATACAGTGACAGACCTGTCCCCACCAGTACTGTAACACAGTGATAGACCCGACCCCACCAGTACTCTACCCCAGTGTAACACAGGGACAGACCAGTCCCCACCAGTTCTGTACCCCAGTGTAACATAGTGACAGACCCGTCCCGACCAGTACAATATCCCACTGTAACACAGTGATAAACCTGTCCCCACCAGTATTTTACCCCAGTGTAACACAGTGATAGACCTGTCTCCATCAGTACTCTACACCACTGTAACACAGTGACAGGCCCTTCCCCACCAGTTCTGTACCCCAGTGTAACACAGTGATGGACCCATCCCCACCAGTACACTACTCCAATGTAACACAGTGTCAGACCCGTCCCCACCAGTTCTGTACCCCAGTGTAACACAGTGACAGATCTGTCCCCACCAGTAATCTAGCTGAGTGTAACACAGTGACAGACCCGTCCCCACCAGTACTGTAACACAGTGACAGACCCGTCCCCACCAGTACTGTAACACAGTGATCGACCCATGCCCTGCAGTTCTATACCCCAGTGTAACACAGTGATAGGCCCATCCCCAGTAGTAGTCTGCCACAGTGTAACACAGGGACAGACCCGTCCCCAGTAGTACTCTGCCACAGTGTAACACAGGGACAGACCCTTCCCCACCAGTATTGTACCCCAGTGTAACACAGTGATAGACCCGTCCCCACTAGGACTCTTCTCAGTGTAACTCGGTGACAGACTCGTCCCCACCAGTACTGTAACACAGTGACAGAATCGTCACCACAAGTACTCTACCCCAGTGTAACACATTGACAGACCTGTACCCACCAGGATTGTATCCCAGTGTAACACAGTGACAGGCCCCACACCACCAATATTGTAACACAGTGACACACTCGTCACCACCAGTACTGTACCCCAGTGTAACACACTGACAGACCAGTCCCCACCAGTACTGTCACACAGTGATAAACCCATCCCCACCAGTATTGTACCCCAGTGTTACTCAGTGACAAGTTCATTCACACCAGTACTGTACCCTCATGTTACAGTGACAGACCCGTCCCCACCAGTACACTACACCAGTGTAACATAGTGACAGACCTGTCCCAACCAGTACTGTAACACAGTCCCAACCAGTTCTGTACCCCAGTGTAACATAGTGACAGACCCGTCCCCACCAGTATTCTATCCCACTGTAACACAGTGATAAACCTGTCCCCACCAGTACTCTACTCCAGTGTTACACAGTGACAGACCAATTAACACCTGTATTATACCCTAGTGTTACACAGTCATAGACCTGTCCACACCAGAAGAGTACCCCAGAGTTGCATAGTGACAGACCCTTCCCCACCAGTACTCTACCCTAGTGTAACACAGTGAGAGACCTGTAGCCACCAGTACTGTAAAACAGTGATTGACCCATCCCCACCAGTTCTGTACCCGAGTGCAACACAGTGATAGACCAGTCCACACGAGTACTCTACCCAGTGTAACACAGTAACAGACCAAATAATACCTGTATTATACCACAGTGTTACACAATGATAGACCTGTCCACACCAGAACAGTAACCCAGAGTTGCATAGTGACAGACCCTTCCCCACCAGTACTCGACCCCAGTGTAACACAGCGACAGACCTGTCCCCACCAGTACTATAAAACAGTGATAGACCCTTCCCCACCAGTACTCTACCCAGTGTAACACAGTGACAGACCCATTCCCACCAGTACTGTCACACATTGATAGACCCGTCCCAACCAATAATCTACCCACCTGTAACACAGTGATAGACCCATCCGCAGCAGTACTCTACCCCACTGTAACACATGGACAGACCCGTCCCCACCAGTTCTGTATGCCAGTGTTACACAGTGACAGACCAATTAACACCTGTATTATACTCCAGTGTTACACAGAGATAGACCTGTCCACACCAGAACAGTAACCCAGAATTGCATAGTGACAGACCCTTCCCCACCAGTATTGTACTCCAGTGTTACTCAGTGACAGGCTCATCCACACCAGTACTGTACCCTGGTGTTACACAGTGACAGGCCCGTCCCCACCTGTACGCTACACCACTGTAACACAGTGAGAGATCAGTCCCCACCAGTACACGACACCAGTGTAACATAGTGACAGACCAGTCCCCACCAGTACTCTACCCCAGTGTAACACCGTAACAGACCAGTCCCCACCAGTACTGTAACACAGTGACAGAATCGTCACCACAAGTACTCTACCCTAGTGTAACACATTGACAGACCTGTACCCACCAGGATTGTATCCCAGTGTAACACAGTGACAGGCCCCTCCCCACCAATATTGTAACACAGTGACATACTCGTCACCACCAGTACTGTACCCCAGTGTAACACACTGACAGACCAGTCCCCACCAGTACTGTCACACAGTGATAAACCCATCCCCACCAGTATTGTACCCCAGTGTTACTCAGTGACAAGCTCATTCACACCAGTACTGTACCCTCGTGTTACAGTGACACACCCGTCCCCACCAGTACACTACACCAGTGTAACATAGTGACAGACCTGTCCCAACCAGTACTGTAACACAGTCCCAACCAGTTCTGTACCCCAGTGTAACATAGTGACAGACCCGTCCCCACCAGTATTCTATCCCACTGTAACACAGTGATAAACCTGTCCCCACCAGTACTCTACTCCAGTGTTACACAGTGACAGACCAATTAACACCTGTATTATACCCTAGTGTTACACAGTCATAGACCTGTCCACACCAGAAGAGTACCCCAGAGTTGCATAGTGACAGACCCTTCCCCACCAGTACTCTACCCTAGTGTAACACAGTGAGAGACCTGTCGCCACCAGTACTGTAAAACAGTGATTGACCCATCCCCACCAGTTCTGTACCCGAGTGCAACACAGTGATAGACCAGTCCCCACGAGTACTCTACCCAGTGTAACACAGTAACAGACCAATTAACACCTGTATTATACCCCAGTGTTACACAGAGATAGACCTGTCCACACCAGAACAGTAACCCAGAATTGCATAGTGACAGACCCTTCCCCACCAGTATTGTACTCCAGTGTTACTCAGTGACAGGCTCATCCACACCAGTACTGTACCCTGGTGTTACACAGTGACAACCCGTCCCCACCTGTACGCTACACCACTGTAACACAGTGAGAGATCCGTCCCCACCAGTACACTACACCAGTGTAACATAGTGACAGACCAGTCCCCACCAGTACTCTACCCCAGTGTAACACCGTAACAGACCAGTCCCCACCAGTACTCTACCCAAGTGTAACACAGTGACAGACCTGTCCCCACCAGTACTGTAAAACAGTGATAGACCCGTCCCCACCAGTACTCTACATCATTGTAACACAGTGATAGACCCTTCCCGACCAGTACTCTACCCAATGTAACACAGTGATAGACCCATCCCCACCAGCAATGTCACACAGTGATAGACCCATCCCCACCAGCAATGTCACACAGTGATAGACCCATCCCCACAAGTACTCTACCCCAGTGTAACACAGTGATAGATCTGTCCCCATCAGTACACTACTCCTGTGTAACACAGTGACAGACCCATCCCCACCAGTTCTGTACCCCAGTGTAACACAGTGATAGACCCTTCCCCACCAGTACTCTACCCCAGTGTCTTCTTTGGCTTGGCTTCGCGGACGAAGATTTATGGAGGGGGTAAAAAGTCCACGTCAGCTGCAGGCTCGTTTGTGGCTGACCAGTCCGATGCGGGACAGGCAGACACGATTGCAGCGGTTGCAAGGGAAAATTGGTTGGTTGGGGTTGGGTGTTGGGTTTTTCCTCCTTTGCCTTTTGTCAGTGAGGTGGGCTCTGCGGTCTTCTTCAAAGGAGGCTGCTGCCCGCCAAACTGTGAGGCGCCAAGATGCACGGTTTGAGGCGTTATCAGCCCACTGGCGGTGGTCAATGTGGCAGGCACCAAGAGATTTCTTTAGGCAGTCCTTGTACCTTTTCTTTGGTGCACCTCTGTCACGGTGGCCAGTGGAGAGCTCGCCATATAATACGATCTTGGGAAGGCGATGGTCCTCCATTCTGGAGACGTGACCCATCCAGCGCAGCTGGATCTTCAGCAGCGTGGACTCGATGCTGTCGACCTCTGCCATCTCGAGTACCTCGACGTTAGGGGTGTGAGCGCTCCAATGGATGTTGAGGATGGAGTGGAGACAACGCTGGTGGAAGCGTTCTAGGAGCCGTAGGTGGTGCCGGTAGAGGACCCATGATTCGGAGCCGAACAGGAGTGTGGGTATGACAACGGCTCTGTATACGCTTATCTTTGTGAGGTTTTTCAGTTGGTTGTTTTTCCATACTCTTTTGTGTAGTCTTCCAAAGGCGCTATTTGCCTTGGCGAGTCTGTTGTCTATCTCATTGTCGATCCTTGCATCTGATGAAATGGTGCAGCCGAGATAGGTAAACTGGTTGACCGTTTTGAGTTTTGAAGTCAGCCTGAAGAAAACTGAGGTCCTCCATCAGCCAGCTCCCCACCATGACTACCAGCCCCCCCACATCTCCATCGGGCACACAAAACTCAAAACGGTCAACCAGTTTACCTATCTCGGCTGCACCATTTCATCAAATGCAAGGATCGACAATGAGATAGACAACAGACTCGCCAAGGCAAATAGTGCCTTTGGAAGACTACACAAAAGAGTCTGGAAAAACAACCAACTGAAAAACCTCACAAAGATAAGCGTATACAGAGCCGTTGTCATACCCACACTCCTGTTCGGCTCCGAATCATGGGTCCTCTACCGGCACCACCTACGGCTCCTAGAACGCTTCCACCAGCGTTGTCTCCGCTCCATCCTCAACATCCATTGGAGCGCTCACACCCCTAACGTCGAGGTACTCGAGATGGCAGAGGTCGACAGCATAACACAGTGACAAACCCATCCCCACCAGTTCTGTACCCCAGTGTAACACAGTGATAGACCCTTCCCCACCAGTACTCTACCCAATGTAACACAGTGACAGTCCCGTCCCCACCAGCACTGTCACACAGTGATAGACCCGTCCCCACCAGCACTGTCACACAGTGATAGATCGATCCCCAACAGTACAGTACTCCAGTGTAACATATTGACAAACCCGTCCCCATCAGTACTTTACCCCAGTGTAACACCGTGACAGACCCGTCCCCACTAGTACTCTACCCCACTGATACACAGTTATAAAACCGTCTCCACCAGTACTGTGTCCTAGTGTAACACAGTGATAGCCCCATCCCCAGCAGTATTCTACCCCAGTGTAACACAGGGACAGACCAGTCCCAACCATTTCTGTAGCCCAGTGAAACATAGTGAAAGACCCATCCCCACCAGTACTTTACCCCAGTGTAACACCGTGACAGACCCGTCCCCACTAGTACACTACCCCACAGTTACACAGTGATAAAACCATTTCCACCAGTACTGTGTCCTAGTGTAACACAGTGACAGATGTGTCCCCACCAGTACTGTCACCCAGTGACAGACTCGTCACCACCAGCACTCTACCCCAGTGTAACACAGTGACAGATGCGTCCCCACCAGTTCTGTACCCCAGTGTAACACAGTGATAGACCCTTCCCCACCAGTACTCTACCCAAAGTAACACAGTGACAGACCCGTCCACACCAGCACTGTCACACAGTGATAGACACGACCCCACCAGCACTGTCACACAGTGATAGACCCGTCCCATTTGTACTCTACCACAATGTAACAGTGATAGACTCATCCCCACCAGTACTTTACCCCAGTGTAACACCGTGACAGACCCGTCCCCACGAGTACACTACCCCACAGTTACACGGTGATAAAACCGTCTACACCAGTACTGTGTCCTAGTGTAACACAGTGATAGACCCGACCCCACTAGTACTCTATCCCACTGTAACACAGTGATAAACCTGTCCCCACCAGTACTCTACCCCAGTGTTACACAGTGACAGACCAATTAACACCTGTATTATACCCCAGTGTGACACAGTGATAGACCTGTCCACATCAGAACAGTACCCCAGAGTTGCATAGTGACAGGCCCTTCCCCACCAGTACTCTACCCCAAGTGTAACACAGTGACAGGCCTGTCCCCACCAGTACTGTAAAACAGTGATAGACCCGTCCCCACCAGTACTCTACCCCACTGTAACACAGTGACAGGCCCTTCCCCACCAGTACTGTACCCCAGTGTTATACAGTGACAGACCAATTAACACCTCTATTATACCCCAGTGATACACAGTGACAGACCCATCCCCGCCAGTACTGTAACACAGTGATAGACATGTCCCCACCAGTACTCTACACCACAGTAACACAGTGCTCGACCCTTCCTCAGCAGTACTCTACCCACTGTAACACAGTGAAACACCCGACCCCACCAGTACTCTACCCCAGTGTAACACAGTGATAGACCCATCCCCACCAGTACTCTACCCCAGTGTAACACAGTGATAGATCCGTCCCACCAGTACACTACTCCAGTGTAACACAGTAACAGACCCATCCCCACCAGTTATGTTCCCAAGTGTAACACAGTGACAGATGCGTCCCCAGCAGTACTGTACCCCAGTGTAACACAGTGATAGACCCTTCCCCACCAGTACTCTACCCAAAGTAACACAGTGACAGACCCGTCCCCACCAGCACTGTCACACAGTGATAGACCCGTCCCCACCTCCACTGTCACACAGTGATAGACCCATCCCCACCAGTACTTTACCCCAGTGCAACACCGTAACAGACCCGTCCCCACTAGTACACTACCCCACAGTTACACAGTGATAAAACCGTCTCCACCAGTACTGTGTCCTAATGTAACACAGTGATAGACCCGTCCCCACTAGTACTCTATCTAGTGTAACACAGTGACAGATGCGTCCCCACCAGTACTTTACCCCAGTGTAACAACGTAACAGACCCGTCCCCACTAGTACACTACCCCACAATTACACAGTGATAAAACCGTCTCCACCAGTAGTGTCCTAGTGTAACACAGTGATAGACCTGTCCCCACTAGTATTCCATCCAGTGTAACACAGTGACAGACTGGTCCCCACCAGTTCTGTAACACAGTGATAGGCCCATCCCCAGTAGTACTCTACCACAGTGTAACACAGGGACAGACCCGTCCCCACCAGTTCTGTACCCCAGTGTAACACAGTGATAAACCCATCCCCACCAGTACTCTACCCCAGTGTTACACAGTAACAGACCAATTAACACCTGTATTATACCCCAGTGTTACACAGTGATAGACCTGTCCACACCAGAAGAGTAACCCAGAGTTGCATAGTGACGGACCCTTCCCCGCCATTACTCGACCTCAGTGTAACACAGTGACAGACACATTCCCACACGTACTGTCACACAGTGACAGACAAATTCCCACATATACTGTCACACATTGATAGACCCGTCCCGACCAATACTCTACCCGACTGTAACACAGTGATAGACACATCCCCACCAGTACACTTCCCTAGTGTTTTACGTTGATAGACCCGTCCCCATTAGGACTCTTCACAGTGTAACACAGTGAAAGACTCGTCACCACCAGTACTGTACCCTAGTGTAACACAGTGATAGATGCGTCCCCACTAGTACTCTACCCAGTGTAACACAGAGACAGACTTGTCCCCACCAGTACTGTAACACAGTGACAGACTCGTAACCACAAGTAATTGACCCCAGTGTAACACATTGACAGACCCGTCGCCACCACTACTCTACCCCAGTGTAACACAGTTTCAGACCAGTCCCGACCAGTTCTGTACCCCAGTGTAACACAGTGATAGACCCGACCCCACCAGTACTGTAACACAGTGACAGACCGGTCCCCACCAGTTCTGTACCCCAGTGTAACACAGTGACAGACCCCTCCCCACCAGTATTCTATCCCACTGTAACACCGTAACAGACCTGTCCCAACCAGTACTGTAACACAGTGACAGACGGTTCCCCACAGTTCTGTACCCAAGTGTAACACAGTCACAGACCCGTCCCCACCAGTACTGTAACACAGTGACAGACTCGTTACCACCAGTACTCTTCCCTAGTGTTTTACAGTGATAGACCCGTCCCCATTAGGGCTCTTCACAGTGTAACACAGTGACATACTCGTCCCCACCAGTACTGTAACACAGTGACAGACTCGTTACCACCAGTACTATACCCTAGTGTAACACAGTGATAGATGCGTCCCCACTAGTACTCTACCCAGTGTAACACAGAGACAGACTTGTCCCCACCAGTACTGTAACACAGTGACAGACTCGTAACCACAAGTACTCGACCCCAGTGTAACACATTGACAGACCCGTCGCCACCAGTACTCTACCCCAGTGTAACACAGTTTCAGACCAGTCCCGACCAGTACTGTACCCCAGTGTAACACAGTGATAGACCCGTCCCCACCAGTTCTGTACCCCAGTGTAACACAGTGACAGGCCAGTCCCCACCAGTATTCTATCCCACTGTAACACAGTGATAAACCTGTCCCCACCAGTACTCTACCCCAGTGTTACACAGTGACAGACCAATTAATACCTGTATTATACCCCAGTGTTACACAGTGATAGACCTGTCCACACCAGAACAGTACCCCAGAATTGCATAGTGACAGACCCTTCCCCACCAGTATTGTACCCCAGTGTAACACAGTGATAGACCCGACCCCACCAGTACTCTACCCCAGTGTAACACAGGGACAGACCCGTCCCCACCAGTACTGTAACACAGTGATAGACCCGACCCCACCAGTACTGTAACACAGTGATAGACCCGACCCCACCAGTACTCTACCCCCAGTGTAACACAGGGACAGACCAGTCCCCACCAGTTCTGTACCCCAGTGTAACATAGTGACAGACCCGTCCCGACCAGTACTGTAACACAGTGATAGACCCGACCCCACCAGTTCTGTATCCCAGTGTTACACAGTGACAGACCAATTAACACCTGTATTATTCCCCAGTGTTACACAGAGATAGACCTGTCCACACCAGAACAGTAACCCAGAATTGCATACTGACAGACCCTTCTCCACCAGTATTGTACCCCAGTGTTACTCAGTGACAGGCTCATCCACACCAGTACTGTACCCTGGTGTTACACAGTGACAGACCCGTCCCCACCAGTACGCTACACCAGTGTAACATAGTGACAGACCAGTCCCCACCAGTACTCTACCCCAGTGTAACACCGTAACAGACCTGTCCCAACCAGTACTGTAACACAGTGACAGACGGTTACCCACAGTTCTGTACCCAAGTGTAACACAGTCACAGACCCGTCCCCACCAGTACTGTAACACAGTGATAGACCCATCCCAGCAGTACTCTACCCAAGTGTAACACAGTGACAGACCTGTCCCCACCAGTACTGTAAAACAGTAATAGACCCGTCCCCACCAGTACTCTACACCACTGTAACACAGTGATAGACCCTTCCCAACCAGTACTCTACCCAATGTAACACAGTGACAGATCCATCCCCACCAGCAATGTCACACAGTGATAGACCCGTCGCCACCAGCACTTTCACACAGTGATAGACCAGTCCCATCAGTACTGTAAAACTGTGACAGACCTGTCCCCAGCAGTACTGTACCCCAGTACAACAAAGTGATAGACCCTTCCCCAACAGTACTCTACCCAAAGTAACACAGTGACAGACCCGTTCCCACCAGCACTGTCACACAGTGATTGACCCGTCCCATCAGTACTCTACCACACTGTAACACAGTGATAAACCCATCCCCACCAGTACTTTACCCCAGTCTAACACCATGACAGACCCGTCCCCACTAGTACACTACCCCACAGTTACACAGTGATAAGACCGTCTCCACCAGTACTGTGTCCTAGTGTAACACAGTGATAGACCTGTCCCCACTAGTACTCTATCCAGTGTTATACAGTGACAGACCAATTAAAACCTGTCCCCAGCAGTACTGTACCCCAGTATAACAAAGTGATAGACCCTTCCCCAACAGTACTCTACCCAAAGTAACACAGTGACAGACCCGTCCCCACCAGTATTCTATCCCACTGTAACACAGTGATAAACCTGTCCCCACCAGTACTCTACCCCAGTGTTACACAGTGACAGACCAGTCCCCACCAGTACTCTACCCCAGTGTAACACCGTAACAGACCTGTCCCAACCAGTACTGTAACACAGTGACAGACGGTTCCCCACAGTTCTGTACCCAAGTGTAACACAGTCACAGACCCGTCCCCACCAGTACTGTAACACAGTGATAGACCCATCCCAGCAGTACTCTACCCAAGTGTAACACAGTGACAGACCTGTCCCCACCAGTACTGTAAAACAGTGATAGACCTGTCCCCACCAGTACTTTACCCCAGTGCAACACCGTAACAGACCCGTCCCCACTAGTTCACTACCCCACAGTTACACAGTGATAAAACCGTCTCCACCAGTACTGTGTCCTAATGTAACACAGTGATAGACCCGTCCCCACTAGTACTCTATCTAGTGTAACACAGTGACAGATGCATCCCCACCAGTACTTTACCCCAGTGTAACAACGTAACAGACCCGTCCCCACTAGTACACTACCCCACAATTACACAGTGATAAAACCGTCTCCACCAGTACTGTGTCCTAGTGTAACACAGTGATAGACCTGTCCCCACTAGTATTCTATCCAGTGTAATACAGTGACAGACTGGTCCCCACCAGTTCTGTAACACAGTGATAGGCCCATCCCCAGTAGTACTCTACCACAGTGTAACACAGGGACAGACCCGTCCCCACCAGTTCTGTACCCCAGTGTTACACAGTGATAGACCTGTCCACACCAGAAGAGTAACCCAGAGTTGCATAGTGACGGACCCTTCCCCACCATTACTCGACCTCAGTGTAACACAGTGACAGACACATTCCCACACGTACTGTCACACAGTGACAGACACATTCCCACATATACTGTCACACATTGATAGACCCGTCCCGACCAATACTCTACCCGACTGTAACACAGTGATAGACACATTCCCACCAGTACTCTTCCCTAGTGTTTTACAGTGATAGACCCGTCCCCATTAGGACTCTTCACAGTGTAACACAGTGACATACTCGTCCCCACCAGTACTGTAACACAGTGACAGACTCGTCACCACCAGTACTGTACCCTAGTGTAACACTGTGATAGATGCGTCCCCACTAGTACTCTACCCAGTGTAACACAGAGACAGACTTGTCCCCACCAGTACTGTAACACAGTGACAGACTCGTAACCACAAGTACTCGACCCCAGTGTAACACATTGACAGACCCGTCGCCACCAGTACTCTACCCCAGTATAACACAGTTTCAGACCAGTCCCGACCAGTACTGTACCCCAGTGTAACACAGTGATAGACCCGTCCCCACCAGTACTATAACACAGTGACTGACCGGTCCCCACCAGTTCTGTACCCCAGTGTAACACAGTGACAGGCCCGTCCCCACCAGTACTGTAACACAGTGACAGACCCGTCCCCACCAGTACGCTACACCAGTGTAACATAGTGACAGACCAGTCCCCACCAGTACTCTACCCCAGTGTAACACCGTAACAGACCTGTCCCAACCAGTACTGTAACACAGTGACAGACGGTTCCCCACAGTTCTGTACCCAAGTGTAACACAGTCACAGACCCGTCCCCACCAGTACTGTAACACAGTGATAGACCCATCCCAGCAGTACTCTACCCAAGTGTAACACAGTGACAGACCTGTCCCCACCAGTACTGTAAAACAGTAATAGACCCGTCCCCACCAGTACTCTACACCACTGTAACACAGTGATAGACCCTTCCCAACCAGTACTCTACCCAATGTAACACAGTGACAGATCCATCCCCACCAGCAATGTCACACAGTGATAGACCCGTCGCCACCAGCACTTTCACACAGTGATAGACCAGTCCCATCAGTACTGTAAAACTGTGACAGACCTGTCCCCAGCAGTACTGTACCCCAGTACAACAAAGTGATAGACCCTTCCCCAACAGTACTCTACCCAAAGTAACACAGTGACAGACCCGTTCCCACCAGCACTGTCACACAGTGATAGACCCGTCCCATCAGTACTCTACCACACTGTAACACAGTGATAAACCCATCCCCACCAGTACTTTACCCCAGTCTAACACCATGACAGACCCGTCCCCACTAGTACACTACCCCACAGTTACAGTGATAAGACCGTCTCCACCAGTACTGTGTCCTAGTGTAACACAGTGATAGACCTGTCCCCACTAGTACTCTATCCAGTGTTATACAGTGACAGACCAATTAAAACCTGTCCCCAGCAGTACTGTACCCCAGTATAACAAAGTGATAGACCCTTCCCCAACAGTACTCTACCCAAAGTAACACAGTGACAGACCCGTCCCCACCAGTATTCTATCCCACTGTAACACAGTGATAAACCTGTCCCCACCAGTACTCTACCCCAGTGTTACACAGTGACAGACCAGTCCCCACCAGTACTCTACCCCAGTGTAACACCGTAACAGACCTGTCCCAACCAGTACTGTAACACAGTGACAGACGGTTCCCCACAGTTCTGTACCCAAGTGTAACACAGTCACAGACCCGTCCCCACCAGTACTGTAACACAGTGATAGACCCATCCCAGCAGTACTCTACCCAAGTGTAACACAGTGACAGACCTGTCCCCACCAGTACTGTAAAACAGTGATAGACCTGTCCCCACCAGTACTTTACCCCAGTGCAACACCGTAACAGACCCGTCCCCACTAGTTCACTACCCCACAGTTACACAGTGATAAAACCGTCTCCACTAGTACTGTGTCCTAATGTAACACAGTGATAGACCCGTCCCCACTAGTACTCTATCTAGTGTAACACAGTGACAGATGCGTCCCCACCAGTACTTTACCCCAGTGTAACAACGTAACAGACCCGTCCCCACTAGTACACTACCCCACAATTACACAGTGATAAAACCGTCTCCACCAGTACTGTGTCCTAGTGTAACACAGTGATAGACCTGTCCCCACTAGTATTCTATCCAGTGTAATACAGTGACAGACTGGTCCCCACCAGTTCTGTAACACAGTGATAGGCCCATCCCCAGTAGTACTCTACCACAGTGTAACACAGGGACAGACCCGTCCCCACCAGTTCTGTACCCCAGTGTTACACAGTGATAGACCTGTCCACACCAGAAGAGTAACCCAGAGTTGCATAGTGACGGACCCTTCCCCGCCATTACTCGACCTCAGTGTAACACAGTGACAGACACATTCCCACACGTACTGTCACACAGTGACAGACAAATTCCCACATATACTGTCACACATTGATAGACCCGTCCCGACCAATACTCTACCCGACTGTAACACAGTGATAGACACATCCCCACCAGTACACTTCCCTAGTGTTTTACGTTGATAGACCCGTCCCCATTAGGACTCTTCACAGTGTAACACAGTGAAAGACTCGTCACCACCAGTACTGTACCCTAGTGTAACACAGTGATAGATGCGTCCCCACTAGTACTCTACCCAGTGTAACACAGAGACAGACTTGTCCCCACCAGTACTGTAACACAGTGACAGACTCGTAACCACAAGTAATTGACCCCAGTGTAACACATTGACAGACCCGTCGCCACCACTACTCTACCCCAGTGTAACACAGTTTCAGACCAGTCCCGACCAGTTCTGTACCCCAGTGTAACACAGTGATAGACCCGACCCCACCAGTACTGTAACACAGTGACAGACCGGTCCCCACCAGTTCTGTACCCCAGTGTAACACAGTGACAGACCCGTCCCCACCAGTATTCTATCCCACTGTAACACCGTAACAGACCTGTCCCAACCAGTACTGTAACACAGTGACAGACGGTTCCCCACAGTTCTGTACCCAAGTGTAACACAGTCACAGACCCGTCCCCACCAGTACTGTAACACAGTGACAGACTCGTTACCACCAGTACTCTTCCCTAGTGTTTTACAGTGATAGACCCGTCCCCATTAGGGCTCTTCACAGTGTAACACAGTGACATACTCGTCCCCACCAGTACTGTAACACAGTGACAGACTCGTTACCACCAGTACTATACCCTAGTGTAACACAGTGATAGATGCGTCCCCACTAGTACTCTACCCAGTGTAACACAGAGACAGACTTGTCCCCACCAGTACTGTAACACAGTGACAGACTCGTAACCACAAGTACTCGACCCCAGTGTAACACATTGACAGACCCGTCGCCACCAGTACTCTACCCCAGTGTAACACAGTTTCAGACCAGTCCCGACCAGTACTGTACCCCAGTGTAACACAGTGATAGACCCGTCCCCACCAGTTCTGTACCCCAGTGTAACACAGTGACAGGCCAGTCCCCACCAGTATTCTATCCCACTGTAACACAGTGATAAACCTGTCCCCACCAGTACTCTACCCCAGTGTTACACAGTGACAGACCAATTAATACCTGTATTATACCCCAGTGTTACACAGTGATAGACCTGTCCACACCAGAACAGTACCCCAGAATTGCATAGTGACAGACCCTTCCCCACCAGTATTGTACCCCAGTGTAACACAGTGATAGACCCGACCCCACCAGTACTCTACCCCAGTGTAACACAGGGACAGACCCGTCCCCACCAGTACTGTAACACAGTGATAGACCCGACCCCACCAGTACTGTAACACAGTGATAGACCCGACCCCACCAGTACTCTACCCCCAGTGTAACACAGGGACAGACCAGTCCCCACCAGTTCTGTACCCCAGTGTAACATAGTGACAGACCCGTCCCGACCAGTACTGTAACACAGTGATAGACCCGACCCCACCAGTTCTGTATCCCAGTGTTACACAGTGACAGACCAATTAACACCTGTATTATTCCCCAGTGTTACACAGAGATAGACCTGTCCACACCAGAACAGTAACCCAGAATTGCATACTGACAGACCCTTCTCCACCAGTATTGTACCCCAGTGTTACTCAGTGACAGGCTCATCCACACCAGTACTGTACCCTGGTGTTACACAGTGACAGACCCGTCCCCACCAGTACGCTACACCAGTGTAACATAGTGACAGACCAGTCCCCACCAGTACTCTACCCCAGTGTAACACCGTAACAGACCTGTCCCAACCAGTACTGTAACACAGTGACAGACGGTTACCCACAGTTCTGTACCCAAGTGTAACACAGTCACAGACCCGTCCCCACCAGTACTGTAACACAGTGATAGACCCATCCCAGCAGTACTCTACCCAAGTGTAACACAGTGACAGACCTGTCCCCACCAGTACTGTAAAACAGTAATAGACCCGTCCCCACCAGTACTCTACACCACTGTAACACAGTGATAGACCCTTCCCAACCAGTACTCTACCCAATGTAACACAGTGACAGATCCATCCCCACCAGCAATGTCACACAGTGATAGACCCGTCGCCACCAGCACTTTCACACAGTGATAGACCAGTCCCATCAGTACTGTAAAACTGTGACAGACCTGTCCCCAGCAGTACTGTACCCCAGTACAACAAAGTGATAGACCCTTCCCCAACAGTACTCTACCCAAAGTAACACAGTGACAGACCCGTTCCCACCAGCACTGTCACACAGTGATTGACCCGTCCCATCAGTACTCTACCACACTGTAACACAGTGATAAACCCATCCCCACCAGTACTTTACCCCAGTCTAACACCATGACAGACCCGTCCCCACTAGTACACTACCCCACAGTTACACAGTGATAAGACCGTCTCCACCAGTACTGTGTCCTAGTGTAACACAGTGATAGACCTGTCCCCACTAGTACTCTATCCAGTGTTATACAGTGACAGACCAATTAAAACCTGTCCCCAGCAGTACTGTACCCCAGTATAACAAAGTGATAGACCCTTCCCCAACAGTACTCTACCCAAAGTAACACAGTGACAGACCCGTCCCCACCAGTATTCTATCCCACTGTAACACAGTGATAAACCTGTCCCCACCAGTACTCTACCCCAGTGTTACACAGTGACAGACCAGTCCCCACCAGTACTCTACCCCAGTGTAACACCGTAACAGACCTGTCCCAACCAGTACTGTAACACAGTGACAGACGGTTCCCCACAGTTCTGTACCCAAGTGTAACACAGTCACAGACCCGTCCCCACCAGTACTGTAACACAGTGATAGACCCATCCCAGCAGTACTCTACCCAAGTGTAACACAGTGACAGACCTGTCCCCACCAGTACTGTAAAACAGTGATAGACCTGTCCCCACCAGTACTTTACCCCAGTGCAACACCGTAACAGACCCGTCCCCACTAGTTCACTACCCCACAGTTACACAGTGATAAAACCGTCTCCACCAGTACTGTGTCCTAATGTAACACAGTGATAGACCCGTCCCCACTAGTACTCTATCTAGTGTAACACAGTGACAGATGCGTCCCCACCAGTACTTTACCCCAGTGTAACAACGTAACAGACCCGTCCCCACTAGTACACTACCCCACAATTACACAGTGATAAAACCGTCTCCACCAGTACTGTGTCCTAGTGTAACACAGTGATAGACCTGTCCCCACTAGTATTCTATCCAGTGTAATACAGTGACAGACTGGTCCCCACCAGTTCTGTAACACAGTGATAGGCCCATCCCCAGTAGTACTCTACCACAGTGTAACACAGGGACAGACCCGTCCCCACCAGTTCTGTACCCCAGTGTTACACAGTGATAGACCTGTCCACACCAGAAGAGTAACCCAGAGTTGCATAGTGACGGACCCTTCCCCACCATTACTCGACCTCAGTGTAACACAGTGACAGACACATTCCCACACGTACTGTCACACAGTGACAGACACATTCCCACATATACTGTCACACATTGATAGACCCGTCCCGACCAATACTCTACCCGACTGTAACACAGTGATAGACACATTCCCACCAGTACTCTTCCCTAGTGTTTTACAGTGATAGACCCGTCCCCATTAGGACTCTTCACAGTGTAACACAGTGACATACTCGTCCCCACCAGTACTGTAACACAGTGACAGACTCGTCACCACCAGTACTGTACCCTAGTGTAACACTGTGATAGATGCGTCCCCACTAGTACTCTACCCAGTGTAACACAGAGACAGACTTGTCCCCACCAGTACTGTAACACAGTGACAGACTCGTAACCACAAGTACTCGACCCCAGTGTAACACATTGACAGACCCGTCGCCACCAGTACTCTACCCCAGTATAACACAGTTTCAGACCAGTCCCGACCAGTACTGTACCCCAGTGTAACACAGTGATAGACCCGTCCCCACCAGTACTATAACACAGTGACTGACCGGTCCCCACCAGTTCTGTACCCCAGTGTAACACAGTGACAGGCCCGTCCCCACCAGTACTGTAACACAGTGACAGACCCGTCCCCACCAGTACGCTACACCAGTGTAACATAGTGACAGACCAGTCCCCACCAGTACTCTACCCCAGTGTAACACCGTAACAGACCTGTCCCAACCAGTACTGTAACACAGTGACAGACGGTTCCCCACAGTTCTGTACCCAAGTGTAACACAGTCACAGACCCGTCCCCACCAGTACTGTAACACAGTGATAGACCCATCCCAGCAGTACTCTACCCAAGTGTAACACAGTGACAGACCTGTCCCCACCAGTACTGTAAAACAGTAATAGACCCGTCCCCACCAGTACTCTACACCACTGTAACACAGTGATAGACCCTTCCCAACCAGTACTCTACCCAATGTAACACAGTGACAGATCCATCCCCACCAGCAATGTCACACAGTGATAGACCCGTCGCCACCAGCACTTTCACACAGTGATAGACCAGTCCCATCAGTACTGTAAAACTGTGACAGACCTGTCCCCAGCAGTACTGTACCCCAGTACAACAAAGTGATAGACCCTTCCCCAACAGTACTCTACCCAAAGTAACACAGTGACAGACCCGTTCCCACCAGCACTGTCACACAGTGATAGACCCGTCCCATCAGTACTCTACCACACTGTAACACAGTGATAAACCCATCCCCACCAGTACTTTACCCCAGTCTAACACCATGACAGACCCGTCCCCACTAGTACACTACCCCACAGTTACAGTGATAAGACCGTCTCCACCAGTACTGTGTCCTAGTGTAACACAGTGATAGACCTGTCCCCACTAGTACTCTATCCAGTGTTATACAGTGACAGACCAATTAAAACCTGTCCCCAGCAGTACTGTACCCCAGTATAACAAAGTGATAGACCCTTCCCCAACAGTACTCTACCCAAAGTAACACAGTGACAGACCCGTCCCCACCAGTATTCTATCCCACTGTAACACAGTGATAAACCTGTCCCCACCAGTACTCTACCCCAGTGTTACACAGTGACAGACCAGTCCCCACCAGTACTCTACCCCAGTGTAACACCGTAACAGACCTGTCCCAACCAGTACTGTAACACAGTGACAGACGGTTCCCCACAGTTCTGTACCCAAGTGTAACACAGTCACAGACCCGTCCCCACCAGTACTGTAACACAGTGATAGACCCATCCCAGCAGTACTCTACCCAAGTGTAACACAGTGACAGACCTGTCCCCACCAGTACTGTAAAACAGTGATAGACCTGTCCCCACCAGTACTTTACCCCAGTGCAACACCGTAACAGACCCGTCCCCACTAGTTCACTACCCCACAGTTACACAGTGATAAAACCGTCTCCACTAGTACTGTGTCCTAATGTAACACAGTGATAGACCCGTCCCCACTAGTACTCTATCTAGTGTAACACAGTGACAGATGCGTCCCCACCAGTACTTTACCCCAGTGTAACAACGTAACAGACCCGTCCCCACTAGTACACTACCCCACAATTACACAGTGATAAAACCGTCTCCACCAGTACTGTGTCCTAGTGTAACACAGTGATAGACCTGTCCCCACTAGTATTCTATCCAGTGTAATACAGTGACAGACTGGTCCCCACCAGTTCTGTAACACAGTGATAGGCCCATCCCCAGTAGTACTCTACCACAGTGTAACACAGGGACAGACCCGTCCCCACCAGTTCTGTACCCCAGTGTTACACAGTGATAGACCTGTCCACACCAGAAGAGTAACCCAGAGTTGCATAGTGACGGACCCTTCCCCGCCATTACTCGACCTCAGTGTAACACAGTGACAGACACATTCCCACACGTACTGTCACACAGTGACAGACAAATTCCCACATATACTGTCACACATTGATAGACCCGTCCCGACCAATACTCTACCCGACTGTAACACAGTGATAGACACATCCCCACCAGTACACTTCCCTAGTGTTTTACGTTGATAGACCCGTCCCCATTAGGACTCTTCACAGTGTAACACAGTGAAAGACTCGTCACCACCAGTACTGTACCCTAGTGTAACACAGTGATAGATGCGTCCCCACTAGTACTCTACCCAGTGTAACACAGAGACAGACTTGTCCCCACCAGTACTGTAACACAGTGACAGACTCGTAACCACAAGTAATTGACCCCAGTGTAACACATTGACAGACCCGTCGCCACCACTACTCTACCCCAGTGTAACACAGTTTCAGACCAGTCCCGACCAGTTCTGTACCCCAGTGTAACACAGTGATAGACCCGACCCCACCAGTACTGTAACACAGTGACAGACCGGTCCCCACCAGTTCTGTACCCCAGTGTAACACAGTGACAGACCCGTCCCCACCAGTATTCTATCCCACTGTAACACCGTAACAGACCTGTCCCAACCAGTACTGTAACACAGTGACAGACGGTTCCCCACAGTTCTGTACCCAAGTGTAACACAGTCACAGACCCGTCCCCACCAGTACTGTAACACAGTGACAGACTCGTTACCACCAGTACTCTTCCCTAGTGTTTTACAGTGATAGACCCGTCCCCATTAGGGCTCTTCACAGTGTAACACAGTGACATACTCGTCCCCACCAGTACTGTAACACAGTGACAGACTCGTTACCACCAGTACTATACCCTAGTGTAACACAGTGATAGATGCGTCCCCACTAGTACTCTACCCAGTGTAACACAGAGACAGACTTGTCCCCACCAGTACTGTAACACAGTGACAGACTCGTAACCACAAGTACTCGACCCCAGTGTAACACATTGACAGACCCGTCGCCACCAGTACTCTACCCCAGTGTAACACAGTTTCAGACCAGTCCCGACCAGTACTGTACCCCAGTGTAACACAGTGATAGACCCGTCCCCACCAGTTCTGTACCCCAGTGTAACACAGTGACAGGCCAGTCCCCACCAGTATTCTATCCCACTGTAACACAGTGATAAACCTGTCCCCACCAGTACTCTACCCCAGTGTTACACAGTGACAGACCAATTAATACCTGTATTATACCCCAGTGTTACACAGTGATAGACCTGTCCACACCAGAACAGTACCCCAGAATTGCATAGTGACAGACCCTTCCCCACCAGTATTGTACCCCAGTGTAACACAGTGATAGACCCGACCCCACCAGTACTCTACCCCAGTGTAACACAGGGACAGACCCGTCCCCACCAGTACTGTAACACAGTGATAGACCCGACCCCACCAGTACTGTAACACAGTGATAGACCCGACCCCACCAGTACTCTACCCCCAGTGTAACACAGGGACAGACCAGTCCCCACCAGTTCTGTACCCCAGTGTAACATAGTGACAGACCCGTCCCGACCAGTACTGTAACACAGTGATAGACCCGACCCCACCAGTTCTGTATCCCAGTGTTACACAGTGACAGACCAATTAACACCTGTATTATTCCCCAGTGTTACACAGAGATAGACCTGTCCACACCAGAACAGTAACCCAGAATTGCATACTGACAGACCCTTCTCCACCAGTATTGTACCCCAGTGTTACTCAGTGACAGGCTCATCCACACCAGTACTGTACCCTGGTGTTACACAGTGACAGACCCGTCCCCACCAGTACGCTACACCAGTGTAACATAGTGACAGACCAGTCCCCACCAGTACTCTACCCCAGTGTAACACCGTAACAGACCTGTCCCAACCAGTACTGTAACACAGTGACAGACGGTTACCCACAGTTCTGTACCCAAGTGTAACACAGTCACAGACCCGTCCCCACCAGTACTGTAACACAGTGATAGACCCATCCCAGCAGTACTCTACCCAAGTGTAACACAGTGACAGACCTGTCCCCACCAGTACTGTAAAACAGTAATAGACCCGTCCCCACCAGTACTCTACACCACTGTAACACAGTGATAGACCCTTCCCAACCAGTACTCTACCCAATGTAACACAGTGACAGATCCATCCCCACCAGCAATGTCACACAGTGATAGACCCGTCGCCACCAGCACTTTCACACAGTGATAGACCAGTCCCATCAGTACTGTAAAACTGTGACAGACCTGTCCCCAGCAGTACTGTACCCCAGTACAACAAAGTGATAGACCCTTCCCCAACAGTACTCTACCCAAAGTAACACAGTGACAGACCCGTTCCCACCAGCACTGTCACACAGTGATTGACCCGTCCCATCAGTACTCTACCACACTGTAACACAGTGATAAACCCATCCCCACCAGTACTTTACCCCAGTCTAACACCATGACAGACCCGTCCCCACTAGTACACTACCCCACAGTTACACAGTGATAAGACCGTCTCCACCAGTACTGTGTCCTAGTGTAACACAGTGATAGACCTGTCCCCACTAGTACTCTATCCAGTGTTATACAGTGACAGACCAATTAAAACCTGTCCCCAGCAGTACTGTACCCCAGTATAACAAAGTGATAGACCCTTCCCCAACAGTACTCTACCCAAAGTAACACAGTGACAGACCCGTCCCCACCAGTATTCTATCCCACTGTAACACAGTGATAAACCTGTCCCCACCAGTACTCTACCCCAGTGTTACACAGTGACAGACCAGTCCCCACCAGTACTCTACCCCAGTGTAACACCGTAACAGACCTGTCCCAACCAGTACTGTAACACAGTGACAGACGGTTCCCCACAGTTCTGTACCCAAGTGTAACACAGTCACAGACCCGTCCCCACCAGTACTGTAACACAGTGATAGACCCATCCCAGCAGTACTCTACCCAAGTGTAACACAGTGACAGACCTGTCCCCACCAGTACTGTAAAACAGTGATAGACCTGTCCCCACCAGTACTTTACCCCAGTGCAACACCGTAACAGACCCGTCCCCACTAGTTCACTACCCCACAGTTACACAGTGATAAAACCGTCTCCACCAGTACTGTGTCCTAATGTAACACAGTGATAGACCCGTCCCCACTAGTACTCTATCTAGTGTAACACAGTGACAGATGCGTCCCCACCAGTACTTTACCCCAGTGTAACAACGTAACAGACCCGTCCCCACTAGTACACTACCCCACAATTACACAGTGATAAAACCGTCTCCACCAGTACTGTGTCCTAGTGTAACACAGTGATAGACCTGTCCCCACTAGTATTCTATCCAGTGTAATACAGTGACAGACTGGTCCCCACCAGTTCTGTAACACAGTGATAGGCCCATCCCCAGTAGTACTCTACCACAGTGTAACACAGGGACAGACCCGTCCCCACCAGTTCTGTACCCCAGTGTTACACAGTGATAGACCTGTCCACACCAGAAGAGTAACCCAGTTGCATAGTGACGGACCCTTCCCCACCATTACTCGACCTCAGTGTAACACAGTGACAGACACATTCCCACACGTACTGTCACACAGTGACAGACACATTCCCACATATACTGTCACACATTGATAGACCCGTCCCGACCAATACTCTACCCGACTGTAACACAGTGATAGACACATTCCCACCAGTACTCTTCCCTAGTGTTTTACAGTGATAGACCCGTCCCCATTAGGACTCTTCACAGTGTAACACAGTGACATACTCGTCCCCACCAGTACTGTAACACAGTGACAGACTCGTCACCACCAGTACTGTACCCTAGTGTAACACTGTGATAGATGCGTCCCCACTAGTACTCTACCCAGTGTAACACAGAGACAGACTTGTCCCCACCAGTACTGTAACACAGTGACAGACTCGTAACCACAAGTACTCGACCCCAGTGTAACACATTGACAGACCCGTCGCCACCAGTACTCTACCCCAGTATAACACAGTTTCAGACCAGTCCCGACCAGTACTGTACCCCAGTGTAACACAGTGATAGACCCGTCCCCACCAGTACTATAACACAGTGACTGACCGGTCCCCACCAGTTCTGTACCCCAGTGTAACACAGTGACAGGCCCGTCCCCACCAGTACTGTAACACAGTGACAGACCCGTCCCCACCAGTACGCTACACCAGTGTAACATAGTGACAGACCAGTCCCCACCAGTACTCTACCCCAGTGTAACACCGTAACAGACCTGTCCCAACCAGTACTGTAACACAGTGACAGACGGTTCCCCACAGTTCTGTACCCAAGTGTAACACAGTCACAGACCCGTCCCCACCAGTACTGTAACACAGTGATAGACCCATCCCAGCAGTACTCTACCCAAGTGTAACACAGTGACAGACCTGTCCCCACCAGTACTGTAAAACAGTAATAGACCCGTCCCCACCAGTACTCTACACCACTGTAACACAGTGATAGACCCTTCCCAACCAGTACTCTACCCAATGTAACACAGTGACAGATCCATCCCCACCAGCAATGTCACACAGTGATAGACCCGTCGCCACCAGCACTTTCACACAGTGATAGACCAGTCCCATCAGTACTGTAAAACTGTGACAGACCTGTCCCCAGCAGTACTGTACCCCAGTACAACAAAGTGATAGACCCTTCCCCAACAGTACTCTACCCAAAGTAACACAGTGACAGACCCGTTCCCACCAGCACTGTCACACAGTGATAGACCCGTCCCATCAGTACTCTACCACACTGTAACACAGTGATAAACCCATCCCCACCAGTACTTTACCCCAGTCTAACACCATGACAGACCCGTCCCCACTAGTACACTACCCCACAGTTACAGTGATAAGACCGTCTCCACCAGTACTGTGTCCTAGTGTAACACAGTGATAGACCTGTCCCCACTAGTACTCTATCCAGTGTTATACAGTGACAGACCAATTAAAACCTGTCCCCAGCAGTACTGTACCCCAGTATAACAAAGTGATAGACCCTTCCCCAACAGTACTCTACCCAAAGTAACACAGTGACAGACCCGTCCCCACCAGTATTCTATCCCACTGTAACACAGTGATAAACCTGTCCCCACCAGTACTCTACCCCAGTGTTACACAGTGACAGACCAGTCCCCACCAGTACTCTACCCCAGTGTAACACCGTAACAGACCTGTCCCAACCAGTACTGTAACACAGTGACAGACGGTTCCCCACAGTTCTGTACCCAAGTGTAACACAGTCACAGACCCGTCCCCACCAGTACTGTAACACAGTGATAGACCCATCCCAGCAGTACTCTACCCAAGTGTAACACAGTGACAGACCTGTCCCCACCAGTACTGTAAAACAGTGATAGACCTGTCCCCACCAGTACTTTACCCCAGTGCAACACCGTAACAGACCCGTCCCCACTAGTTCACTACCCCACAGTTACACAGTGATAAAACCGTCTCCACTAGTACTGTGTCCTAATGTAACACAGTGATAGACCCGTCCCCACTAGTACTCTATCTAGTGTAACACAGTGACAGATGCGTCCCCACCAGTACTTTACCCCAGTGTAACAACGTAACAGACCCGTCCCCACTAGTACACTACCCCACAATTACACAGTGATAAAACCGTCTCCACCAGTACTGTGTCCTAGTGTAACACAGTGATAGACCTGTCCCCACTAGTATTCTATCCAGTGTAATACAGTGACAGACTGGTCCCCACCAGTTCTGTAACACAGTGATAGGCCCATCCCCAGTAGTACTCTACCACAGTGTAACACAGGGACAGACCCGTCCCCACCAGTTCTGTACCCCAGTGTTACACAGTGATAGACCTGTCCACACCAGAAGAGTAACCCAGAGTTGCATAGTGACGGACCCTTCCCCACCATTACTCGACCTCAGTGTAACACAGTGACAGACACATTCCCACACGTACTGTCACACAGTGACAGACACATTCCCACATATACTGTCACACATTGATAGACCCGTCCCGACCAATACTCTACCCGACTGCAACACAGTGATAGACACATTCCCACCAGTACTCTTCCCTAGTGTTTTACAGTGATAGACCCGTCCCCATTAGGACTCTTCACAGTGTAACACAGTGACATACTCGTCCCCACCAGTACTGTAACACAGTGACAGACTCGTCACCACCAGTACTGTACCCTAGTGTAACACTGTGATAGATGCGTCCCCACTAGTACTCTACCCAGTGTAACACAGAGACAGACTTGTCCCCACCAGTACTGTAACACAGTGACAGACTCGTAACCACAAGTACTCGACCCCAGTGTAACACATTGACAGACCCGTCGCCACCAGTACTCTACCCCAGTATAACACAGTTTCAGACCAGTCCCGACCAGTACTGTACCCCAGTGTAACACAGTGATAGACCCGTCCCCACCAGTACTATAACACAGTGACTGACCGGTCCCCACCAGTTCTGTACCCCAGTGTAACACAGTGACAGGCCCGTCCCCACCAGTATTCTATCCCACTGTAACACAGTGATAAACCTGTCCCCACCAGTACTCTACCCCAGTGTTACACAGTGACAGACCAATTAATACCTGTATTATACCCTAGTGTTACACAGTGATAGACCTGTCCACACCAGAACAGTACCCCAGAATTGCATAGTGACAGACCCTTCCCCACCAGTATTGTACCCCAGTGTAACACAGTGATAGACCCGACCCCACCAGTACTCTACCCCAGTGTAACACAGGGACAGACCCGTCCCCACCAGTACTGTAACACAGTGATAGACCCGACCCCACCAGTACTGTAACACAGTGATAGACCCGACCCCACCAGTACTCTACCCCCAGTGTAACACAGGGACAGACCAGTCCCCACCAGTTCTGAACCCCAGTGTAACATAGTGACAGACCCGTCCCGACCAGTACTGTAACACAGTGATAGACCCGACCCCACCAGTTCTGTATGCCAGTGTTACACAGTGACAGACCAATTAACACCTGTATTACACCTGTACTTTACCCCAGTCTAACACCGTGACAGAGATAGACCTGTCCACACCAGAACAGTAACCCAGAATTGCATACTGACAGACCCTTCTCCACCAGTATTGTACCACAGTGTTACTCAGTGACAGGCTCATCCACACCAGTACTGTACCCTGGTGTTACACAGTGACAGACCCGTCCCCACCAGTACGCTACACCAGTGTAACATAGTGACAGACCAGTCCCCACCAGTACTCTACCCCAGTGTAACACCGTAACAGACCTGTCCCAACCAGTACTGTAACACAGTGACAGACGGTTCCCCACAGTTCTGTACCCAAGTGTAACACAGTCACAGACCCGTCCCCACCAGTACTGTAACACAGTGATAGACCCATCCCAGCAGTACTCTACCCAAGTGTAACATAGTGACAGACCAGTCCCCACCAGTACTCTACCCCAGTGTAACACCGTAACAGACCTGTCCCAACCAGTACTGTAACACAGTGACAGACGGTTACCCACAGTTCTGTACCCAAGTGTAACACAGTCACAGACCCGTCCCCACCAGTACTGTAACACAGTGATAGACCCATCCCAGCAGTACTCTACCCAAGTGTAACACAGTGACAGACCTGTCCCCACCAGTACTGTAAAACAGTAATAGACCCGTCCCCACCAGTACTCTACACCACTGTAACACAGTGATAGACCCTTCCCAACCAGTACTCTACCCAATGTAACACAGTGACAGATCCATCCCCACCAGCAATGTCACACAGTGATAGACCCGTCGCCACCAGCACTTTCACACAGTGATAGACCAGTCCCATCAGTACTGTAAAACTGTGACAGACCTGTTCCCAGCAGTACTGTACCCCAGTACAACAAAGTGATAGACCCTTCCCCAACAGTACTCTACCCAAAGTAACACAGTGACAGACCCGTTCCCACCAGCACTGTCACACAGTGATAGACCCGTCCCATCAGTACTCTACCACACTGTAACACAGTGATAAACCCATCCCCACCAGTACTTTACCCCAGTCTAACACCGTGACAGACCCGTCCCCACTAGTACACTACCCCACAGTTACACAGTGATAAGACCGTCTCCACCAGTACTGTGTCCTAGTGTAACACAGTGATAGACCTGTCCCCACTAGTACTCTATCCAGTGTTATACAGTGACAGACCAATTAACACCTGTCCCCAGCAGTACTGTACCCCAGTATAACAAAGTGATAGACCCTTCCCCAACAGTACTCTACCCAAAGTAACACAGTGACAGACTCGTCACCACCAGTACTCTATCCCACTGTAACACAGTGATAAACCTGTCCCCACCAGTACACTACCCCAGTGTTACAGAGTGACAGACCAATTAACACCTGTATTATACCCCAGTGTTACACAGTGATAGACCTGTCCACACCAGAACAGTACCCCAGAGTTGCATAGTGACGGACCCTTCCCCACCAATACTCTACCCCAGTGTAACACAGTGACTGACCTGTCCCCACCAGAACTGTAAAACAGTGATAGACCCGTCCCCACCAGTTCTGTACCCCAGTGTAACATTGTGATAGACCAGTCCCCACCAGTACTGTACCCCAGTGTTATACAGTGACAGACCAATTAAAACCTGTATTATACCCCAGTGATACACAGTGATAGACCTGTCCACACCAGTCCTGTAAAACAGTGATAGACCCGTCCCCACCAGTACTCTACCCCACTGTAACACAGTGACAGGCCCTTCCCCACCAGTACTGTGTCCTAGTGTAACACAGTGATAGACCCGTCCCGACTAGTACTCTATCCAGTGTAACACAGTGACAGATGCGTCCCCACCAGTACTGTAACACAGTGACAGACTCGTCACCACCAGTTCTGTACCCCAGTGTAACACAGTGATAGACCCATCCCCACCAGGACTTTACCCCAGTGTAACACCGAGACAGACCTGTCCCCACTAGTACTCTACCCCACTGTTACACAGTTATAAAACCATCTCCACCAGTACTGTGTCCTCGTGTAACACAGTGATAGACCCGTCTCCACTAGTACTCTACCCAGTGTAACACAGTGACAGATCCATCCCCACCAGTACTGTCACACGTGACAGACTCGTCACCACCAGTACTGTAACACAGTGATAGACTCGACCCCACAAGTACTCTACCCCACTGTAACACAGTGATAAACCTGTCCCCACCAGTCTCTACCCCAGTGTTACACAGTGACAGACCAATTAACACCTGTATTATACCCCAGTGTTACACAGTGATAGACCTGTCCACACCAGAACAGTACCCCAGAGTTGCATAGTGACGGACCCTTCCCCACCAATACTCTACCCCAGTGTAACACAGTGACAGACCCGTCCCCACCAGTACTGTAAAACTGTGACAGACTGGTCCCCACCAGTTCTGTACCCCAGTATAACACAGTGATAGACCCAACCCCACCAGAACTCCAGCCCATGTTACACAGTGATAGACCCATCCCCACAAGAACTCTACCCCAGTGTAACACCGTGACAGACCCATCCCCACTAGTACTCTACCCCACTGTTACACAGTTATAAAACCATCTCTACCAGTACTGTGTCCTCGTGTAACACAGTGATGGACCCGTCCCCACTAGTACTCTACCCAGTGTAACACAGTGACAGATCCATCCCCACCAGTATTGTCACACGTGACAGACTCGTCACCACCAGTACTGTAACACAGTGATAGACTCGACCCCACAAGTACTCTACCCCACTGTAACACAGTGATAAACCTGTCCCCACCAGTCTCTACCCCAGTGTTACACAGTGACAGACCAATTAACACCTGTATTATACCCCAGTGTTACACAGTGATAGACCTGTCCACACCAGAACAGTACCCCAGAGTTGCATAGTGACGGACCCTTCCCCACCAATACTCTACCCCAGTGTAACACAGTGACTGACCTGTCCCCACCAGTCCTGTAAAACAGTGATAGACCCGTCCCCACCAGTACTCTACCCCACTGTAACACAGTGACAGGCCCTTCCCCACCAGCTCTGTATCCCAGTGTAACATAGTGATAGACCGGTCCCGACCAGTACTGTACCCCAGTGTTATACAGTGACAGCCCAATTAACACCTGTATTATACCCCAGTGATACACAGTGACAGACCCGTCCCCACCAGAACTGTAATACAGTGATAGACATGTCCCCACCAGTACTCTACACCACAGTAACCCAGTGCTCGACCCTTCCTCAGCAGTACTCTACCCACTGTAACACAGTGAAAGACCCAACCCCACCAGTACTCTACCCCACTCTAACACAGTGATAGACCCATCCCCACCATTACTCTTCCCCAGTGTAACATACTGACAGACCCGTCCCCACCAGTACTGTGCTCGAGTGTAGCACAGTGATAGACCCATTCCCACCAGCACTGTGACACAGTGATAGACCTGTCCCCATCAGTATTCTACCCCACTCTAACACAGTGATAGACCCATCCCCACCAGTACTCTACCCCAGTGTAACACAGTGATAGATCCGTCCCACCAGTACACTACTCCAGTGTAACACAGTGACAGATGCGTCTCCACCAGTACTGTACCCCAATGTAACACAGTGACAGACCCGTCCCCACCAGTAACGTAACACTGTGATAGACCCGACCCCACCAGTACTGTGCCCCAGTGTAACACAGTGATAGGCCCCGTTGCTGCCCAGGCTCCGGTTTCTACTAAAGTTCCGGCCCTCCGGCCGCGGGGCAGCGGTTTAGGAGTTCCCGTTGCGTCCACAACCTGCGCGCTAGGCCTTGGCTTGCCCCCTCACTTCCCCTGTCCCTGCCGCTGGCTACTGCCGTGCTGCTTACCCGCGACGTGCTTAGCTCCATCATCACCTCCTCGAAGGCGGCCGTCTCCTCCGCCTGCTTCTGGTGGTGCAGCGCGATCTTCTCGCTGAACTTGCGCGGGTTGTTTGCCGCCGCCATGTTGCTGGCGTGGTGGCGTCTGGGTTGCCCACAGTCGGTGCGGGCAGGGAAGCGACGTGCAGGCGGAGCCCCAACCCAAATCCCGCCCTCTGGCGTGCACTGCCCGCTGGGACCTGCAGTCCAATATGCAAGCCCTCCTGCCATCAACGGCAAGTCCCAGCAAATGGACTACATCCCCCATGAACCTGTATCCCAGAGGCATGAATAATAGGCGGACCCCGTTGCATTATGGCCGCTGTAGTTGAATATGGCAAATAGTTGTTGTGATGTGAAACTTTTGGTCAAGATTTGGTCACGGAGGTGGAGTTCTTATTATGTACTGGAAATATAAATAATTTTTTTTCAAGTATGTGTAAATTTTTCCAAAAGTCAAGGTAGTGGTTTTTCAATCAAGATATAGATGGGAAGTAGATTTAAATAAGCAGATCAATGAATATAAATGGACTGAGATGTGCTGAAAGTATGGAAAGTACAATAAATGTAAGATACTGGCTAGTTCAGTTGCATTTTATTCATTAGTTATCTTTGAAACCACAAAAGTTACATAATATGAACCATCCTTATTCAGATTTATGTTTGTGATGTGGACGAGAAGTCTGCACATTTCTGCATTCAACTGGGCAGTGTTCCACAGTTAAACGTTTTTGGTTTGTAAAAGTTAATTGATTAAAACGAATAACGGGGTAAAATTCCCACAGATCCATTGCTACTTTTACTGGGAGATATTCAAGTGGTCAAACCTAAATTAAAAATGAATATGTATCAAGTGAAATTTGTTCAAATTGGCTTTGGTAAGAGCAAGATGTATTGCTATAACTTGGAAGTTAAATATTTACTTGGGGATGGACAGATGGCATGCGCAAGTTTGGAGTTGTATTCCACTTGAGAAAATTAAATAATTTAAGGGTTAAATACCATATGTTTTGGAAAATATGGTGCCCATATTACAAAATAAATGTATTAATATTTAAATGAATCTCAAATACTCCTTTTCTCTTTTTGGTCTCCATAAGGAATTGAAAAGTGGGTACTCCTGTTGTGATTCTCTTGTCCTGTACTTTTCCTTTTTTTTGTGTTTGTGGGTGTCAGGGGGAGGTGGGTGGTGGTAGGGGTTTCTTCTATTTTACTTTATTTCCTCTTTATATATATGTATATGTGCGTGTGTGTGTATATATATATATATATATATATACACACACACACACACACACACATATACATATTGAAATATTGTTAATGTTTATTTTGTGGTTTTAAATTTTAAATAAAGTAAATAAAAAATTATTGTCGGAGGGCATCCATATCTCATACAACCCTGTGATTCGTTCTCAGCAGGCCAGGAAGAATTACCACTTCAAGTCAAGTTTATTTATCATCCAATTGTACAAATACAACCTGACAAAACAGCATTCTCCGATACTTGGTGCAAAACGTCCAACTTGCTGACCGAACGCACACATACAGATTCCATGAGCCAATTCCCGGACAGGAGATGGTGGCCTACGGGAACTTACTATTGCCAGCCAATTTCTTCCCTATGGGGGACATATGAAATATCTGACCTTGCCTCATCCTTGCCTGTTACAGAATCTTCAGACTCAGAAATGAGAGCAAGTCTTATGTTACTAGTGAAAGCCTTGATACTGTCAGTGACAAAAACTCATCCGTTGACTGTGGGAAGGGGACCGGGTCCCCCAACTGATCTGGAGCCATGGAACTATAGTTCCCCTGGAGGGGAACTATAGATTGGATTACCCAGTTGTCTGTACCGAGTCAGCCAAGGGCAGATGTTGCTGATATATCAAGTGTGACCTCTGACCACCAGGACGCCTCAGTCTCACCTGGGAGACACCTGACAGATCAGTCTGTAATCTCGTGAATGTTTCAGCACATAGGAGATATTCACACCCACAGGTCAGATCACAATTTGGTTGCCTCGTCAAACCTATGAACAGGCTCATACAAACCACATCCAGACAGGATGTAGTTCAGGACAAGCCCAACATTGAGGCTGGTTGCAAATCTTTGTTTCAGACTCTTGCTGACTAAAACATTAATCAGATAGCCTATGGGTTAGGAAGTTTTTGTATTGGTAAAATGTTCCACTGTTGGAAGTCCTTCTCAGATAGCGGCCTGTGTGGTCATGTGGGGTGTACAGGCACCGTATTACCAGTTGCTGGATTGAGGGATAAGTGCAGCCCTCATGCCACTTGATCTTTATGGGATACCTTTGGTGTTGGTTTTCTCTTTGCAAATTGTAAGTTGTAATATTTTCTTTGGTGCATTCGGTGTATGGAAGCTCATATTCCAAAAAAAATCAATGGCGCTGGGTGTAACAGAGTTAAAATGCATTTTAATAATTTCTATTCTCAATTCTGTATTTTGTATTTTATCTCAATAAGTCACTTGTATTTACTGTTATTTTAATAAGGTTTCTGCTGTGCACACCTCCTAAGCCCCTCCCTTCCTCTCTTTTACACTGCTTGGTACCTTGCTAAGGGAGCAAAGGGGCAAGAAAACCCAGAGGGCAATAGTTGGGCTATTTTGTCTTCTAAAGGGAGAGAATAAATGCTAGAAAACTCCGTGAGTCTCCTCTTTTTCTACAGCCCTACGCGAACCCATTACATAGACACACAACCAAAAATAACACGCATACAAATACATTTGCACATAGGCATCAAGGGTATGAGAGCCAGAGCACGTGCCTGGACACCACCTGAAGGGCTGTGTCATCAATTTCTTTTCTTCATTGCTATGTGGTTAAAGCCAGAGCAAAGGTGGCAATAAATTACGTGACAGGTCGCACCTGATCACTACTGCTCACCACAATGAGTCAGGGCATCTGAATCATTCCCTGCTGTTTCCGTAACTGTCTGGTGTTGCATCATTAGTTCAAACATCACCGTCTCACTCCAGAGTTGTTATTCTGACTATAAACACCACCCTCCCCCCAAAACTGGATCACATCCCAGCCATAAACCCCATAAACAGCCATAAACCCCTGAATCAGATCCCAGCTTGTAACCCACTCCTGGGGAACCTGTTATTCTCTCCATGAACCCCTGGATCAGATCCCAGCCTGTGACCCACTCCCAGGGATCTGTTATTCTAAATCAAATTCCCAAACCCATGGATCAGATCCCAGCCTGTGATCTACCCCCAGTGATCTGTTATTCTGTATATAACCCACCCCTCAAATCTCTGGATCAGATCAGAGCCTGTCACATACCCCAAGGGAACTGTTATTCTATCTATAAACCCCTGGATTATATCCCTGCCTGTGATCTACTCCCAGAGATCTGTTATTCTATATACAAACCCCCCCCACAAAACTTCTGGATCAGATCCCAGCCTGTCTCATACTCCCAAGGATCTGTTATTCTATCTAAAATCCCACAGAACCTCTGGATCAGGTCCCAGCATGAAACCCATGCCTGGAGATCAGTTTTCTCTCTATAAACCACTGAACCAGATCCAAGCATGTGATCCACTCTTTACCCATCTACACACCCAAATACCTGCACGTGTATATAGAGACCTTTAGATACATCACACACATACAAATCTGGACACCTGCAAACACAGTCACATATCTGCCCAGCATCAGTGGAGAGAGAAAAAGTCAACTGACACCTCTAAACCTGACTTCCAGCAGTTTGGGGTTTTATATCAGCATCCCAACACCTGCAATTTTTATTTTAAATCCAGCAACACATCCTCTCCAAGAATTCTGACTGATTTGTCCTTAAATTAACATTGTGATAGTAAAGTCAAGGTTTTAAATGTGCAGAAACACAATCACCCATCCACTGTAACGGTACCAACAGAAACCAGACAACAAATAGCAGCATCTTAAAAGACCAGTTAAAAAAGTCTCATGAAAAGGAATTTAATTTTTTCTTTGGATACAGCAAATGTGCACCTTATTCAGATATTCCAATGCAACTGGAGTTCCAAAATAGAATCACTGCTTTTTAAAATATTTTTTATTTCATCTCAAAACTACACAAAATAGTGTCACATTTATACAAAAATTATCTGTCAAATCATTACCAAAACCAGTTAACACCTATAATACATTTGCACTGAGAAAATGGCAAATCCAAGAGAAAAATCTGTTTTAAATATTAGTTTTATGTGATGATAAAAATACAATTTAAAAATTTAAACGAGGGAAAAGGGTATATTAATAAGTGTTGGATAGAATGAAATTCATGTTTGAACATAGTTGGAACAGAGAATGAGTTGATTAACAAAATCTTAACAACTACATTCTTCCCCCCCCCCCAACCCTGGGGTCACTGGGCAGTGACGGGGGGCAGGGATCCTGGGTGATTCCTCCTCTCTCTAACCCGGAGGTCACTGGGCCATGTCGGGGAGCAGAGCCCTGGCTGATGCCCCCTCTCTCTAACTCCGGGGAAACTGGGCAGTGATGAAGAGCAGGGTCCTAGGCTGATTTCCCCTCTCTAACCCCAGGGTCGTATGTGTCGACATTGCTCCTTAAATTAGCTCAATTCACTCCAGGGGTGGGGAAGGGTTTGATTTTGCATCGATTCAGTCCCAGTGATCACTGGCCTGGGGGCAATCCCCAGATACACACCAGCAACTGCTGTGGGCTCAGCTGGTTCAACCAGTTCAGAGTGACTTAGTGTGGGAGGTGATCCCTGATGTTTATATGACCATAATGTTTGTAGGGAGGAATGCGCAGTGGGTCAGAGAGACAAGAAAGGGAAGCAGGCGATGGGGAGAGAGAGGCATGCTCACTGGAGGAGGAGTGGCATGTGGGAGTAGTTGCATGGCGGGGGGAGCAGGAGGAACTAAGGGGCTTGCAGGGGAGCACTGGGGGGGATGGGGGGAGGAAAATAAAAAGTGTTGGGAGCCCCACTGAGATTTGCAGCTTCTGGCAAGTGCTTTGGTGCCAAGAACCATCAGGAGGGGAACCCAGGTCTCCAGTAACTGGGAGCACACCATCAGGCCTGGGCAACCACTGGGGCCAGTCATCAGGGTTTCCAGGTTAGGTGTAAGGGGAACTCCCAGTCCCTGCTGGAAACCCCAGTCCTACCAAAGCTCAGCTCAGCCCTGGGGCTCTTGGGGGGAGGCCGTTGTTCTGAACCAGTGGAAGAGGGAATGCTGTCTCTGATCAGGGAATCAGGTGGCTCTGCCACCTGACATCTCTCAAACCTGGCCACGCATGGCTCCAACAATGGGAAATTTCAAGAGAAACCAGGGTTTCAGAAAGCAAAGTGGGACTTGGGAGAGGCTCCCTCGGGTTGGGGGAGTTTTCAGAGTGACTTGAGTTGGGCAAGAGACTGTCCCAAGAGCGGGGAGCAGATAACAAGGGGCAAGCTGGAGCAGGTCAAGCAACAGGGCAGTTGGCAATTCAGACCTAGGCTGCTGCCTTCAAGTACTGGGAAAGGGGGCACAGGATGGCAGTTGGATGCAGGTGGAGAGGGGGGAGTGAAAGGAGAGGGGATGAGGGAGGGGGCAGAGAGCTGAGAAAAGAGGAAGAGAAGGGGCTGGGAAATGGAGGAAGTCAGGGCCATTTGCCTCTGTGCCTCCCCTTTCCCCTCCACCCACCCACACCCCTGAAGGGGTCTCAAGTGTGCCAGGGATGGTGCCTGACCTGCTGAGCTCCATTATGGTCTGTTCCTGCATTGACAGACCCCTCATTTACCTCCCTAAAGGCCCAGGTCCTCCAAAGATTGAAGTGGGCCACTGAGGTAGAGAGGAGCCCCTCCACTCTCATCCCCTCTGGCGTGGGATTGGGATAGGGATACAGGAACTGACAGGATCCCAGGAAGGTAGAGCAGGAACACTAGGGTTTCAGGGTGAAGGCAGAAGGAGCAGAGAAATGCTGGAGGCCACGCCCCGCAGAGATGCAGGACAGCCAGGGGACAGTGGAACTCACACCACGGAGATGCAGAACAGTCTGTGGACCCTGGAACCCATGCCTTGCAGAGACGCAGGACAGCTTGGGGATGGCACAGCAACAAACAATCCACTGGGGGAACTCAGCAGGTGGGGGTTTCAGGTCGGGAAACCTCGACGGAGACAGGACCCGCTCTCAGCGCTGTTCACCTCCCCCTACCCCACCTCAGACCTTAATGAAGAGGACCCCAGTGACGAGGGAGAAGCCCAGGATGAGCATGATGGCCTTGCAGATGCGCTGGTAGGATGAGTTGAGCTCGTGGGGAAGGATCTCCATGAAGGTGATGTAGATGAAGGTGCCAGTGGTCATGCCTTCGAGCACAGTGCAGGCCAACTGGTGACTGGAGTCCTCAGTCAGGACAATGCCCAGCCCTATGCCCAGCGGCGAGGTGATAGCAAAGGCAAGGGCGCAGGCTATCACCACCTTCCGCCTCAGCCGACTCTGCACTAACTTCAACGACAGGCTGAAGGCCACCACGCACTTGTGGAGGGACAGGGCCACGCAGATTTCGACCACCCGGGCACTGGTCTCCTGTAGGCCCAGTGCCATCCCTTCGAACACCGAATGCAGGGAGAGGGAGAGCACCAGGACAGCACAGCGGATGGCTGAGTGGGAATTCAGGTCCACATGCAGGTGGAGGGGTGAGTCCTCGCCAAGATCGGAGCCCAAAGGACGGCCCAACAGGGCACGGCTCTCCTCACCAGTGCCAGCCTGGTCCTGGCAGGCCAGGGTGATCTGCTCCATGATCAACACCAGGAAGAAGCCCATGGCAACGATGAATTCGGGCAGGGGGAACTCCAGCTGCGAGGGGGTGACAGGGAGAAACAAGGTGGGGTCAGCAGCAACATTCAACAGCCTCTCGGGCAGTAACTCGAGAGGAAACGGCACGTTGGCAGAGCAGTTCCAGCATGCAGCATCTCTTCATCAGGAGGCTGGGGTCCATGTCCACACGGGGTTAAAAATTCCTTGACAAACAGGGCAGAGCGGGTTTTTGAGTCTGACCTGGGAGTGTGTGATGGGACAGTGTGGAGGGAACTTCTCTCTGTGTCTGATGCAAGGAGTGTGCGATGGAATGCTGCGGAGAGAGCTTTACTCTGTGTCTGACCCTGGGAGTGTGTGATGGGATGGTGCAGAGGGAGCTTCACTCTGTATCTGACTCTGGGAGTGTGTGATGGGACAGTGCAGAGGGACCTTCATTCTGTATCTGACCTTGGGAGTGTGTGATGAGACTGTGCGGAGGGAGCTTCACTCCGTGTCTGACCCTGGGAATGTGTGATGGGATGGTGAGGAGGGAGCTTCACTCTGTCTGACCATGGGAGTGTGTGATGGGACGGTGCGGAGGGAGCTTCACTCTGTGTCTGACCCTGGGAGTGTGTGATGGGACGGTGTGGAGGGAGCTTCACTCTGTCTGACCCTGGGAGTGTGTGATGGGACAGTGAGAAGGGAGCATCACTCTGTCTGACCCTGGGAGTGTGATGGGTCGGTGTGGAGGGAGCTTCACTCTGTGTCTGACCTCGGGAGTGTGTGATGGGACGGTGCGGAGGGAGCTTCACTCTGTCTGACCCCGGGAGTGTGTGATGGGACGGTGCGGAGGGAGCTTCAATCTGTGTATGACACCGGGAGTGTGTGATGGGACAGTGCGGAGGGAGCTTCACTCTGTGTCTGACCCCGGGAGTGTGTGATGGGACGGTGCAGAGGGAGCTTCACTTTGCGTCTGACCCCGGGAGTGTGAGATGGGACGGTGCAGAGGGAGCTTCACTCTGTGTCTGACCCCGGGAGTGTGTGATGGGATGGTGCAGAGGGAGCTTCACTCTGTATCTGACCCTGGGAGTGTGTGATGGGACGGTGCAGAGGGAGCTTCACTCTGTCTGACCACGGGAGTGTGTGATAGGACGGTGCGGAGGGAGCTTCACTCTGTCTGACCATGGGAGTGTGTGATGGGACGGTGCGGAGGGAGCTTCACTCTGTGTCTGACCCTGGGAGTGTGTGATGGGGTGGTGTGGAGTGAGCTTCACTCTGTGTCTGACCCCGGGAGTGTGTGATGGGATGGTGTGGAAGGAGCTTCACTCTGTGTCTGACCCCGGGAGTGTGTGATGGGACGGTGCGGAGGGAGCTTCACTCCCTGTCTGACCCAGGGAGTGTGTGATGGGATGGTGCAGAGGGATCTTCATTCTCTGTCTGACCCTGGCAGTGTGTGATGGGATGGTGCGGAAGGAGCTTCACTCTGTGTCTGACCCTGGGAGTGTGTGATGGGACGGTGCGGAGGGAGCTTCACTCTGTGTCTGACCCTGGGAGTGTGTGATGGGACGGTGCGGAGGGAGCTTCACTCTGTCTGACCCTGGGAGTGTGTGATGGGACGGTGCGGAGGTAGCTTCACTCTGTCTGACCCTGGGAGTGTGTGATGGGATGGTGCAGTGGGAGCTTCACTCTCTCTGACCCTGGGAGTGTGTGATGGGACGGTGCGGAGGGAGCTTCACTCTGTCTGACCCTGGGAGTGTGTGATGGGACGGTGTGGAGGGAGCTTCACTCTGTGTCTGACCCTGGGAGTGTGTGATGGGACTGTGCAGAGGGAGCTTCACTCTGTCTGACCCTGGGAGTGTGAGATGGGACAGTGCGGAGGTAGCTTCACTCTGTCTGACCCTGAGAGTGTGTGATGGGATGGTGCAGAGGGAGCTTCACTCTGTGTCTGACCCTAGGAGTGTGTGATGGGATTGTGTAGAGGGAGCTTCACTCTGTCTGACCCTGGGAGTGTGTGATGGGACGGTGCAGAGGGAGCTCCACTCTGTGTCTGACCCTAGGAGTGTGTGATGGGATTGTGTAGAGGGAGCTTCACTCTGTCTGACCCTGGGAGTGTGTGATGGGACGGTGCAGAGGGATCTTCACTCTGTCTGACCCTGGGAGTGTGTGATGGGACGGTGCGAAGGGAGCTTCACTCTGTGTCTGACCCTGGGAGTGTGTGATGGGGTGGTGTTGAGTGAGCTTCACTCTGTGTCTGACCCCGGGAGTGTGTGATGGGATGGTGTGGAAGGAGCTTCACTCTGTGTCTGACCCCGGGAGTGTGTGATGGGACGGTGCGGAGGGAGCTTCACTCTCTGTCTGACCCAGGGAGTGTGTGATGGGATGGTGCAGAGGGATCTTCACTCTCTGTCTGACCCTGGCAGTGTGTGATGGGATGGTGCGGAAGGAGCTTCACTCTGTGTCTGACCCTGGGAGTGTGTGATGGGACGGTGCGGAGGGAGCTTCACTCTGTGTCTGACCCTGGGAGTGTGTGATGGGACGGTGCGGAGGGAGCTTCACTCTGTCTGACCCTGGGAGTGTGTGATGGGACGGTGCGGAGGGAGCTTCACTCTGTCTGACCCTGGGAGTGTGTGATGGGATGGTGCAGTGGGAGCTTCACTCTCTCTGACCCTGGGAGTGTGTGATGGGACGGTGCGGAGGGAGCTTCACTCTGTCTGACCCTGGGAGTGTGTGATGGGACGGTGTGGAGGGAGCTTCACTCTGTGTCTGACCCTGGGAGTGTGTGATGGGACTGTGCAGAGGGAGCTTCACTCTGTCTGACCCTGGGAGTGTGAGATGGGACAGTGCGGAGGTAGCTTCACTCTGTCTGACCCTGGGAGTGTGTGATGGGACGGTGCAGAGTGAGCTTCACTCTGTCTGACCCTGGCAGTATGTGATGGGATGGTGCAGAGGGAGCTTCACTCTGTGTCTGACCCTGGGAGTGTGTGATTGGACGGTGCAGAGGGAGCTTCACTCTGTCTGACCCTGGGAGTGTGAGATGGGACAGTGCAGAGGGAGCTTCACTCTGTGCCTTTGATCACATTACCAAATGGACAAGGAATTCTCTGTCAACTCACTCACTTTCACTTCTGCTCTGCTCAAACTTAAATCACATATTTAAAAAAGGAATGGGAGTGTCTAGGTCATGAGAGCACATTCTCAAAATAAAAGGATACCCCTTTGGGATAGTGACAAGGAGAAATTTCAAGCCAGAGCGTGGTGTATCTGTGGAATTCGTTGCCACAGATGGCTGTGGAGGCCAGGTGATTGGGTGGATTTACAGTGATAGGTTCTCCAGTAGTAAGAAAACTGAAGAAGGTGGCTTGGAGGAAAATGGATCAGCCATAATTTGAATGGTGGAACAGACTCGATGGGCTGAATTTTCTAATTTTGCTCCTACATCTTCTCAATGTATTAACTGTTCTATGACAAAAAAAATTAAAACCATATCGAGGAACATTTTGTTTTGCGTGATATCCAGGAGGGTCAATATTTACAAATAAACAGATTTTTTTTAAAAATGTATCAAGTCCATGAAATGACAGTCAAATATTGCAAGGATTGGAGGAAAGTACAAAACCATCTTGCAGGGAATAGAACCTGGGCACTCCAGTTTCTTCCCACATTCCAAAGATGGATGGGGTGAGTAGGTTAATTAGTCGCATAGATGTACTTGGATGGCGTGGGCTTGTGGGCTGTAAGGGCCTCGTTACCGTGCTGACTCTACATTAAATTTTCAAAAGCCAACAAAGTGCTGGGCAAGGCAATGGGCTTTTTCCAGTGAAATACCCATTCAAGTTCAAATTCAGTGGGAGATCTCAAATGTCCCTTTGACATGGCTGGGTCCATCTCCCTGTCCAACAGCGCTGTGAAAGCACCTTCCTTGATCAAAGTAAATAAAATTATGAAAGGGGGGTGAGGGTAGATGGTAAAAGACCTTTTGATTTCTTCCCCTGTGGTTAGGGGGTCTAAAACAAGGGGTCACATTTAACTGCAGGGGAGAATGGAGGAGAATGGAGTGTGGGACTGGAATCTGAACACACAGCCTGATAAAGGTGCTGGAGACAGAGTCTCACAGCATGCAACAAGCATGTGAATGGCTAAGTACAGGAGGTTTCAGCTCCAGTGCCAAGTGGCATAGTTTAGTGATTAGCAAAGACTCGGTGGCTGGAGGGCCAGTTCCTGTGCTGTGCAGCATAATGACACGAGGAACTGGTTCTGGAAGGCCCAAAGTTTTCTTTTAAATCGGATGATGAAATGGGCCCAGACCAAATGTGCCGTTACACCAGGGCTTTGGCAAGTGCTGCCAGTAACAACAGATTCCAGTTGCCAACACCAATTTCCTGTGCAGTTACAGGCAGCCACAAGCCAAAGGCAATTTCCTGCAGGGACACGATTCAGCGCTGATCTTTCTGCAACTGTATGGCCCTTGCGACAGCGGTTAGATCTGCCTTCCCGCTGGGGCAGGGGTCAACTCCCCAACCACACTCTCCTTGCCCCCCATCACATCCCCATCCCCTCAGTGCAGGGGACAACTCTCTCCCCCATCTGCTCCCAGTAACACCCCCAACCCACAACAATTCACCCCCACCCCATCAGTGAAGGGGCCAAATCTCCCGCTGGTCACTCCTAGTAATACCCCTGAACCCCACATCTTAACACCCTCCTCTCCACCAACACCTCCCCTAACATCTCCACCCCCACCCCCTCAATGCAGGGGCCAACTGTCTCCTGTCTGCTCTCAGTAACACCCCCAAACACATCCCTCTCTCCCAGCAGCTCCCACCAACTCACTCCCACCCCTCTCCATTCCCATGGCACCTCGCTGTAACTCACCCCCACCCTCTCCATCAGTGCAGGGGAAAACACGCTCCCCCGGCTGCTCCCAGTAGCACCCCTGAACCCCACCCCTCACCACTCTCCCCTACCGCAGCACCTCACTGTCATTCACTCCCATCCCCCTCTCAGTGCAGGGACCAACTGCCTCTGTGGCAGCTCCCAGTAACAACCTGACCTGGCACCTTCCAGAAGTTCACCCTCACCCCCATACCAGTGCTCAGGGTTTGGATGAAGGATGTTCATTGACTGCTGGAGGTAGGGGTGAGGCAAGCTCCCTTTTCCTGAAGGTACTGAGCCTCTCAGGAGTGGTCTCTCAGCCTAGGGGTGAAGGGGTGGGGGGGGTTGGAGAACATTCCGCCTGCTTCACCCTTGTCGGTGGTGGGAAGGCTCTGGGACTTCTCTGGAGTGACACACTCACTCGCCCCGAAGAGAACCAGTCAGCCCCCCACCCCAGTGAGAGCCAGTTGGCTCCCCTGCCCCAGCAAGAACCTGTCAGCCCCCACCACCACCTCTGTGAGAACAGGACGTTTTTGAAGGGTGGGGGGGATTCCGAAGCATCTGGGGAAAATCCACACAGACACAGGGAGAACAGACAGTGCAGGATTTGAACCCAGGTCGTTGGCACTGTAAAAACATCGCGCTAATCGTGCTGCTCTCCTGTACTATGCAATAGGTTGACTAGATGGATGGCTCACAAAACAAACTCTCATTGTTCCTTGGTGTATCTGACAGTAAACGAACACAATTGGGAGGTGGTAAAATATAAAATGGACCATTTTGGGAAGAATTTTAAAAAAGATCCCATTTATCTTATTAACAAGAAATTATAGATCTTTGGATACCAGAGTATCATCCACCAAAGATTTATATGCAGGTAAGACCAATTCCATAGGTCACAACAACACAGTGGGCTGAGGGCCCGTACTGCACTGTAATGTTCTAAAATTGTTTATTGCAAGGGGATTGCTTCTATCCATGTGTTTACAACATTGAGTCCATAGTTAAAGAAGTGGGTTTAATGCAATAGAAGCAGTTCAGGGACAACTAGCAACTAATTCTTTGAATAGGCAGGCTCGCTTATCCGGAAAGGATGGAGAGAACATGTTCGTGGCTTCTGGAGTTTAGAAGAGTGGAAGAAATTTGAATGGGGCTGATGTGGAGAGGAAGACAGGCACGTAGATGAACATAAAAATAGAGGAAGGGTTTAGTCGATTTTGGTAGAAATAGACAAGTCAGCACAACATTGAGGGCCAAAGGGTCTGTACTGTAATGTTTTATGTTCTAAGATGCTAGTGGAAAATTCTCAAACTAGGGACTACTGTTTCAAAATGAGGGGGAGGGGGTCACATGTTTGCAGCAAGACACCAAATTCCCTTTGCTTTGCCCAAGACAATGGAACTCTTCCTCAAAGAGGGAGGGAGAGGGAGAGGTGTCAGCAGGCTCAATGAAAGGCAGCAGAGGAGGAGGAAGAGAGATGTATTTGAGGGATGGAAGAGGGCTGGAAGAGGAGTAGGGATACTCACTGCTATCTTCATCTTGTCCAGCACTACAGCCATGTCTGCCAAGTAGTCTGGGAGCAAATCGAGAAGGCAGGTGGCCAGGAACACCCCCCCAGCCAAGCAACTGAGCAGGCTAAGAGCACGACGTTGACCTGCAAGAAGAGAATGAGAATCTTCTGTCACATAACAGGAAAATTTACTTTGGGCTGTTGTTTGCTGACCATAGCTTGGCATTCCAAGTTTTCAAGATTCCTTTATTGTCATTCAATAGTACAGAACATGTAACATTACACAAAATTGCCTTTTGCTTGCTGTAAGGCAAACAAAGAGTCATTGTTAGTATCACCCATCAGCCTTTACAGTACAAGAGAAGCAAAAGAGAGTTCCTTCAGTCACTAAATGTCTGTGTATTCACCTTCAGTGCTCTCGCAGCCTCTGCAGCCACAGACTCCTGTTCAATCCATAGGCAACCCAAGCTCCAGATCCAAACCTCCAAAACGATCAGGAACCCTTCAACCATTCGGAATCCCTTCTTGCCCTCAGCCCCCTCTTGAATCCCAGCTCCAGTACCTGGTTCCCATGAGCCAGTCTCCAACAGCCCGTCGGGTCACCTGGCCTGCAGCCTGTGTGGGTCCTTCAGCCACTGAGTCCCTCACGGGTCCATTGCCATGGTCACAGACCCCTCCCCTCTCCCCTCCACCACCTCAAACATCATCACACCACCAAAACACAAACTAAAGGGTCTGGAACTTTGTCCGTCCCTTTGGAACTAGATAGGATGTCCTAATCAGCAGACCCCAATGTGTGCGGATCAGCCATGTCATCATCTCCACGCTGACCAACAACACAGGGGTACCCCATGTGCTCAGTCCACTGCTCAACGCCCTGTACACTCGTGACTGCGCACCCAAGTTCAGCTCAAATTCGTTGACGACATCACAGTTGTTGGCCAGATAACTGGGGAAACGATGAGTCAGAATACAGGGTAGAGATGGAGAACCTATTTGGGTAGTGCCAGAACAACAGCCTCACTCTCAACTTCATCAAGCCCAAGGATTTTGAGAAGGAGAGGTGGAGGGAACATGAATCCGTCCACACTGATGATAGGGGGGTGGAGAGTGTTTGAACCTGTGTATTCCTGGGAGTCCACATCAGACCTTTCCTGGTTTTAGTGCATCCTGACAACAAAGAAGACACACCAACACTGCTACTTTCCAAGGAATCTACCATCAGATATTCTATCAAACTTCTATAGGTGCTTATTTAACACAGATTATAAGATAATAGCTAAACTATTAGCAAACAGATTAGCCGACTATGTACCAAAAATAGTAAATTTAGACCAAACTGGATTTATTAAAAAAAAGACGAACAACAGACAATATTTGTAAATTTATTAACTTAATTCATGCAGAAGAAGGAAATAAAGCTCCAACAGTAGCAGTTGATTTAGACGCAGAGAAGGCCTTTGACACACTGCAAAATCAGTTGACGCTTGCGAGTGGATTCGCAAATCCAAATGGAGAGGGGAGATGTGGTTGTCCGACAAGGGATAAAGGGCAACTCAGGAGGGGAAGGGGAGATTGGGGATAAAGAAGATAGAAATAGGAGAATAAGGAAAATGTTAGATGTTGTAGGAATGTTGTCTGGTAAAGAGTTGAAAATAAGAAAACAGAAATGGAAAAGGAGGAAAGGTAATGATGGAAAAACGGAAAGAGAAGATAAACAAAATATAAAATGGCTACGCTGAACTATATGACTCTAAATATTAATGGAATACATAACCAAATTAAAAGGAAGAAACTACTAAATTTACTGAAAAAGGAAAAAATAGATATAGCATTTGTCCAAGAAACACATTTAACTGAAATGGAGCACAAGAAATTAAAGAGAGATTGGGTAGGACATGTAACAGCAGCATCGTATAATTCAAAAGCAAGAGGAGTGGCTATATTAATTAGCAAAAATGTGCCATTTAAAATAGAAGAGGAAATAATAGATCCAGCAGGGAGATATGTTATGATAAAATGTCAGATATATTCAGAGCTTTGGAATCTACTTAATATATATTCACCTAACGAAGAAGATCAAAAGTTTATGCAAGATATCTTTTTGAAGGTAGCTAATACGCAAGGGAACATACTAATAGGAGGGGATTTCAATCTGAATTTGGATCCAAATATGGATAAAACGGGGAAAAAAATTAACAGGAAGAACAAAGTAACCAAATTTATAATTAAATCAATGCAAGAAATGAAACTTGTGGACATATGGAGGAAACAAAACCCAAAAGAAAAGGAATACTCATACTACTCGACTAGACATAAAACATACTCAAGGATAGACCTATTCCTGTTATCAGCCCACATACAAGGGAGAGTTAGGAAAACGGAATATAAAGCTAGACTATTATCGGACCACTCACCCCTGTTATTGGCAATAGAGCTAGAAGACATCCCTCCAAGAATGTATAGATGGAGATTAAACCCCATGCTACTTAAAAGACAGGATTTTAGAGAATTTATTGAAAAACAATTAAAAATGTACTTTGAAGTAAATACGGAATCAGTGGAAGATAAGTTTATACTATGGGACGCAATGAAAGCATTCATTAGAGGGCAAATAATAAGTTATGCAACCAAGATGAAGAAGGACTATAATCAGGAAACAGAGCAGTTGGAAAGGGAAATAATAAACATAGAAAAAAAATTAGCAATAAAGGAAGATACAACCAAAAGAAGAGAATTGGCGGATAAAAAAATAAAATATGAAACATTACAAACATATAAGGTGGAGAAGAATATAATGAAGACAAAACAGAAATATTATGAACTAGGGGAAAAAACACACAAAATCCTAGCATGGCAGCTTAAGACAGAGCAAACTAAGAAAACGGTATTGGCAACAAGGAAAAAAGACAAACAAATTACATATAATCCAAAAGAAATTAAGGAAAACTTCAGAGAATTCTATGAACAATTATACCGAACCGAAAACGAAGGGAAAGAAGGGAAAATAGATGAATTTTTGACTAAAATTGAACTACCAAAACTACAAATAGAGGAACAAAATAAATTAACAGAACCATTTGGAACAGTAGAAATACAAGAGATAATAAAAAATTTACCAAATAATAAGACACCAGGAGAGGATGGACTCCCAATAGAATTCTACAAAACATTTAAAGACCTAATAATACCGCCCCTCCTGGATGTAATCAACCAGATTGATGAGACACAAAACTTACCAGATTCATGTAAAACAGCAATAATTACAGTGATACTAAAACAAGGGAAAGATCCACTCTCACCAGCGTCATATAGACCAATATCTTTGCTAAACACAGATTATAAGATAATAGCTAAACTATTAGCGAACAGATTAGCAGAACAGGTACCGAAAATGGTAAATTTAGACCAAACTGGATTTATCAAAAAAAGACGCACAACAGACAATATTTGTAAATTTATTAACTTAATTCATGCAGTAGAAGGAAATAAAGCACCGGCAGTAGCAGTTGCTTTAGACGCAGAGAAGGCCTTCGACAGAGTAGAATGGAATTACTTGTTCAAAGTATTGCAAAAATTCAGTTTACCGGAGAAGTATATTAATTGGATTAAAGCATTATATAAGGGACCGTTAGCGAAAGTGACAGTAAATGGACATGTATCAAAGCAATTTAACTTAAGCAGGTCAACGCGGCAGGGATGCCCACTATCACCATTATTGTTTGCGCTAGCTATAGAACCACTAGCAGAATCGATAAGAAGAGATAATAATATAAAAGGAATAAAAATAAAAGACAGGGAATACAAAATCAGTCTGTTTGCGGATGATGTGATAGTGTACTTAACAGAACCAGAACTATCAATAAAAGAACTATATAAGAAATTGAAGGAATATGGAGAAGTGTCGGGATACAAGATGAACGTAAATAAAAGTGAAGCAATGCCTATGAATAACGCGGATTTCTCAAAATTTAAGGAGGAATCCCCATTCAGATGGCAAACGCAGGCAATAAGATACCTAGGTGTGCAAATAAACAAAAATCTAGGCCAATTATATAAACTCAATTACAATCCACTAATGAAAAAACTACAGGACGATTTAGAGCATTGGAAAGAGCTACCACTAACACTGATAGGAAGGATAAACTGTATTAAAATGAACATTTTTCCAAGGATACTATACTTATTTCAGGCATTGCCAATACAACTGACAGAAAAATTCTTCAAAGAGTTAAAGAAAATAATAAGGAGATTTTTATGGAGAGGGGGGAAACCGAGGATAGCACTAGACAAATTAACAGAATGGTATAAACAAGGAGGCTTACAATTGCCAAACTTCAAAAATTATTATAGAGCCGCACAATTAAGGTACCTATCAGATTTTTATCAAACAAGGGAAAAACCAGACTGGACGAGACTAGAATTAGATAAAATAGGGGAAAAGATACCTGAACACATATTATATAAATGGGACGAAAAATTGGTACAACATAGAACTTCTCCAGTAGTACACCATCTCCTCAATATATGGAAGAAGATACATGTAGAAAGAAATAAAATAAATTACCAAATACCAAAACTAATATTGACGCAAAATAAGCTTAAGCTACTCCCTTTTACAATAGACAACCTTGCCTTTAGAAAATGGGAAAAAAAAGGGATTAAAAGAATAGAAAATTGTTTTTCAGGAAGTAGATTCTTATCCTTTGAACAAATGAGAGATAAGTACAATATAACGGGAGATACAGCGCTGGCATATTACCAACTGAGATCCTACTTGAAAGATAAATTAGGAAGCAACTTGAGTTTACCAGAGGGAAGTAACCTTGAATATGTGATTACAGATACAATGTTAATCAAAAGATTTATAAAAAATATGTATATTAAACTGCAAGAAAAGGAAAATGAGGAAACAAATGGTAAAACTAAACAAAAATGGGAACAAGATTTAAATATAAAGATAAAAAAGGAAACATGGGAGAAGTTATGCTCTGGAACGATGAGAAATACAATAAATACGAGGCTGCGTATGATACAATATAATTGGTTACACAGACTATACATTACACCGCAAAAGTTAAATAAATGGGACCCAACAGTATCTGATAGATGTTTTCGATGTAAAAAAGAAAGGGGAACAACAATTCATGCAATCTGGACATGTGAGAGAGTAGAAAAATTTTGGGATGATCTCAATCAGATATTAAATAAAATAACAGAAAACAATATACCAAAGAATCCAGAGATCTTTCTCCTAAGTAACATAAAAAATAAAGAATTTGGAATTGACTTGGAGGATGCACAAAAAAGATTTGTTAAGATAGCCCTAGCTGTAGCAAAAAAATGTATTATGTCAACCTGGAAATTGGAAGATAATTTGAAAATACAACAATGGTATATAGAAATGAATAAATGTATTCCATTAGAAAAAATAACATATAGTTTAAGAAATAATATTGAAATATTCGAACAAGTATGGGAGCCTTACATTAAATACAATAGCGAAAACCTACCGGGAACAAACATTACCTAAGTTGATGGAAGGAGAAGAGAAGAAAAAAATGGACTCAGTAGAATTTCTGGTGTATTTTTGTTGAATGACAACATTGTCTAACTGAATTAATGCAACCTAGATTGTATAACTAAAATGGATGAGAGGGGGGAGGGATGGGGGGGTGGCTTGGGAGGAGGGAGGGGGGAGGGAGAAAAAGTCACTGTAAATGTGTGGAAAAGAAAAAGTGTATATCATGGCTATTGTGATTTATGGTGTGAAAAATAAAAAATTTAAAAAAAAAAAAAAAAAAAAAAAAAAAAAAAGGCCTTTGACAGAGTAGAATGGAATTATTTATTCAAAGTACTACAAAAATTCAGCTTACCAGAGAAATATATTAATTTGATTAAAGCATTATATAAGGGGCCATTGGCGAAAGTGACAGTAAATGGATATATATCAAAACAATTTAACTTAAGCATATCAAAACAATTTAACTTAAGCAGATCAACAAGGCAGGGATGCCCACTATTGCCCTTATTGTTCGCGTTAGCAAAAGAACCACTAGCAGAACTGATAAGAACAGAAAATAAAATAAAAGGGATAAAAATAAAAGACAAGGAATATAAAATCAGTTTATTTGCAGATGACGTTATAGTATACTTAACAGAACCAGAAATATCAATAAAAGAATTACATAAGAAATTGAAGGAATATGGAGAAGTGTCGGGATACAAGATTAACACAAATAAAAGTGAAGCAATGCCAATGAATAATGTGGATTTCTCAAAATTTAAGAAAGAATCACCATTCAGATGGCAAATGCAAGCAATGCGATACCTAGGTATACAAATAAATAAAAACCTCGGCCATCTATATAAACTCAATTATTATCCACTAATGAAAAAATTACAGATGACTTAGAGCATTGGAAAGACTTACCACTAACACTAATAGGAAGGATAAACTGTATTAAAATGAACATTTTTCCAAGGATACAATACCTATTTCAGGCATTGCCAATACACTTGACAGAGAAATTCAAGGAGTTAAAGAAAATAATAAGGAAATTTTTATGGAAAGGGGGGAAACCAAGGATAGCACTAGATAAATTAACAGAATGGTATAAACAAGGAGGCTTACAACTGCCAAACTTTAAAAATTATTATAGAGCTGCACAATTAAGATACCTATCAGATTTTTATCAAACAAGAGAAAAGCCAGATTGGACTAGATTAGAACTAGATAAAATAGGGGAGAAGATACCCGAACATATATTATATAAATGGGATGAAAAATTGGTACAACATAGGAATTCTCCAGTATTACATCATCTGCTCAATATTTAGAAGAAGATTCATGTAGAAAGGAATAAAACAAATTACCAACTACCAAAACTAATACTGACGCAAAATCAGCTAATCCCTTTTACAATAGATAACCTTTCCTTTAGAGAATGGGAGAAAAAAGGGATCAAAAGAATAGAAAATTGCTTTTCGGGAAATAAATTATTAACCTTTGAACAAATGAAGGATAAATATAATATAACTCACGATACAGTGTTGGCATACTACCAACTGAAATCCTACTTGAAGGACAAATTGGGAAGCAGTCTGAGGTTACCAGAGGGAAGTAATTTTGAATATGTGATTACAGACACAATGATAATCAAAAAATTTATAACAAACATGTATATTAAACTACAAGAAAAGGAGAATTAGGAAACAAATGGTAAAACTAAACAAAAATGGGAACAAGATTTAAACATAAAGATAAAGAAGGAAACATGGGAGAAGTTATGCTCAGGAACTATGAGAAATACAATAAATACGAGGTTACGTATGATACAATATAACTGGATACACAGGCTATATATTACACCTCAAAAGTTAAATAAATGGGACCCAACAGTATCTGACAGATGTTTTTGTTGTAAAAAGGAAATGGGATCAACAATTCATGCAATATGGACATGTGAGAAAGTGAAAACATTTTGGGAAGATCTAAACCAGATATTAAATAAAATCACAAAAAGCAATATACCAAAAAAACCCAGAGATCTTCCTCCTAAGTAACATAAAAAACAAAGAATTTGGACTTGATTTGGATGGTGCACAAAAAAGATTTGTTAGGATAGCCCTAACTGTAGCCAAAAAATGTATTATGTCAGCCTGGAAATTGGAAGATAACTTGAGAATACAACAATGGTATATAGAAATGAATAAATGTATTCCATTAGAAAAAATAACATATAATTTAAGAAATAATATTACAATATTTGAACAAATATGGGAGCCATACATGAAACATAATAGAGAAAACCTACCGGGGACATCTACCACCTAAAATGACAAAAGGAGAAGAGAATGAAAGGAACTGACTCAGTGAAATTTCTTGTTTATTTTTAATGAGTGACAACATTGTTTGACGGGTTTAATGTATCTTAGATTCTGAACTTTAAATGAATGGGAGGGGAGGTAGGGAGGGTGGGAGGGGAGGAGGGGGGGGGGAGAAAACGACACTGTATATATTTGTAAAGGAAAATGTATGTATCTTGATAAATGTGGTTTATAGTGTGAAAAAAAAATTAAAAAAAAACACTTCTATAGGTGCACTGTGGGAAGTGTACCGACTGGTAGCATCAAGGCCCAGTTTGGGAATACAAGTGCCCAGGAAGACCGCAGGGTCCAACCACCCAGTTCTACTACTGTCAGCTCCATACAGGCTTTCAATGGCTTGTTAAAGCAGTTGACAGTGGTTTATTTTAAAATCCTGCAACAGTGGGGTCTTGGGCCCAAGATGATGGCACCTGCACTCAGCAACGACCTCAAGGGGTTTCAGACTTCAGGATCAGAACCAGACTCAGGACCAGACCAGGACCAGACTCAGGACCAGGACCAGGACCAGACTCAGGACCAGGACCAGGACCAGACTCAGGACCAGGACCAGGACCAGACTCAGGACCAGGACCAGGACCAGACTCAGGACCAGGACCAGGACCAGACTCAGGACCAGGACCAGGACCAGACTCAGGACCAGGACCAGGACCAGACTCAGGACCAGGACCAGGACCAGACTCAGGACCAGGACCAGGACCAGACTCAGGACCAGGACCAGGACCAGACTCAGGACCAGGACCAGGACCAGGACTCAGGACCAGGACCAGGACCAGACTCAGGACCAGGACCAGGACCAGGACCAGGACCAGACTCAGGACCAGGACCAGACTCAGGACCAGGACCAGACTCAGGACCAGGACCAGGACCAGACTCAGGACCAGACTCAGGACCAGACTCAGGACCAGACTCAGGACCAGACTCAGGACCAGACTCAGGACCAGACTCAGGGCCAGACTCAGGGCCAGACTCAGGGCCAGACTCAGGGCCAGACTCAGGGCCAGACTCAGGGCCAGACTCAGGGCCAGACTCAGGGCCAGACTCAGGGCCAGACTCAGGGCCAGACTCAGGGCCAGACTCAGGGCCAGACTCAGGGCCAGACTCAGGGCCAGACTCAGGGCCAGACTCAGGGCCAGACTCAGGGCCAGACTCAGGACCAGACTCAGGACCAGACTCAGGACCAGACTCAGGACCAGACTCAGGACCAGACTCAGGACCAGACTCAGGACCAGACTCAGGACCAGACTCAGGACCAGACTCAGGACCAGACTCAGGACCAGACTCAGGACCAGACTCAGGACCAGACTCAGGACCAGACTCAGGACCAGACTCAGGACCAGACTCAGGACCAGACTCAGGACCAGACTCAGGACCAGACTCAGGACCAGACTCAGGACCAGACTCAGGACCAGACTCAGGACCAGACTCAGGACCAGACTCAGGACCAGACTCAGGACCAGACTCAGGACCAGACTCAGGACCAGACTCAGGACCAGACTCAGGACCAGACTCAGGACCAGACTCAGGACCAGACTCAGGACCAGACTCAGGACCAGACTCAGGACCAGACTCAGGACCAGACTCAGGACCAGACTCAGGACCAGACTCAGGACCAGACTCAGGACCAGACTCAGGACCAGACTCAGGACCAGACTCAGGACCAGACTCAGGACCAGACTCAGGACCAGACTCAGGACCAGACTCAGGACCAGACTCAGGACCAGACTCAGGACCAGACTCAGGACCAGACTCAGGACCAGACTCAGGACCAGACTCAGGACCAGACTCAGGACCAGACTCAGGACCAGACTCAGGACCAGACTCAGGACCAGACTCAGGACCAGACTCAGGACCAGACTCAGGACCAGACTCAGGACCAGACTCAGGACCAGACTCAGGACCAGACTCAGGACCAGACTCAGGACCAGACTCAGGACCAGACTCAGGACCAGACTCAGGACCAGACTCAGGACCAGACTCAGGACCAGACTCAGGACCAGACTCAGGACCAGACTCAGGACCAGACTCAGGACCAGACTCAGGACCAGACTCAGGACCAGACTCAGGACCAGACTCAGGACCAGACTCAGGACCAGACTCAGGACCAGACTCAGGACCAGACTCAGGACCAGACTCAGGACCAGACTCAGGACCAGACTCAGGACCAGACTCAGGACCAGACTCAGGACCAGACTCAGGACCAGACTCAGGACCAGACTCAGGACCAGACTCAGGACCAGACTCAGGACCAGACTCAGGACCAGACTCAGGACCAGACTCAGACTCAGGACCAGACTCAGACTCAGGACCAGACTCAGACTCAGGACCAGACTCAGACTCAGGACCAGACTCAGACTCAGGACCAGACTCAGACTCAGGACCAGACTCAGACTCAGGACCAGACTCAGACTCAGGACCAGACTCAGACTCAGGACCAGACTCAGACTCAGGACCAGACTCAGACTCAGGACCAGACTCAGACTCAGGACCAGACTCAGGACCAGGACCAGACTCAGGACCAGGACCAGACTCAGGACCAGGACCAGACTCAGGACCAGGACCAGACTCAGGACCAGACTCAGGACCAGGACCAGATTCAGGACCAGGACCAGACTCAGGACCAGGACCAGACTCAGGACCAGGACCAGACTCAGGACCAGGACCAGACTCAGGACCAGGACCAGACTCAGGACCAGGACCAGACTCAGGACCAGGACCAGACTCAGGACCAGGACCAGACTCAGGACCAGGACCAGACTCAGGACCAGGACCAGACTCAGGACCAGGACCAGACTCAGGACCAGGACCAGACTCAGGACCAGGACCAGACTCAGGACCAGGACCAGACTCAGGACCAGGACCAGACTCAGGACCAGGACCAGACTCAGGACCAGGACCAGACTCAGGACCAGGACCAGACTCAGGACCAGGACCAGACTCAGGACCAGGACCAGGACCAGACTCAGGACCAGGACCAGACTCAGGACCAGGACCAGACTCAGGACCAGGACCAGACTCAGGACCAGGACCAGACTCAGGACCAGGACCAGACTCATGACCAGGACCAGACTCAGGACCAGGACCAGACTCAGGACCAGGACCAGACTCAGGACCAGGACCAGACTCAGGACCAGACTCAGGACCAGGACCAGGACCAGACTCAGGACCAGGACCAGACTCAGGACCAGGACCAGACTCAGGACCAGGACCAGACTCAGGACCAGGACCAGACTCAGGACCAGGACCAGACTCAGGACCAGGACCAGACTCAGGACCAGGACCAGACTCAGGACCAGGACCAGACTCAGGACCAGGACCAGACTCAGGACCAGGACCAGACTCAGGACCAGACTCAGGACCAGGACCAGACTCAGGACCAGGACCAGACTCAGGACCAGGACCAGACTCAGGACCAGGACCAGACTCAGGACCAGACTCAGGACCAGACTCAGGACCAGACTCAGGACCAGACTCAGGACCAGACTCAGGACCAGACTCAGGACCAGACTCAGGACCAGACTCAGGACCAGACTCAGGACCAGACTCAGGACCAGACTCAGGACCAGACTCAGGACCAGACTCAGGACCAGACTCAGGACCAGACTCAGGACCAGACTCAGGACCAGACTCAGGGCCAGACTCAGGGCCAGACTCAGGGCCAGACTCAGGGCCAGACTCAGGGCCAGACTCAGGGCCAGACTCAGGGCCAGACTCAGGGCCAGACTCAGGGCCAGACTCAGGGCCAGACTCAGGGCCAGACTCAGGGCCAGACTCAGGACCAGACTCAGGACCAGACTCAGGACCAGACTCAGGACCAGACTCAGGACCAGACTCAGGACCAGACTCAGGACCAGACTCAGGACCAGACTCAGGACCAGACTCAGGACCAGACTCAGGACCAGACTCAGGACCAGACTCAGGACCAGACTCAGGACCAGACTCAGGACCAGACTCAGGACCAGACTCAGGACCAGACTCAGGACCAGACTCAGGACCAGACTCAGGACCAGACTCAGGACCAGACTCAGGACCAGACTCAGGACCAGACTCAGGACCAGACTCAGGACCAGACTCAGGACCAGACTCAGGACCAGACTCAGGACCAGACTCAGGACCAGACTCAGGACCAGACTCAGGACCAGACTCAGGACCAGACTCAGGACCAGACTCAGGACCAGACTCAGGACCAGACTCAGGACCAGACTCAGGACCAGACTCAGGACCAGACTCAGGACCAGACTCAGGACCAGACTCAGGACCAGACTCAGGACCAGACTCAGGACCAGACTCAGGACCAGACTCAGGACCAGACTCAGGACCAGACTCAGGACCAGACTCAGGACCAGACTCAGGACCAGACTCAGGACCAGACTCAGGACCAGACTCAGGACCAGACTCAGGACCAGACTCAGGACCAGACTCAGGACCAGACTCAGGACCAGACTCAGGACCAGACTCAGGACCAGACTCAGGACCAGACTCAGGACCAGACTCAGGACCAGACTCAGGACCAGACTCAGGACCAGACTCAGGACCAGACTCAGGACCAGACTCAGGACCAGACTCAGGACCAGACTCAGGACCAGACTCAGGACCAGACTCAGGACCAGACTCAGGACCAGACTCAGGACCAGACTCAGGACCAGACTCAGGACCAGACTCAGGACCAGACTCAGGACCAGACTCAGGACCAGACTCAGGACCAGACTCAGGACCAGACTCAGGACCAGACTCAGACTCAGGACCAGACTCAGACTCAGGACCAGACTCAGACTCAGGACCAGACTCAGACTCAGGACCAGACTCAGACTCAGGACCAGACTCAGACTCAGGACCAGACTCAGACTCAGGACCAGACTCAGACTCAGGACCAGACTCAGACTCAGGACCAGACTCAGACTCAGGACCAGACTCAGACTCAGGACCAGACTCAGGACCAGGACCAGACTCAGGACCAGGACCAGACTCAGGACCAGGACCAGACTCAGGACCAGGACCAGACTCAGGACCAGACTCAGGACCAGGACCAGATTCAGGACCAGGACCAGACTCAGGACCAGGACCAGACTCAGGACCAGGACCAGACTCAGGACCAGGACCAGACTCAGGACCAGGACCAGACTCAGGACCAGGACCAGACTCAGGACCAGGACCAGACTCAGGACCAGGACCAGACTCAGGACCAGGACCAGACTCAGGACCAGGACCAGACTCAGGACCAGGACCAGACTCAGGACCAGGACCAGACTCAGGACCAGGACCAGACTCAGGACCAGGACCAGACTCAGGACCAGGACCAGACTCAGGACCAGGACCAGACTCAGGACCAGGACCAGACTCAGGACCAGGACCAGACTCAGGACCAGGACCAGGACCAGACTCAGGACCAGGACCAGACTCAGGACCAGGACCAGACTCAGGACCAGGACCAGACTCAGGACCAGGACCAGACTCAGGACCAGGACCAGACTCAGGACCAGGACCAGACTCATGACCAGGACCAGACTCAGGACCAGGACCAGACTCAGGACCAGGACCAGACTCAGGACCAGGACCAGACTCAGGACCAGACTCAGGACCAGGACCAGGACCAGACTCAGGACCAGGACCAGACTCAGGACCAGGACCAGACTCAGGACCAGGACCAGACTCAGGACCAGGACCAGACTCAGGACCAGGACCAGACTCAGGACCAGGACCAGACTCAGGACCAGGACCAGACTCAGGACCAGGACCAGACTCAGGACCAGGACCAGACTCAGGACCAGGACCAGACTCAGGACCAGACTCAGGACCAGAACCAGACTCAGGACCAGAACCAGACTCAGGACCAGAACCAGACTCAGGACCAGAACCAGAACCAGATCAGAGAGAGGACTGGCACACATCACAAGAAAATGGAGACCACCCTCTCCACCCCCATTTAAGGAGAAGCAGAGGAGAGGGCAGTGATCTTGACAGTGGACCAGTGAGGGACTCTGCAGTTGAAGAAAACACAGGCGGCGGGTGGGCTGATGGTAGGTGCTTTCAAATTGCAGCTCCTGGGGAGCCCTCCTTGGACCTGGGTGAATTACTGGGTTGTGTGGGCCTCATGCACCTTTCAAATAGCTGCCTAACCTACCTGCAAGTCACCAACCCGGTAATTTAAAGGGGACTCCGCCCCTGTGACAACATGGTTACTGGCACGTCATACAGCCACAGGGAATCCCCTGTTCTCTTTCTGTATAAAGTTCCAGAGTAACCACGTGAGCCATTTCCCTTTTCAAATCGGCAGAGGACACCCAGGTAAGTTTGACTGGGTTTTCTGACTACCTCCGAGGTAGGTCTGGGACCCAGATGGATTTTGACTGGGCTTGCACGGTTCAGCCCTTTCAAATAGCCCTGTACCTGGGTCTTCAATCTAGTAAATTGCCCAGTTAATCCCATTTTACAAGGCAATTTGAAAGGGTGACTCGAGGCAAGGAATCCACGCAGGCTGCTGGTGACTGCAGCCAAAGGACTCATACCAGGCTGCGGACTACTGGAGACTGGCCGAAGTGGGTAACAAGTATCGGAACCGGGATGCAAGAATGCCAAAGGCTTCCTGATCGTGTTGGAGGTTTGGATCTGGAGCTAGGGTTTGGATTGAAGTCTGTGTGGCTGCGAGAGCACTGGAGGTGATTTTCACGGACACTCAGTGTCTCTGTGGGGGGAGGGGGGGGTGGGGAAAGAGAAAAACAGGGAACTCCCTTTTGCTTCTCTTTCTCTGACTGTAAGAGACCCCTGGTAATTTCTGCTGACAGCAAATCTGTCTGCCTCATGACAGAATAAAGCAAATTTTGTGTAATATTACACTTGTTTTATTAAACAACATAAAGGAATCTTGAAAAAAGCAACAAATGTAGGTTGGTCCATCGCAGGATGGTTTTTCCCAAGGCAGCAGGTGTTGATGGAGGGGGAGAGGAGTGTGATGGCCTGAGATCCCTTGACAGCCCTCTGCGCAGACCAATCTGCAATGTACCCTTACAGGATGCTTTCAATGGCACACCTGTAGATGTCACCAAGATGACCGGCCAAACTTTCTCCGGCTTCTGAGAAAGTTGGAGCACTGGTGCACTTTTAGCCCACTGCTCTAACATGGGTAGAGTAGAACACTACAGCAGAGAACAGGCCCTTCAGCCCACAATGTTGTGTCAACCTATACATACCTATCAAAAATACTAAACCTTCCCTACCCCATAACCCTCTATTTTTCTTCCATCCATGAGCCTGTCTAAGAGTCTCTTAAATGCCCCCATTGTTCCAGCCTCCACCACCATCCTTGGCAATGCATTCCAGGATCCCACAACTCTCTATGTAAAAAAACAAGTTACCCCTGTTGTCACCCCTAAACTTCCCTCCCTTCTGTACAAATGTCCCTCTAGTGTTTGCTATTCTCGCCCTGGGAGAAAGGCATTGGGTGTCCAGCCTATCTATGCCTCTCAGATGGAGCAGAGTCACTCAATCATCCGAGGGGTCGTTCTTTGAGTACCGGATGTGGCGTTGTAGGAGGACTGGCCCGCGAACTGTGAGCCACGCCAGTATGGTTGTTCCCGATTTGGATTTCCTCAGGAAAGAGAACATCCTTTCATGGCGGGTGGCATTGGTCGCGGTGCATAGGAGAGAGCAGATGGAGTGTAGGGCACTAGTGAGCACATCCTGCCAGCAAGAGGTGGAGAGACCTTTGGACCGGAGGGCAAGCATAACCACTTTCCAGACGGTGGTTTATCTCTTTCGACGCCCATTATCACGTGGGTTATAGCTGGTGGTCCTGCCTGAAGCAATAGGTCCAGAAGGTTAATTATGAGGCTTGGGGAAGATGCACCATGATAATGGGCTGTGTAGACAAAACTTGCCTAAGAGGGAGAGAAAAAAATTATCCCATGATTTTCACTCCCCCCCACCCGTTGCTAACTGGGTAATTCTGCCTGGTTCATAGTAAAAGAATTTCAGGGTTGTATGTGGTGTTATGCACGTACTTTCGGGAAAAAAAACTTTGCACACAATCACAGGCAGTGGTTTCAGGAGCCCTTTGACACATGAACTGTTTTCTCCTCAGCAAATAGTTCCCACTTCTTCTTCCGATATATGTGGCAACTTCGATTCCTTCCACCTTACTTCGTTCCTGCAAATGAACCACACACATTCCCTCCCCCAACATCTTGCCTGGTGAAGAGGCATGCTTAATCCCACTCAGGGACAGTCATTAGCACCCCCACCATCACAAGAAGAGGCACAATTAACCCTTCCCTCCCTCCCTCCCCCAACAGCACCAGAATACACCTGGGATTCTCTGATCTTGGAAGCTAAGCAGGCTTAGGCCTGGTCAGTACTTGGAAGGGAGGAATACCAGGTGCTGTAGGTTTCTGTGAAGGGCGCTGGACAAAGTGGTGACTCTCTGTCTGCCTAAGTGTGGACAAGCTAAAGAATTTCTCGCATGTTACAATTGAAATGTAGTGTTATGTGTCAATAATGGAACCGTTACCTTCCACATTTCATCCAGGAAAGTAGGGTCGACATTCCCTCCCTCAGCAGATCATTATAGGGCCACAATTAAACCCCACCCCCCCATCATCCCCCTCTGGCACCACAGTACACTCCCCTTCCTCACCAACTCTATATGGGGCTAAAATCAACTCCTCCCTCACTAGGAGGGGACATCTAATTATCCCCAAAAGCATCACCCTCAGAGAGGGGTCATTAGCTACCCCTCCACCCACCCACACACCCCCTACCCACCAACCCCACCCTGCGGTGACAACCTCCACCCACACTCCCCTACCCCGAGGTGACCACCCCACCAACCACATCTCTCCACCCCCACACCACCCCGAGGTGACCACCCCCAACCACATTTCTCCACCCCCGCCCCGAGGTGACCACCCCCCAACCACATTTCTCCGCCCCCGCCCCGAGGTGACCACCCCCAACCACATTTCTCCGCCCCCGCCCTGAGGTGACCACCCTCCGCCCCCGCCCTGAGGTGACCACCCTCCGCCCCCGCCCTGAGGTGACCACCCTCCGCCCCCGCCCTGAGGTGACCACCCTCCGCCCCCGCCCCGAGGTGACCACCCTCCGCCCCCGCCCCGAGGTGACCACCCTCCGCCCCCGCCCCGAGGTGACCACCCTCCGCCCCCGCCCCGAGGTGACCACCCTCCGCCCCGAGGTGACCACCCTCCGCCCCGCCCCGAGGTGACCACCCTCCGCCCCGCCCCGAGGTGACCACCCTCCGCCCCGCCCCGAGGTGACCACCCTCCGCCCCCGCCCCGAGGTGACCACCCTCCGCCCCCGCCCCGAGGTGACCACCCTCCGCCCCCGCCCCGAGGTGACCACCCTCCGCCCCCGCCCCGAGGTGACCACCCTCCGCCCCCGCCCCGAGGTGACCACCCTCCACCCCCACCCACCCCGAGATGATCACCCTCCACCCCCACCCCACCCCGAGATGATCACCCTCCACCCCCACCCCACCCCGAGATGATCACCCTCCACCCCCACCCCACCCCGGGATGATCACCCTCCACCCCCACCCCACCCCGAGATGATCACCCACCACCCCCCCCCGAGATGATCACCCACCACCCCCCCCCGAGATGATCACCCACCACCCCCCCCCGAGATGATCACCCACCACCCCCCCCCCGAGATGATCACCCACCACCCCCCCCCGAGATGATCACCCACCACCCCCATCCCACCCCGAGATGATCACCCACCACCCCCATCCCACCCCGAGATGATCACCACCCCCATCCCACCACGAGATGATCACCACCCCCATCCCACCACGAGATGATCACCACCCCCATCCCACCCCGAGATGATCACCACCCCCATCCCACCCCGAGATGATCACCACCCCCATCCCACCCCGAGATGATCACCACCCCATCCCATCCCGAGATGATCACCCCCACCCACTCTCCCCCCCCCGGGGTGAACACCCCAGAGATGATCACCCACCACCCACACACCCCCCCCTGGGGTGAGCACCCCCACCCCGAGTGATCACCCTCCACCCCCCCACCAGGGTGAGCACCTCCTCCCCCCCTCCGGGGTGAGCACCTCCTCCCCCCCCCGGGGTGAGCACCCCCCCTCCAAAGGTCGTTGAGCACCAACGACCCAACCCCACCGGGCCTCACCTGGGGCGCCCGACCCTCCGGCCGGGAGCACTAACGACCACTTCCCCCCCCCACCGGGCCTCACCTGGGGCGCCCGACCCTCCGGCCGGGAGCACTAACGACCACTTCCCCCCCCACCGGGCCTCACCTGGGGCGCCCGACCCTCCGGCCCCGGCCGCCGCTCCCCTCAGCACGCACACGGGCAGGAGGCCGCTCAGCGCCGTCAGGCCCAGCAGCAGGCAGAGCGAGACCAGCTTCACCTCCAAGCCGGGGCTCATCCTCAGCTCGGCGCCCGGCTCCAGCGGAACCTTCCCCGGGCCCGCTTCGTCCATCATTCCGGCCCGGCCGCTGACAACGCGGATCCAGGAGGCGGAGCGCTCTTACCAAAAGCGACATCCGCCAATCAGGTTGCACCCAGGCTCCCGATTTGACGTCGCGTTAGCCAATCCAACAATCGGATTTCCAGCAGGGCCGAAGCAGGTGGGGCTTGGCTCGAGGACATGCGGTTCGCCTGTTATGGGCGGGGTTTATTTTCCCCCTCAGGAGAACTCTGCTTGGCTCCTGGCGACGTCCATCACGTGATACTGGACGCCATCTCTATGAGGGGCGCAGACGAAATCTTCCTCCATTACCAACCCAACCAAACCATCACGGAGGATTGGCAACCACCAAAAACTTACCTCACAACGGATTTATTTTTCAAGCCTGGACCTTCTGCGTTCGATCCATCCTGATTAAAAACAAGACGAACCACTTGCCCCTAACACGCATGGCGGCCGGATGCCAAGCAACCAATCAACCCTCCCGTAGCGTCGGCGGGCAACTCAAGTGGACCAATCGACTTTCAGTGGGGCGGGCCTGTTTTGTTGACATGCGCAGTGCGCGGGAATGGAGGGACGGTGACGTCATCGGTGCCAGGTTGGAAGTTGTGGTAAGTTATTTAGTGAGAGTCAGGGTGTTGGTGTGAGGGGTTTTCTGATCTCTGTGCATTTGTCAACTCCTGTCATTTACTCATGTGCTAATGCAAAATAAGAAGACGGTTTTGGCTTTTTTTAAAAATACACATTAAACATTTGGTGTAGAATCCTGAAAGCATGCAAAATGAATGTCAACTTGTCAAACTAGTGACTTCAGCCCTTCCAAGTGAAGCAACACTTCACTTGTGAATCTGCAGGGGTCGTCTACTGCATCCGCTGCTGCCTCTGTGGTCCCCTTTACGTCGGAGAGATTGGCCGCAGACTGGGAGATCGCTTTGTCGAGCACCTCGGCTCTGCCCGCTGCTATAGTGTCAATCCACCCATTTCAATTCCCCGTCCTATTCCCTGGCTGGCGTGTATGTCAGTGGTTTCGATCACTGCCAGACTGAGACCACCCGCTAATTGGAGGATCACCTTTTGTCGGGGCACCCTCCGACCGACCAGATGGGATTACATGGACTTCTCTGGCTTTCGTTTAACCTGCCCCCTGCCCTTCTTTTTCCCCTGTTGACTTTCCCCAGCCCTTTCTCTCCCTTTTTTCTCTGTCTCCTTTCACACAGACAAAATCATTTCTCACCTCTCCCCTTTTGTTGGTCATGACCCCTCCCCTACCCAGCACTGTCTCTTCTCTAAGATTTCCTGTTCTTTGCTTATTCCTCAAGGAATGGCTCAGGCCCGAAATGTCAGCAAAATATCTGACCTCCTCTATCTTTACCAGCTGAGTTCCTCCAGCATCTCACGGAGTTTGCAGACCTTCGTGTTTCACTTAGTTACTGCTTTTCCCTTCCTTACACTGTGGGCAAATCCAGGATCTTTGCATTCTGCACAGCCCAAATCTTATACAGCACAACAACTCAGTCCGACACCATGGACACAGCTCCAAGGGATGCATTGGTACACAGACATTTACACAGACCTTTCAAGGAGTTGGCTGAGTCAAAAGGAGAAAGGTTAAAGGCAAAGGTTCCATTATTGTCATGTAATACTACATTTAGAATGTAACATTATATGAAATTCTTTAACTTTTGTTTACCATAAGGCAGACAGAGAGTCTCTATTTTGTCCAGCGCCCCTCACAGAAACCTACAGCACCTGGTGTTCCTGGCCAGTCTCCCCTCCAAGTCCTGAGCCTGCTTAGCTTCCAAGATCAGACAACCTCAGGCGTATTCAGGCCAGGTGCTGTGAGAAGGGGGTAGATGGAACAATGTGCCAAAGGAAGTGAGAGGTAAGTACCATTATGACTCTTGGACAGGTACAATGGAGAGGGGTCAGATACTGGGAGCACATCAGGTGGATATTTTGGTCGGCATGGACAAAGCAGGAGAACATGAACCAGTCCTCATGCAGTCTTCAAAATCCTGGGTGTCAACATCTCCAAGGATCTGTCCTGGAGCCTCTACAGAGGAGGCTTGTCAGCGGCCATACTTTGGGAGGTGTTTAAGGAGATGCTGCATGTCACCGAAGACTCTTGAAAACTGCTACAGGTGGACAGTGCAGAGCATTCTGGTTGGTTGCATCACTGCCTGGTATGGAGGCACCAACTCTCAAGACAAGAATAAAGTCCAGAGGTTTGTGAACTCAACCCGTGACATGAAAGGCCCCAAAGTTCACTCCATTGAGGACATCAACATGAGGCAGTGTCTTAAAAAAACAGCCTCTATCCTCAAGGACCCCCACCACCCAAGCCAGGCCCTCTTCACTCTGCTATCATCGGGAAAAGGTACAGGAGCCTGAAGACGAGCATCTTCCCCTCCATCATCAGATTCCTGGATGATCAGTGAAAAAAGACACGGCCTCACTTTGTATGATGATTTATATAAATGTTTGCACTGTAACGCTGCCACAAACAAGACGTTTTGTGACATGTCCATGACAATAAATTCTAATTCGGAGTTGTTTACTCACTATACAAGTCTATGACTGCACCTGGAATATTGTGTACAGTTTTAGTGTCCTCGTAACTTTACTAAGGATAACTGGGGCTTCCTCGGATGAAAAGGTGGTTGTGCAAGGCATCAGAAATGGGGAGAACACCTCCCCCACCCCACCCATTAACAAGGGGAAACAGAGGAAACAACCCAAAGGACGGTGGCGGACCAGTGAGGGGCTCAGCAGCTGAAGGCCACACACAGCCAGTGGGCTGCTGGCGACTTTGCAGGTGAGGGAACCACACCAGGCTGTGGTCCGCTGGAGACTGGCCCATGGGAAACAAGTATCAGAACCGCAATTAAAGAGGGTGCCGAGGGCAAGAAGGTCTCCACATCGTTTCGGAGGTTTGGATCTGGAGCTCGAGTTGCCGATGGGTGTGAAGTGAATGAGAGGGAGCAGAAGTGCTGGAGACGATCCGCAGACACTCAGTAATTCTGCAGCGACTCCCTTTTGCTTCTCTTTCTCTGACTGTAAGGGGCGCCGGGCAATTTCTGCTGATGGCGAACTTTGTCGGCCTTATGGCAGACTAAAAGTAATTTAGTGGAATATTGCATTTCGGTATTATTACACGGCATTGAATTGAATCTGGAGCAGATATGGATTCTTCTTTTAAGGGATTAAAAGAACAAGAATCAACCCTAAATGATACTGAGCATACTTTCCAGGGCAGGTAGTTGTTGATGATGGTGCCCCTTCTAGATGCTCACCATTACAGCACCTGTGTTGAATGGGCCCTCAACAGTTTGACCCCATCAATCTTGTTGGCTGACATCTTGACAGTGTAGTTACATATTTTTTGTAATATCCTTGCCCTGTGCTTGTGTGATGTAGAGGGAGCTTCACTCTGTGTCTGACCCCAGGAGTGTGTGATGGGACGGTGTGGAGGGAGCTTCACTCTGTTTCTGACCCCAGGATGTATGATGGGACGATGTGGAGCAGGGGTCTCAAGCTTGCGGCCCGCGGGCCAACTGCAGCCCTCGGGACGATAGTTTGTGGCCCCGCCTTAATATGAAAGTTTAATGTTAGTGCGGCCCGCGAGTTTGATATGATTGGCACTTTTCAGTGTTGTGTGCGGAGCTGAACGAACCTACCAATCACGGTGGGGTATATTGCTCTCGGGGGTGGGACATCGGCTGGGCTTATTTGTGTGCATTTTCTATTTGTCATTATATGCACGCGGCACATGCGA